>NC_134843.1:20751667-21355417 GCF_965363235.1 Mytilus galloprovincialis
GGTTTAGAACATGCAAATATAGAATGTGAATGGGCAAAATAGTTTTTAAAAGAGGTAGAATATACCGAAGCACCGGGACAATACAAAGTTTTAGTCGAGACATGAAATAAGTAGAATATGAATAAACTTCTTGAAAATATTGGTTGCAGTTAGGTTTAATACAAGTATACTTATGACGACTTCAGTATGTATACTAAAGAAATTTATCCTGTTGATATAAAAAAAAAAAAGAAGATGTGGTATGATTGCCAATGAGACAACTCTCCACAAGAGACCAAAATGACACAGAAATTAACAGCTATTGGTCACCGTTCGGCCTTCAACAAAGAGCAAAGCTCATACCGCATAGTCAGCTATAAAAGGCCCGAAATGACAATGTAAAACAATTCAAACGAGAAAACTAACGGCCTTATTTGTGTACAAAAAATGAACGAAAAACTATTGTGTAACACATAAACAAACGACAACCACAGAATTACAGGCTCCTGATTTGGGACAGGCGCTTACATACAGAATGTGGCGGGATCCAAACCCTCCCCCAACCTGGGACAGTAGTATAACAGTACAACATAAGAACGAACTCTAAAAATCCTTATTTTAAATATGAACTTACTTTAAATTAAGTATTTACTAAATTTTATCATCGGTTATAAGGATATCATTCGTAAATATAAATCAACATGCAGACATCTTATAAGTTCGGGGTATTTCACATCCAATCTTTTATGGTAATATTCTTTACTGCAAAGCACAAAAATGTCAGTATTCACCTCAAAAGCTAACAAAACCTTTAAACAGACTTATCTATAAGAAGGGACATAGTTACGAAAAAGTCGATATTGTTGTCAGGTCTTAAAGATTACATATTTTGGCTTTAATATTGATTCACTTATAGGGTCTTTGCGTCGGGTTAAACACATTTATTCTAAAACCAGTTGTTGGCATGACACGGGTTATGTTCTTCTTATACATTTTATGTTTTATGATGGTATAATACTAAACCCCTAACAGGAGGGATTGTGTCTGATATTCATATGACGAAGACATATGTATAATCTTTCAATTAGTTGAATTGAGGTCTGGAGCTGGTATGTCAGTAACTGCCGTAGTAGCCTGTTGTTGTTTACGTATTATTGTCATTTTGTTTATTTTCTTTTGTTTCCTTTTCTGACAACGGACTCGGACTTCTCTTAAACTGAGTTTTACTATCTTGTGTGTACTGTTGTGCGTTTGGTTTTTTTTCTGCATCGGCTAGAGGTATAGGGGAGGGTTGAGATCTCAAAAAACATGTTTAACCCCGCCGCATTTTGCGCCTGTCCCAAGTCAGGAGCCTCTAGTCTTTGTTAGTCTTGTATCATTTTTAATTTTAGTTTCATGTGTATAATTCGGAGTTTAGTATGACGTCCATTATCACTGAACTAGTATACATATTTGTTTAGAGGCCATCTGAAGGGAGTTTCTCGCTGCATTGAAGACCCATTGGTGGCCTTCGGCAGTAACTGTTGTCAGCTCTATGGTAGGTTGTTGTCACATTCCCCGTTTCTATTCTCAATTTTGTTATATTAAACCACACAGTTCGTTGTGGATGGGGAAGAATTTTATGTTTAAAGAATCATAATGCAAAACATTTTAAGCATCACGACATTTGATGATGAATAATTATTTCACTCGTTGTATTTTCAATATGCAAAATTCACAATTATATATATAACTACCAAGCATGCAAGGAGGATAAATCTTCGGGGGCAACAGATAGCAAAAGGATATATTCACACTCATAGCTCAATCGCCTGGAGACAAATGTATAGTTCGGTGATGTCACATTCGAGGAAAAGAGGACGACAATTGGAACATATTCGTCCTCAAATATGTGTTCAAAAATTGTGCTAGTAGTTCACAACGTTCTACCAACTCGTGATGGCGTATGTAAAAATTTTCAACTGTTACCGGCTTCACTGCCATTTGGAACCCTTGATTTAATAGCTTCCTTGTAAGCCGGCAGCAAGCATATAATTTATGAAGATCATGATTGGAAATACAAGCCATGAAATATTGTATCAAATGTGAGACATTCAGGCGCAGCCAATCCATTCAAGGACTGTATAATACTCTTGAGCTGAAAACACTCATTGTCAGTCTCCTTCCTGAAATGGCCCGGAAGACGGTTTCAAAAGGTATACAGTGAAAATTGTGATAAACTACATCATATACCACATTTTGTCATTACACATGTATGAGTCATGTACATGTTCAACCAAGAGTTTGAAAATATTTCTAGGTACAAAATATAATTCTTGAAATATTATACATTGTCAATATTTTATATTTATTGACTGGGTAAGAGAAGGATTATAGTAACATTGAAGTTTATTCTTCCCGAGTTGCAACAATTGCCCTTTGAGGCGTAACTGTTAGTGATTGACAAAACAACACATGTACTGAACAAATTAATGTCCAGTAGCCGGTATTGAATCGATGAACCAGGTAGAATCGACGAACGGTGAAAAACATGCAGACAAATTCCGTATTTATAGAGCTGTTCGGCATAGAGTTAGGATATTAGAAAATAGACTTCCTGTTTCACTTTCATTTTATCTAAAAAGTTGCTTTTAAAATTCGGTAAGAACAGTTGCCCTGAGTTGGGAACTGGTTAGTGATTTAACTCGTACTATTACTTGCATAGCAGGGCAGGTGGTCGATTTAATTAGAGAATTAATTGCTATAATTACAAATCATAATGATTGTTTTCAATATTTTTAAAGTAGTGATAGTCCTATTACCTAAGGTATCAAATTTATCATCATGATCATTATTGTAAATTTCTTATGATCATTATTGTAAATTTCTTATCATCAATATTTGCCACATCTCTTGACAGTCTTTGTACTTTTAAAATGTTTTTGTATGTTAATTTAAACTTTCATAAGGCCACACCAATTTAATTTCTTGTTCTACGGATTTTTGGACTCCAAAAATTGGGGCGAGCGAGCGATTTGAAAATTTTAATAAAAAAATATTTAATTTGCAAATTTTTGAGGCGAAGCTTGAAAAGTGAAGGCGAGCGATTATAATTTTTTTTTGTAAATATAAAATAGTAGATTTTAACAATATTAAAACATGATTTATTACTTGTACTTTGACAATTCTTTGATTTATGAAGTATTTTTTCCCTGTTCACCAAGAAATAATTGTATAATTAAAGTCATAAGAAACGAGTGACCGGTGAAAAATAATGTTCTTCCAATTCTTGAACCAATGCATACAAACATCATAAACTTAGTCTTCTGTGCTCGAATTAATCATTTTTTTCATGTAAATTTCGTTTAATCGTCAATTTTTTTTTCAATCGGTCAGTGTTGTTATGAAAATATGGCAGGTAATTAAAGTTCGTGTTTCGAAGCCGAAGTTTAACGATTGTCACCTGTTTGTCAACAATTGACGAAAAATAAACAAAAAAGCATGGATATTGAGCACGTGTTAAACATGTAAATTCAGATAATAGTTTATTTTAAGGACATCCATGCATATTGTGGTCATCGGATTTTTACGAGATGGGTCACACTGAGGTCACCTTGCATACGGAAAATATGTCGGGGGAATTGCTTGCTGGAAGGAAGCAATTCAAATAAAGTAAACTTCTTCTAAATATGAATAAATTAAAGAATTATCTTCAGAAAAAAGTATATGTACATAAGTTTTATAATGAAAACTATCCATTGAGTTATAAAAAACATATGCATTATTTATTTTTGATTTGAGGTTTCTTATGACTTTAAATCTGGTCTATGTATGTGTGACTGACAATGAGACAATTCTCCATCTAACTAAGTCATAATCAGGTTGGGAACATATATATAATTCTTTGTAAACACTTTTTATTACAAACATGACAAAAGGGCTCATATATTCCCAAAGAACTATATATCTATCTTGTATTAAATGGTCAAAACATGTCCAAGAATTTTGTAATATTCCTGCACTTAAACCATGGTAATATAACACATTTACTTTAACAGTTTAATATTATTAAAAATAAGTGGACCCCTCTTTTAGCAAAATGTTTAGAAAAGTTGTTTAAAATATGATGTATTTCTCCTCTTTTTGAGTAAAAAATTCTAAGTTTTCAAAGTTTTTGTATAGTAGCACTATACAAATCCTTGGTATTTCTATTCCCTTTTCTACAACAGTGAAATGACCCCTTGTCTGAGGGAGGGTTGTTCCCAACCTGATAATAACAAACACAGGTCAAATTATGGCCTTTTGCACAGGGCTTTGATCCAGACCAAACAGCAAGCTATAAGGGACCCCAAAATTATTAGTGTACACAATTAGAGCAGGAAATCCAACTATCTAATTTATATATCCAAACGGGAAAATACCAATGACCCACATCAACAAACGATAACTTCTGAACGACAGGCCCCTGAATCAACCAGGACAGGTGCATAAATATGCAGTTTTGTTTCGCCAGCATACAATATAATTGCAGTTGAAGGCAACTCCTTCAGAAGTTCTTTGTACTTTATTCTAACAACGAACATTTTTTGATAGGGAATATAAGTAAGGGGGAAAGTAACCAATGTTTTGTTCTGTACAGGTATTTCCGCTGTTATATATTTATATCGCAGCACTCCCACGTGGGATAAATTGCTTTTATGCTGAAACAAATATTCCCACAGATATTTACACAGTGTGATGGGGTGCTTATGGGTTTAAAATCGTAATATACAGGTTAGACTGTGATTTAAAAAAAAACAAATGTTGATATCTTTTTATAATGCTTACAAAAAAATGGTGCGGGAAATAGACATGATAACATTTCCCGATGCGGGAAGCGGGAATATAAAAAAAATAAAAAAATTCTGTTTCGAAAAAATAGGTGCGGGCAGGTCCGTCGAACAAAGAATTAGATTGGTGTGGCCTAATTTAAGTAATTCTTGGCAAATATAGGCACAGTGCAATGTATTAAAATTGTTCTTGAAACTTATGAAAATATATATTCTAAGTGATTATCATGATTTTCAGAGACACAAAAAAAAAAACCAGAATATATGACATTTATATATATACATAGGGTTTTATGATTTAATAATATTGAATGATGATTTTTACATTAGAAACCCATGAAAACATGACTGAATTTTCAGCTGTAAGAATACCTTTTTCAAAATGTCATACAAATGAAATGCTTCTTTATCTTTATTCTTTCAAAATTTTGTTATGAATTATTAAATATTCTACAAAAAATGTTTAAAGCCAATATAAAACAAAAACATGGCCATTTTATCTTTTTTTAGGTAAGAATGGATACCAGCCAGTTCATCGCGTCTTTCAAGAAACAATTGAAACCCCCTTTGTTAGATATTTACAGACAGTATGAAAATTTAGTGGAAGCCAAGACTCCATCATTTAATATACCACAAGGGGAAACTCCCAAGCATAAGTTTGTACATGGAAAAATCTTTGAAGACTGCATCAACCAAGCTGCAAAAAACTGCAAGGAAGACAGAAAAATAATTGAAGAATTTAAATCTTTATATGAAGAATTTTGTGATAATCCTAGAAATGTTGAAGAATATTTTGCTGGTATGAAACAAGCTGGATCGGTGGCATGGAGTATTGTTCGTTATATGCAGTTACAGCATGGGTCCTCCACCTTTGGTAAAAGAATAAAAAATGAACATTTTAAAATGCTAAGACCTAATCTTCTTATAGACTTCATACAGCCAACATTGATATATGATTTTAAACTTTCAACAGCTAAATCTCAAGAAGAATATGAACAGAAATATCTTGTTAGTGGACTAATTCAGGTTTTGATTTATTATTTGTGTATGGGTTTATCACCAGAAAATGCTAAACTTGGTGTTTTGGTATTTTATAGTAGCTTAAATAAAGTTGTATTTTATACTTCAAATGTTCATAAAGATGGCTTCTGTGTAAAGCTTTTAAAGGACAAGTTGAATGAAAATAAACATTTGAATGACAGCGATACAGAATCAATGCCAGATTTAGAACCAATATCTACAGAAATAGAATCATTGGACACAATGCCAAAATTAGAATTATTAACTATTTAATATGTCTTTGTTAACATAGTGCTATATATATAAATTGTGCAAGAACTACTAATGTTTTTGTTTATTTCATGATTGTGTGACCGTCTCTTTATCTTTATATTAGGTGCATTTTTATGAATATATTATGTTTCACCACCAATATCATCTTCAAGTTGGAACAGTGTGTGTAATAAACACATTTAAGTGACTGTCTCAAGTGTACTAGATAAAGTTTTCAAAGAAACAAAAAACTTACCCTCATTTGGTATCATCATTAATTCATAAACAGTTCAACACACAGTAGGTAAAATCAGCTTCTTTAATATTAAATGATACCTTGAAAGGAACATCTGCATAATAGTGCTCAGTGCATTGGTATGGTTTGGATCTGTCTCAATGCTTAACTAGAGGCTCTAAAGAGCCTGTGTCGCTCACCTTGGTCTATGTGCATATTAAACAAAGGACACAAATGGATTCATGACAAAATTGTATTTTGGTGATGGTGATGTGTTTGAAGTTCTTTCTTTACTGAACGATTTTGCTTCTTACAATTATATCTAAAATGAACTTTGCCCATTAGTAACAGAGAACTATATTTGGTAAAAATTTACATAAATTTACCAAATTAATGAAAATTGTTAAAAATTGACTATAAAGGGCAATAACTCCTTAAGGGGTCAACTGACCATTTTGGTTATGTTGACTTATTTGTAGATCTTACTTTGCTGAACATTATTGCTGTTTACAATTTATCTCTATCTATAATAATATTCAAGATAATAACCAAAAACAGCAAAATTTCCTCAAAATTACCAACTCAGGGGCAGCAACCAACAACCGATTGACAGATTCATCTGAAAATTTCAGGGCAGATAGATCTTGACCTGATAAACATTTTTATTCCATGTCAGATTTCCTCAAAATGCTTTGGTTTTTGAGTTATAAGCCAAAAACTGCATTTTACCCCTATGTTCTATTTTTAGCGGTGGCGGCCATCTTGGTTGGTTGACCAGGTCATGCCACACATTTTTTAAACTAGATACCCCAAAGATGATTGTGGCCAAGTTTGGATTAATTTGGCCCAGTAGTTTCAGAGGAGAAGATTTTTGTAAAAGATTACTTTAATTAACGAAAAATGGTTAAAAATTGACTATAAAGGGCAATAACTCCTAAACGGGTCAACTGACCATTTTGGTCATGTTGACTTATTTGTAGATCTTACTTTGCTGAACATTATTGCTGTTTACAGTTTATCTCTATCTATAATAATATTCAAGATAATAACCAAAAACAGCAAAATTTCCTCAAAATTACCAATTCAGGGGCAACCCAACAACCGATTGACCGATTCATCTGAAAATTTCAGGGCAGATAGATCTTGACCTGATAAACATTTTTATCCCATGTCAGATTTCCTCAAAATGCTTTGGTTTTTGAGTTATAAGCCAAAAACTGCATTTTACCCCTTTGTTCTATTTTTAGCCGTGGCGGCCATCTTGGTTGGTTGACCAGGTCATGCCACACATTTTTTAAACTAGATACCCCAAAGATGATTGTGGCCAAGTTTGGATTAATTTGGCCCAGTAGTTTCAGAGGAGAAGATTTTTGTAAAAGATTACTTTAATTAACGAAAAATGGTTAAAAATTGACTATAAAGGGCAATAACTCCTTAAGGGGTCAACTGACCATTTTGGTCATGTTGACTTATTTGTAGATCTTACTTTGCTGAACATTATTGCTGTTTACAGTTTATCTCTATCTATAATAATATTCAAGATAACCAAAAACAGCAAAATTTCCTCAAAATTACCAATTCAGGGGCAACCCAACAACCGATTGACCGATTCATCTGAAAATTTCAGGGCAGATAGATCTTGACCTGATAAACATTTTTATCCCATGTCAGATTTCCTCAAAATGCTTTGGTTTTTGAGTTATAAGCCAAAAACTGCATTTTACCCCTATGTTCTATTTTTAGCGGTGGCGGCCATCTTGGTTGGTTGACCAGGTCATGCCACACATTTTTTAAACTAGATACCCCAAAGATGATTGTGGCCAAGTTTGGATTAATTTGGCCCAGTAGTTTCAGAGGAGAAGATTTTTGTAAAAGATTACTTTAATTTACGAAAAATGGTTAAAAATTGACTATAAAGGGCAATAACTCCTAAACGGGTCAACTGACCATTTTGGTCATGTTGACTTATTTGTAGATCTTACTTTGCTGAACATTATTGCTGTTTACAGTTTATCTCTATCTATAATAATATTCAAGATAATAACCAAAAACAGCAAAATTTCCTCAAAATTACCAATTCAGGGGCAACCCAACAACCGATTGACCGATTCATCTGAAAATTTCAGGGCAGATAGATCTTGACCTGATAAACATTTTTATCCCATGTCAGATTTCCTCAAAATGCTTTGGTTTTTGAGTTATAAGCCAAAAACTGCATTTTACCCCTTTGTTCTATTTTTAGCCGTGGCGGCCATCTTGGTTGGTTGACCAGGTCATGCCACACATTTTTTAAACTAGATACCCCAAAGATGATTGTGGCCAAGTTTGGATTAATTTGGCCCAGTAGTTTCAGAGGAGAAGATTTTTGTAAAAGATTACTTTAATTAACGAAAAATGGTTAAAAATTGACTATAAGGCCAACTAAAATTAATTAGTAGATTTTCATCCAAATTTTTGAAAAAAATGGGGCGGGTGGGAGGATTTTATTTTTTAAATTTTATTTCATATGAAACCTTCTTGTCACGTGTTATTTATATATGTAAGTGTAATAATAAGCTTATATCATGTAAATACATCCATAAGGTATCGTGTATAAGACAATAACAATCAAAACCAAGGAGTAACCAAAGACTCATAAAACCAAAAGACATTTACATCAACAGTTACAAATTATAAGTAGGAAACAACACGAACTCCACTAAAAACCAGGAGTGATATCAGGTGCTCCGGACGGGTAAGCATTTCCTGCACCGTATATGGCACCCATCATGTTATTTCTTTGTTCAGTTCGGTAATGATGGAAGGTTGTTATGATTGAGGAAGAATATCACTGAGATATGATTTCTGACACTCTTTTGTCATAATGGCCAATCAGCTCATGATGGCGACCATAAAATTGCTTGAGTAATGACCTTAATTTGATTGATTCATAGCCCTGTCTTAGCAACTTTTGAGAAAGCAGTATTCCTTGTTCAACAAAATTAAGGTACTTTTAGCTAGCTCTAGAGTAACGTATCAATTGAGACACATATACTCCATATGCTGATGCCGCTTTTTCAAATTCGTAAATATATATATCTGATTGGCAACCACTGTTCTACATGTAATTGCCACTTTAGAAACCTATTTTATAGTAAAGAAAAGAAATATGGAGAAATGCTCTCTTAAGTTGGACTATCTATATCAAATGTGTTTTGCTTTCTAAGCAATGTTTTTTTTTTTGTCCTAATAAAATGAAACAAAGGCATTGGTATGCAACACGAGCACGATAAGTACGGAATAAAATGAAAATTCAAACAGTGTTGAAATAATAGGGTTGGTCCTTAATATGCAAGATGCAAATATAATTACAATGTAAAACATAAAGTTGTTTAATGACTCTATCGTGGGTATTGGGACAGAGGATGTTTGCTGTTTTTCTACAAAAAACGAAAGGCATGGATAAATCTAAATCTAAGAGCTTGCTATAAATTAATAAATTAAAAATGCGTATGTTTGTCGATTTTCTGAACTCAAAATACGGTCACCAATTTATAAAGTTCATGCTTGTGTCAATTTCTGTATTCCAGTCAACGTGTTCCACGATTTTTACGCTTTTGGGTTTCATTCACAGTCCAAATTTCTTGACACAAAGTCATTGTATAAATAAAAGAAATCCAAGGTGTTTTTCTCACAAACATTTGTGTCATTTGTGACATACTGCGATTTGCGTTCTTGGACATAGCGTATTACTCGTAACCCGAATATTTCACGCCCTTCTAGTAATCAATCTCTATCTATTCTCGGTAAATGATGTTGTCATCATATATCAGCAGAATATATCGACTTAATCATTCAGTAAGAATTCTCTAAGAAATACGAAAACCGAAATTAGAAAAAGGAAGTTTCACATGAAACGAAATTATCGACGGTTACCGGTAACGGAAATGAATAAAATACGGAAATCGTATTTTTTTCTAAAATAAAAAAAATCGGGGCGGGAAGATTTCAGAGGGGCGGGCGGGGATGAAAATCTATCAATTAATTTTAATTGGCCTAAAGGGCAATAACTCCTTAAGGGGTCAACTGACCATTTTGGTCATGTTGACTTATTTGTAGATCTTACTTTGCTGAACATTATTGCTGTTTACAGTTTATCTCTATCTATAATAATATTCAAGATAATAACCAAAAACAGCAAAATTTCCTCAAAATTACCAATTCAGGGGCAACCCAACAACCGATTGACCGATTCATCTGAAAATTTCAGGGCAGATAGATCTTGACCTGATAAACATTTTTATCCCATGTCAGATTTCCTCAAAATGCTTTGGTTTTTGAGTTATAAGCCAAAAACTGCATTTTACCCCTTTGTTCTATTTTTGGCCGTGGCGGCCATCTTGGTTGGTTGACCAGGTCATGCCACACATTTTTTAAACTAGATACCCCAAAGATGATTGTGGCCAAGTTTGGATTAATTTGGCCCAGTAGTTTCAGAGGAGAAGATTTTTGTAAAAGATTACTTTAATTTACGAAAAATGGTTAAAAATTGACTATAAAGGGCAATAACTCCTAAACGGGTCAACTGACCATTTTGGTCTTTTTGACTTATTTGTAGATCTTACTTTGCTGAACATTATTGCTGTTTACAGTTTATCTCTATCTATAATAATATTCAAGATAATAACCAAAAACAGCAAAATTTCCTCAAAATTACCAATTCAGGGGCAGCAACCCAACAACCGATTGACCGATTCATCTGAAAATTTCAGGGCAGATAGATCTTGACCTGATAAACATTTTTACCCCATGTCAGATTTGCTCTAAATGCTTTGGTTTTTGAGTTATAAGCCAAAAACTGCATTTTACCCCTATGTTCTATTTTTAGCCGTGGCGGCCATCTTGGTTGGTTGACCGGGTCACGCCACACATTTTTTAAACTAGATACCCCAATGATGATTGTGGCCAAGTTTGGTTTGATTTGGCCCAGTAGTTTTAGAGGAGAAGATTTTTGTAAAAGTTAACGACGACGGACGCCGGACGCCGGACGCAAAGTGATGAGAATAGCTCACTTGGCCCTTCGGGCCAGGTGAGCTAAAAAGTGAACATTTGTAGATCAAAATATGGCCTTCAACACAGACCCATGGTTCACACCAAACAGCCAGCTATTAAGGGCCTAAAACGACTCGTGTAAAATTATTCAAAGGAAAAATAAACTGTCTATTCTACTTCTTGCATATTTTTGATGTTTCATGCAGTTACTGAGAAACAGATCTCATCTGGAAAATTTAACCTGAACAACACTGAAACATTAAATTGTAGTCAAGGCCAAAAGGTAAACATATATAATCCTTGAAATCAATCCAATTAACTGCATTGATGATCTATAATGTATACTTAAATGAAGAACAGAATACATCCAGAAAACTCAACTGACTCTAGAGCATAACATTATAGGTCAAGGCCATATAACATGTCAGTTGCAAATATACTTCTCATAACCAATCTATACACACAGAATATTGTTGACCAAGATGTATAGGAACTGAGGTACATATCTCCACCTGGAAACTTAACCTGATCACTGTAGTATGAAATTGAGGTCAAGGTCATACGAAATACAATGTGTTAACACAGTTGCAGCAGGAGGTAATTAATAGTAATGTTTTGCCAACTACAGGCTAGACAACAATTTGGATTGTATAGTTGTAGCTGTGTGTTCTGTTTGGACAGTTGAACTGGTGACATAAACAAGAGAGCTCATGCTGAAACATTTCTTATTCTGATCAAGATCGATTTTATGTGTAAAGTCTTTTAGATAAAGGTTTTACTTCAACTATCAATGAACCATGTTAATCAGGTCAAGGTTTACTGAACACTGGCAGACTAGAATGTACACCTAACCGCAATTCCATACATCAGAAAAAGTTTAACTATTACACATAGAAATAATCATGAAAACTGGACATTAACCAATGAACTAGAAAAATCAGGTCCTAACCATGCAGACATGTACACCTAACAATAATACCATACACCAAAAAAATATATATAGAACTGACATGGCTTTTAATATTCAGATATAAACAGAAAGACCATACGTGTATGGTCCAAATACTCATATGGTCCGGAATATATCCACTAACCTTGATTATCTATAAAATAAGGCAGTTCAGATAAACCTGGTCTGATAAAGAGATGTTGGCCTTGCAAGGATCCCATATACCAAATATCATTGTTCTGTAATTCATAAGTGAGATATTCATAAATGACAGAACAGCTAGAGAAAATAAATGGGGATTGTGTCCATGGGACACAGATGATGCCTCCAGCTTGCATATAAAGTTATAAAGGCAGTCTAAAGTTTATTCACAAGTCCTATGGCTTGAGAAATTGCTTTCTTTTCTACAAACCAACAGAATCTAGCTAAAAATGTTCCAAAAATTGAGCTTTGGACTTGTGGACTAACAAGTTTACCGTGAAGGCTGTAAAGGGACAAAATTAAAAAAAATGTTGCTACTCAAATTTGTACTTGATAGGAGTTTTGTGGTATGAATAAGTATTGTGTATAAGTTTTATAATATTTGGTTGAGGCAAACAGAAAGTAGAGAAGGTACTAAAAAACATCAGCAATTTTTCGATTTGTAAAGGGGCATAACTCTAGAACAGTAAAAGAGACACCACCAAAATTCAAACTCCATATGTATTTTTTTGTTATACATGTAAGCATTGTGTATAAGTTTCATATCATTTGGTTGAGGTAACTTACAGTTCCTGGGACCACAAGTTTCTGTTGCTAAAATTCATTAATCAGTACATAGGTCAGAGTGCTTGTAAACACAGAAGAGTTAAGATTGTGTTAATTTATCAGTGAGAAGTAAAATTAAATATTGCATGGTCAATAAGGCTTTTAGTTGTTGCTGATTCAACTATATTCTGGACAATGGGAGATAACTTCAAATTATAAAGATGAATTTTTCAATGGCATAATTTATATTTTTAGAACGAAAGTTAAGTAATTTTTTTGACAGGTGTAACATTTTTTTTTCATATATACATTGAATATCTGAGCATATATTAAATGGATAAATTTCTGGAAATGTTTGTCGATAGGATGTATAGAATGTTATGATCAATGCCAGGGCCGTAACTACCTATGAGGCAGGGGAGGCAACTGCCTCCCCTGAATTTTCTGCATCATTTTTTTTTAAAGTAATAAAATGAAATATTGACAATATGTATAAGAAAAACTTGAATTTATATCATAAACAACACAAGTTTACAGTTTTAACAGTGTTATCATGATACATGATATATCTGTCATTGTCTGGATTTTTGATTGATAGTGAACCGTTTCAGTATTTGTTTTATTTTTATTTTTTCGTGTGGCCGTCCGTCTGTTATTCAGTATTCGTACGAGAACACAGATGAAATTTTGCTTTCGACAATTTTGAATAAAACCTAACTATTCACATTTATTTAGGGGCTCAATTAAGCAGAGGAAATTCACTTTGTATTGTGATTCTTTTATAATGATATCGGAAATTCATCACCGGCTGAATCAGCTGTTGGATCATTTTTTTAACATCTCCAGATCATACTAGAACATTATGGTCAATGCCTTAGTTACTTAGTTAAACACTCCCATTCGTTGCAGCAGGGACTTTCTATACTAAGTATACACTAGTATAGAAATTCCCTGGTTGTAGTTTATACATGTCTGTCCAGCTTTCAACAATATTGAAATTCAAGGTCCTCGATAAAAAAAAAAAATTTTGCGTTCTATGATCTTGCTTTATATGTTTTTTTAACTTACCAGTTTGATTTCTTACAAAAATATCTTCAAATACAGATAATAATTGTTTGCATAAATTTGCTTCCAGGATCCAGCAATACTGATGTTTCTTAAAGAAAGGAAATCGAAGAAAAACGGGTAATTTTTACGGCCACCGAGTTTATTAAGAAAAAAATCCGCGGTCACATTGTATTTAATGTTAATAATTATAGGTCAAAGTACGGCATTCAAGACGTAGCCCTTGCTCAACCCGAACAGCAATCTCAGATTGTTTTTGCATAAAATTGCTTCCAGGTTCAAGCAATATTGATGTTTCTTAAAGTAAGGAAATCGAAGGAAAACGGGTAATTTTTAGCCATTTTACTGAGAGAGAAAAACAATCGGCGGATCTAGTGGGCCTCAATCGGCGGCCCCCAAACCCCTGCCTCCCCTGAATTCGAACCCTAGTTACGGCCCTGAATGCACGATATTTTATGTATCAAAAAGATAGTGATAAGCCTTGGAAGATTTAGATATATCAAGTCAGTAATATAGGATATTGATTTTTACCCAAAAACAACAACAAATGCACATTTTATATATTTTTCAATCAATGAAAAGTGAAAAACCAATTAATTAAAGTCATATACAATAACACAAGTACAAAATATCAATAGAAAAGTGTTCATGAACATCAATTTCAACAAATTTATGTATAAGTGCTGGCATCTAGTGCAAGTTGCAGAACATCAATTATTTACAGTTTTCTCATCATGTTCACAAAATCTTGTACAAACATCTGGCTTTTTTAATGCAAGCCCATATTTTTATCAAGATATAGTCTTTCACATGTTTAGTGTTTGCTTACAAATTGTTTCATTTTAAGCCAGAATTCAGTCACAGTGAGTCAATGAATTTCCAATTTAAGAGAGAATGAGGTACATATATACAGAGAAAATCTTAAACCATGACGGAAAATAAACAATTTAATAGCTAATAAATTTAAAGCCAAAATTTAAAACCCAGCACCCCATTTAACAAATTAATCCTAATAATAAGTACATGCACAAAACATTTACACATATGCACAAAACATTTATACATATGCACATTTTACTATTGGTAAACAGATAGGGTTTCACAAAGAATATTTAGACTGACGTATATGTTTAATTTGCATTCATTCAGTCATGATTGAAAGTGTTCAGGATTTCACATACAGAAAGACCAATATAGTTCATAAAGTTTTTTTAAAATATATTTAATGCAAAGTCAACAAAGATAGAACGTTTATTTAGCTGGGATTATATACCAATAACTAGGCAGAGGTTCAAGGCTTTTTCAACAGTAATACATGTTTCAATTAGTTTGTTTCTCTAGAGACAGAGGGTCAAGGCTTTTTCAACAGTAATACATGTTTCAATTAATTTGTTTCTCTAGATCTGATCTTGTCTATTTTAAAGTTTTGTCATCTGTACTCAAAGACTTCCAGTTCCAAATGTCAATTATTTCTGAATTTTTGTTCAATTTTTGACCATTGCTTTTTGTTCGCCACTTTCTCTGAATGTCTTTTGTAACACATAAGCATCAGCAGGTTCAATTCTTTTATAATAGTTCTTTTTTTCTTCAACGATTTTAAATCCAAATTTTTCGTAAAATTTTATAGCTCCATCATTATTTACTTGCACATGCCTGAAAAAAAGAATGTAAGATTCTGATGAAAACATAATAGGAATCCAGATTCCACAATAACTTGTGTTGTATCTGAAACAAGAACGAATAATCTCATATCAAACAGGGATTGAGTTTAAAATTTTGGCATGGTAGACCACAGCTTAAATTTTATAGCCCACATATATAGTCCTATACAAGAAAAGCAAAAATTTCAGGGGTCATTGGCGAGTGGGCCCCTGCTAACTTCAAACCCTGCATAATCTGTAAGTAAAGGCAAGATTCTGTATTTTTTTTCGAACAATAAAGCTGTGCTAATTTCAAATGGTCAAATTCATACCAGATGTCCCAACACAAACCTCTATTAATAGTTATGCTGTATGAATTGCATGAAATTTTATACCTATTTTTGTAAAAGAGGTTTTTAGAATAATAAAAATATAACACAGCAATTAATCTTATGACTTCAAATTGGAAGAGAATAATCTTGTACTTACCAAAAAGAGGGGGACACTTGCACAATTATGTAATGTATAATGGTATTAGACTTCTTATTAACAAAATTCGTAAGGGTTCCACGGAACCCAGTGTCTCGCCTACTTTTGCTGTTAATCGCAGACTCAACAAAAATGAGGAAAAACATCAATAAAAATTTCCCTCTCAATACTGTCTTTTGATTGAAAGAAGCTTCCAAGTTTGGTAAAAAATCCAGAATAGTTTATGAATCTAATAAATGTTTTATAAACTTTAACTGCAGACTGTATGTAATGTCAACTGGAAGAAAAACTAAGTTCATTTATAAGTAAAATACGGAAAAAGTTAATTTTTTTTTTACAAAATTTACTTCTGAATAATATCTTATGATCAGAAACAAGCTTTTGTCTAAGTTTGGTAGAAATCCAGGATAGTTTAAGAACATTATAAAAATTTTAAAAACTTAAACCACAGAGTGAATGTTTTGTTTCTGGCAAAAAAAACTAAGTCCATTTATAAGTAAAATACGGAAAAGTGGAAATTCATTTTTACAAAATTTTCTTCTTGATACTATCTTATGATCATAAACAAGCTTCTGGCCAAGTTTGGTACAAATCAAGGATAGTTTATGAAAGTTATTAAAATTTTAAAAACTTTAACCACAGAGTGAATGTAATGTTTCCTCGCAGAAAAACTAAGTCCATTTATAAGTAAAATATGGAAAAGTGGAAATTTATTTTTACAAAATTTTCTTCTTGATACTATCTTATGGTCATAAACAAGCTTCTGTCCAAGTTTGGTACAAATCAAGGATAGTTTATGAAAGTTATTAAAATTTTAAAAACTTTAACCACAGAGTGAATGTAATGTTTCCTCGCAGAAAAACTAAGTCCATTTATAAGTAAAATACGGAAAAAATGGAATTTTATTTTTACAAAATTTACTTCTGGATACTTTCTTATGATCATAATCAAGCTTCTGTCCAAGTTTGGTAGAAATTCAGTATAGTTTAAGAAAGTTATTAAAATTTCAAAAACTTTAACCACAGAGTGAATATTTGTGGACGCCGCCGCCGCCGCCGACGACGGAATGTAGGATCGCTTAGTCTCGCTTTTTCGACTAAAGTCGAAGGCTCGACAAAAATTCAAAATCTAAATTATCAATAGCCTTTGCTGAAAATTTTATCAATTTTGACAAAAGATCAAAGAAATTGTAGAAGTTACAATTTTAAACGAACAATTTCTTCTGCTTTAATCATGTGCATTTTTTCTATCACTCTTTTTGAGTGTGTCTTATTTTTTATGGAAACAATATTATAATTAAAAACTTACAGAAATACATTATCAAAATTTGCATCTTCCTCACAGATCTTCAACACATGCTTTAACATAACTGTACCTGAAAAATATCATCATATATGTTTGAATTATTTACAATTTTGTCCTATTATCATCATGATCTTGATTGTTTAGTTTTTTTATCTTTACAAAATAACAAATATATCCATTTCAACCATTAACATTTGATAAAAGGTCGAAGATATAAATTTACACGGTACACTGTATGAAAATAAGGTAGATATGGATTATACTGTGGATTCATTTATTTTCGTGGGTTCCAATTTTTCGTGGTTAGGGGAAAACTTGTATATTCATGAATATCTATTTTCATGGATTTTGCAAAGTCTGCACACATTCTATTAGAAAATTTGTTATTTGTTGAACATTTGAATTCATTGCTGCCCTGTACCCACGAAATCAACCAAGATTTGTATCTAACGAATATTAATGAATTCACAGTAGTTAAGTCTTACGGTTCTAATTGTTCTTAACTATATATACATGTATAGTCTAATATGTCAATTATCTTAAAACTGTACCACTCTGCCCTTGGGACATTAGCTGTCAAATTCATGTCTATCTATTTGTCTCAAATTTGCATATTTGCTTTATAACATACTTAAATGTACAGCCAAATTATAAAAAGTCTAAAATAAACAATTGATGATGCATGTACTCAGTAATATGTATCAGCATTTGTGTGTATTTTAGTCTAAACATCATCTAATTAACCATTGAGGTCACACCTGAAGATGGCAAATGGTTATATAACATTTAGTAAATGAATTGAACTGAAGGTCGCATGAATACAGGTTGAATTCTCAAATTTTTTATTTAATCGCTGACACATTTAGTGAATTATAAGTCCACTAATTGACTTTCATAAATGATTGAACCAATCTTATTATTTTTTTTTATTTTTTTGTTGTTGTAGCAAATGCCCCTTTAAATCTAAGCTACAAGACTGTTTATAACTAGTCTACCTATATGTAATCTTCTGTATGGAGCCAGACATCCTAGTGTCATTATGTATAATCGTCTCTGGTTATCAGATGTATCAATACGACAACAAACAGCACCAACCACAATGTCATTAAAATAGGCTGGAAAATAAACATTTGTTAAAAATTAAAAAAAGTTTCATTAAATGATTAATCTGACAATTCAAATAAATGTGTAAATTTAGTGTAAATATGTCCTAGAAAATGAAATAAAAGAAAGAGCCCAATTTCACTGAAACTCAAAACAAAGGCTATTAGCATTAATTAAGAGAGTGATTTGAGTACCTGGTAAAAATGTGTTATTTTTTTTACTTTTTATTTTTATTGCAATCAGTTATGTCACATGTAATGATGTATTGTTTGCTTTTTGAACGTGTAGATCTTATAATCTAGCCAATTTTGTGTTGTTGTTCTCTCTCTTACTCTATCTTTGATGAGAGGGGGGGCAATACCTTGTTATGTTAACCTGTTTTGGCCTTTTTCAAGGTGTTGTTAACTAATATATGAGATAAAATTTTACTGTTAACTGTTTTCAACCCAGTGTTTGTTATCTGTTTTGTTTAAATTTGCACTGTTGTTAGCTGTTCTTTTGAAAATAGGATCCCTGTTATCTGTTACTTGACACTTAAAGTGTTCCCTGTTTTTGACATAATTTTTCTCTGTGAACTGATCTTAACTGTCATTTACAAGAATTTTAAATATTCACACGTTAATATCACATTAAATTTTCTGTCCATCTCTTTCTTTATGGTGCTTCCTTAAAGGAGTAACACAATCAACATATATGTAGCTGTCTTTGGAGATCTTTAACTATATAGCACATCCTTGAAAAAATTGAGAATGGAAATGGGGAATGTGTTAAAGAAACAACAACCCAACCAAAGAGTAGAAAACAGCACAGGGCAAAATAAAATGAGTCTCCAACACAGTGAGAAATCCTGCACCAGGAGGCGGGTTGAAGCTGACTCCAAAGTGACCAAGTTCAATGGTCTTTTCTGAACAAAAAAGTGTACTAGTTCCTATAAAATGAACGTCACAATAAACTCTGAAACATATAAATGAACCAAAATTAATATTAAAAAAAATTACAAGACTATGACAGAAGTTTATTTCTGTCTCTGATTAATAATTAATCCCCACGTTAATAGGAATGACCACTTCTGACCAAGCTAAAATCCTGGTCAGTCCCAAAATAAAAACAATTAAGATGATATAGAATGTTTGATAAGTTACCAGTCAGGGGACTTACTGAAATAAGTGATTTTTAAATCACTTATTTGAGTAGCAAATTCGAAGTTTTGTCTCAAATTGTGATTTTGTAGTTTTACCAAAAATTTTAAACACATAGGTTTCAAAAATATCTTTTCATTAGTAAAATTGAAAAAAATGAATTTTTTGCTTTTTTTAAGTATCAAGGTTTATGCCTTTGATGCTATCATTTAGCTGCAAATTCTATTTTAGTTGAAAAAATGCTATAATATTGGCTTTACATAATGAACTGATACTTTCTTAACAGATTTTTCCCAGCAGTGGGAGTATTTTTCCTGTAAAGTTCAAGGTTTCATCTTTCAGATTATGTAATAAAATTCTACTGTTCGCGATAAAAAATTCACTGTTCGGGGGTGTTGAAATTAGTGGGGGTTATTAAAATAATGATACTTAAAGAAGTGATTTTTGGGAAAGAAATTGAGGTATGATACTTAAACAAGTGATTTTTATGTCATTATCCTAGATTCAATACAAGGTCATCACCTGAAATGACCTGGTCATCCTAGACAACACAGATGTTGGTTCTGATAAGTTTAGAAACATAATTAGTCCCTGGATCATTAGTATTCTATATTTAAAGCTACAGTAAAATTAAATCACTTCTTCTAGTGATTATTTTGTACTACTTAAATAGGTGATTATTAAAGAAAGACAACTCTTACTTTCAACCTTTATGGAAATAATGTTACTTGAATCAGTGATTTAGAAAATCACTCATTTAAGTAAGTCCCCTGACTGGTTACAATAACCATGATAACCAGGAGAACCTGAATACAGTTTTCAAAAACTGAATGAAGTTGTGAAAAATGTGGCCTGGTAGAAGAGGCTAAAAAATGATTTTTTTTCTCAAATTGATGCCAAATTTGCTAGTCTTAGACTTCTGAAGTGTAAGTATTGGCCAAAGGCTTTTTCTTTATCAGCTCAGAGTTCTTGGGACTTGGAGATGGAAGAGGTGTTTGATACATTGGTTTATTGATTTGCAATTTTTCAATTCCTTTTCATAAAAGCATGTAAGCTATGAGTCGTATGATTACACCGAGATGCAACCATATATTATTAGGGCCCCCTCCATAAAAAATAATGGTCACGCTCTATAGTTAGTTTAAACATATTTATTTATAGTGGATTGGGAAACAGGTTTTGCAACTTATATAAATTCCTTTCCACTTTGCAGGTGTGAGTACTGCCATGTAGTGGCATTAGCCTGCTCTTGTCTTTAATGTGCAAGAGATATGGCTCTCTCATAACACGGGTCAGTCATTTATCGTCCCCTTCCGACAGACTATCTGACATCGTTTCCTCAAGACCATGCTCGCAAATGGTGTCAAGGGAGAGCCGAACATTCAGTCCCTGAAATTTTCATCCCGGAACGGAAATTGAACCAGGAACCTTTGTGTTAGTAGTCCAATGCACTAACCACTACACCATGCCATATAGTTCCTATAGTTAATGATAATTTTATTTGCAAATACACCCATATGGGTCAAGTAAACACAAATATAATTATATACATAACACAGAAAGTGAAGAACTACAAATGTAAACATAAAAACATAGTTATAATGGAAATGTAACCTTTGATGGACATGGAGCTCATTTTCGAAATTCTAAAGATTGCTTTATACATTTAAAGTCACCAACTTCTGTCAATAGCTCAGATTCAGGATTTAAAAGATGTTTAAGCTTTGAAATTGGTTGTAATCACTCTGTCCATCTGTCTGTCTCACTTTCCTACATCACATGATTACCCAAGTTTGCTGTTATCTGAAACTTGATCAGCTTTATCAAAGATTCCTTAAGAGCTTGGTATTTCTGTGACTTTCCACAGTGGTTCTGAACACATTGAAGGTGTACATTTCCCCCTTTTCATAGCTTTAGCTTTGATTTTAGAAAAAAGGGTTGATTGAAGTTGGTGTTAACTGTTATCAGCATTTAAAATTTGTTAACATTTTAACGGACCCCCTATTGCCCCCCCCCTTTTGGTAGTTTTCAAGAAAGCATCTAAACTTGCATTTGTAATTTACAGGGAGTCAATTGATGATTTTGAACTTTCTGTAACCTCTAGAATATCTTTATAGACCTTAAAAAGTATGGGCTTTGCTCATTGTTGAAGACAGTACAGTGACCTACAGTCATGACAGTGGTTTATTTCTGTGTCATTGATCTCCATTGTATAAAAAAAATTAATCAATGTGCAGTTTGTTTGATCTCAGTACTTCATCATGTTCATTGGTTTAAATCTGATTATGACATCGAATTTTCTTGCTTTCCTCTGAATTTACTATTGTGATAGCATGAAAAGAGGCGACCATGCCTGATTATGTCACACTGAAAGAACACAACTTTTTGCAGATTATTCGAAAAGAAGGAATTGGTTTGCCTGCATATTGTTAGAAAATCATTAGGCAGCAACCATTTGATTTTCTGGGGGGGGCTATGGTTTTTTTTGGAAAAAAAAGTTTTGTTTCCAGTTTTCGGAGAAAAAAATAATTTGTTTTTGATTCTGAGAAAAAAAAATTGTTTGTTTCACCCTCAGCTGCCACTATATGTAATGCTAAAGTTGAAAGAAAAAAATTGTTTTCGACTTGTCGCGAAAAAAATAGATTGTTTTTCGCTGCAGGCGAAAAAAAAAGTTTGTACAGAAAAAAAAACCATAGCCCCCCCCAGAAAATCAAATGGTTGCTGCCTTAGAGAAACAGATTCCACCACCAAATCTCTTTGTAATACGATATTTATCCACTCTCGACAGTTAAATTTTAAATATCTAAACATGTTAAAACACTTGACAAGCCTCACATTTTAATTTGGAAATTTAACTGTCTTGAGTGGATAAATATTGTATCACACTCGATGCAGTGGTAGAATCTATATATATCATTGTTATTCTAGTGTAATAAACATACCAAGTTTTGCTAGCTCTCCAACTTCTAATACATCTTTATAGAACTTATCATTGTAAGTCACAGGGAACACCACTTGATTCAACAACTTTAGCTGCTTGATGTTATGAGGAGTTATGTCCCCTAGTTCTGTATGACCTCTGAAAAGAATAGACATAATCAACTTATATAACCTCAGCTGCATCATACATGTATCATAAAAAGTCACATACATGTACTATCTTTCTTAGATGACCAGGGAAATGGTGCTGAATTCAATTTAACAGGTTTTCCCAATTTGTCTAGTTGTCCCCAACCTGTTTAATGATTTTGTAAATTGTATTATCACATATTTGTTACAAATAAATTGTATGTTGGATTTTGAATATATACAGTGATACTGTTGTCTTTTTTCAAAACTACCTTTTTTTTGGGGGGGGGGGGGGGGGGGAGAAGTGAATCGTTTTTTGAGGAAATTGGGAAATTTTGAGACATATTTAACCGGAAAGGAAAATTTGGGGGAGGGGAAAGAAACGAATACAATGACAGTATTTAATACATTAAAATCCATGCATGTTACAAACATCCTGATGATTCGAATCAGAATCCCTGATCTCAAAAACGCTTTCATTATATCAAAATAATAACATGAATACGAAATTTACGTATCATTACTACCGATGCCATCACTGTTTGGGAAAAATGTACAACTTATTGGGAGGAATTTTAAGCCATTTTATTTTGTAATTGGGAATTTTCTCTAGGGGAAAAAGCCGAATATCAGGGGTAATTTGAGGCTAACAATATCACTGATATAATAACCTCAAAATTGCTGAGGGCAAAAAAAGAGTATAATATTGGTTATTGTACCCTGATTCCAAATGACGTGATGTCATTGCATCCTTAACAACTTTTTAATTGCTTTTGTGATAAAAAAAAAAAAAAAAAAAAAAAAAAAGATTTACCTGTTGTTTCATTAAATTGTTACAATTAATATTTTTTTCTCTTTTCTGCAAAACTTAAATGTGATTTATATTATAACATGTCTTTTCCATATTGGCCCTGGTCAGTGTTCTCCCCAGGATTTTTGTATAGAGCTGTGGTAAGTGCGTAATTTTCGACAATTCTCAGTAACTTTGTCGCGGCGCGCTGTTTGTTTGTACATGTTGTTGTAATTGATTTGTTATTTGTTTTTCTTATATTATGCCATTGATTTTTTTCTCTTGTAATGATGTCCTCATCATGCTCATTGAAGTTACCCCTTTGTTTGTTAATATAGAAGAAGAGTCTTTTTTCTCCATTGTAAATTCATAATCCTCATATTATCTGTGCATAAGTTAAATCCCAAGGAGAAGTCTTTTTCCATGATGGGTCTATACCAGACTGCCTATGTGAAGATTTCTTAGCACTAACAGGTGATGTTGCAGAACATGTAGTACCAACAATAGTCATTGTCAGCCTCTTGTGTTTGGTTTTGAAACCCACTGTAGCAGTGACCCCAGTTTTCTGACAAGTAGTACTGTCAACCTTACGACGTTTGACCTGTTGACAGGAATTGACATTTTTTAACATCATGATTTCTCATTTTTCTGACCTAAACGTTTTATTCAAATGGCTTCATCCAAGCTGGATCTCGAGAAAGTATCAGCTTAGGGTTTGTTTTTCTGATCGTTTTCAAATGGTAAAATTCATTACTGTAGAATCGTGAATGAACAATTATTAGTTTGAATAGGTGATAATTAATACTTCAAAAGACTTGCTCATTTTCGGGGTTCGTATGGATAGTAAGCCTGGCAAATTGTAACAAACCCCTGTGTTTGATCGTTTTTAAAATCATCGTTTGTTCAAAGTTCGTAAGGCCGAGAAAAAAAAGATCGATGTTCCCGGTAACCCGACCGACCCTGTTTTTTAGCCCCGACCCTAACTTTTTTATTGGATCTTCAAAAAAAAAAAAAAAAATTGTATCAACCGACCCGGTTTTTGACACAGGCTTCTGATAGATGACATAATATTTTTTCTCTCTTGCTTCTACTTGCATAGAAAGCCAGTAAAACATTTTATTAATGTCAAAAGGTATTCCAAATAGGTTAAAATCCAAGAATTTGGAAAGCAGGTGCTTCAAAAACATTGCAAATGGCACACTTCCGGTTTTTGAAACTAATTACGGATCCGGACTTGGAAAAACCATGATAATTTTCCGGATTTCATTTACGATGTCAAAAAAAAAAAAAAAAAAAAAAAAAGAATTCCGACCTACCGACCCTATTTTTCAAAATGATGTTACCGGAAACACATATCTTTTTTTTTAGGCCTAAAACAAGTTTGTGAGTGTCGTGGGGAAATGCGGTCAATTTATATCATCTCATTTCATGCATGTATCATGTATAAATGCCTCTGTATATTCTTTAAATAAAAACAATAGATGTCATTGTTGAAATCTTTGTTTATTTTGATCTTTCAAATACGCCATTTTGTAAAATTTATTTGACTGGTCCCGCTGAGTTACTTAATACAGCAGATATAATTCACTCAGAAATAGTAAACCAGTCGATCACGTGATCCGAAGTGAAAAATAAGCGGGAATTTTGAAAAAATTACGAAAAAAATATAGTGTTGCGCTTGTTTTGGATAGAGCTGCGGTCAGTGCAATAGAACAGTGGAAAATTGTGATAGCGCTGAAAATCGCGGTGCTAAAACGACCTGGGGAGAACATTGCCCTGGTATCATCCCTCGACCCATATCGGCCCTCGGCTAAAGCCTGGAGACTGATATGGGAGTCTCGGGATGATACCAGGGCCAATATGGAAAAGGGCATGTTATAATCTATACTTATTCCAACATTTGACAGATTTACTGTGAAAAATACGGGAAAACATCATTAAAACAGAGCTGTTGCTTGGAAACATACATAGCATTTCCCATACTTTCATACTATTTCCACCTCTTTCCAAAAAATCTGCCCCCTAATGGCCTATCCAATACGGCCGAACTAACTGTGAAGAGCCTTATTAGAAATTATTAAGCGATAGTGTATTTTACACATGTCTTTTCATTCATTTATGAGGGTGGTAAAGGGTTATTTTCGTGCAAGGTGTTTTGCCATTTCACATGCAGCCATGAATAAGGTACGTTATTCACTGTGTTTCTTGAAATTGGTAATAAGATCAATGTGCAAGACATTTTTAATTGTTCGTTCATCGTGAAATAGCAATTTTATATCGCATTCTTCCTTGCAGATCACCCCCCACCCCCCCACCCCCCGCCCCCTTTACTATGACAGGACAATCAAGTCCGATACAAATTATTTGGTTGCGTCAAATCCGGTCAAAATATATGTTCCTAGTAAGTTGTACTACAGGCACCTGTTTCTATCCACGGGAAGGTGGATTTATATAAATATATAGATAGTCGATCTTCCCATGGATGGAAACAAGTGCCTATGAGTAGAATAATAAAATAAAGGTGCCTAAAATAAAACAGGCCTGGGCTAGATAAAAAGGGGGTTACGAATGATATTGATCCACCAATCGATTTCGGTGCACACTTGGTGTACAATTGGAAGCAATAATGAATACACTACTCAAAGTAAAGATCACAAATATGCACCTTGTCATTGTAAACACTTGATTAACATCAACTAACTGCTCACATGTGTTCCCGCTCCAAAACCGGAAATAAACAAAAATTGTTTTGAATCGGTCCCTTAATTGGGTAAAATTAAATGCTGTTTTGATTGGAATAATCACAAGTACAATAAAAACAAGTCCGTTATAAGCCAGAAAACTTTCCGGTTTGTTAAAAGAGCGTCAGTATTCCATGACTTTTCATTTGTAAAAACGTTATCCACGATGTTCCTACAACACGACGTTACACTAAAAATGTGGCGTCACAGACTTTTTTTTTACTTCGATTAATTTTTGCAAGTTTTATT
Source organism: Mytilus galloprovincialis (assembly GCF_965363235.1). Taxonomy (NCBI): domain Eukaryota; kingdom Metazoa; phylum Mollusca; class Bivalvia; order Mytilida; family Mytilidae; genus Mytilus; species Mytilus galloprovincialis. The sequence continues at coordinate 20,778,280 of NC_134843.1, forward strand.
CCAATTTCGGGTTTTTATATGTTATTGGTTGATTCTGGTTCTGTTGTTTTTGTGATTTACATCAAGTTGTGGAAATCGATTTAATAATAATTACCCTTTAAGTTCTTTTACCTAAAAATTCAAAACTGTCGCAAGTAATATAGGAAGGAAAAATGGGACGACTTTAAATGATCTATTTCGGAGTACTTCCGCAACATAAATTAAAATTCGCATTCAAGTTACATTTAGAGGACTGTCTTTGTGTCTCCAATTTGTCTTTGCAAAAGTTGAACGAAGTTCATGTAATGATTTTTTTTCTCTCTATTTTACCATTCTTTTAAATAAACTTTATAAAAGCGATTAATAAAAATTGACAAATGTAATCTGTGTCGAATTTATATGTCCCTGGCCAGAGTCTATAGCAACATGCACCATTCTTTTTTTTTTTCGGCAGCCATAACCATCTTTTTCCAAATTTCACTGCACGATTTGTTTTAATGATCATAAACATCAAATTGACACTTTAGCACATGTGACGTCGGAATTAAGCGTTTTCCGGATTTTTCGACGTTTTCACACGTTTGGACAAATTGGCTACCGCTTTGTAATGTGTGGAAGCATTTTATACCTTTAAGACCCAGATATGTAGTTAATAAAAAAAGAATCGTGGCATTGTGTACTCTTCGTGTATCTAACTTTTATTTTGATCAATTATAAATAACTTATTGAAATATCAGTTAAAATACACGCGTTAACTGCTTTGAAAAATGAAATATCAACTTAGACAAAATGGCTACTGCTTGAAAAACGACTGTGTAGAGAATATTTTATATAATCTGCAATATTTGAACTCAGGAACAATTAGGCAAATTTTTGTACTTTTGGTAGAGGTTATTATCGGCTTACTCTTTTTATTAATTTTTTGTTATATCTACTTATAAAATTCACTTTTAGTCGTTGAGTTAACGAAAAACGTCGTTGGACATTTTTCTTATTCCAGCTTATTATGCAGCCAACGAGTCAAATGAAATTTGGCAGAATAACGGGCCGCTTTATAACGCCACAAAGAACTGACATATGTCGTTGTTCCTGCCAAGTTTCAGGAAGATCAATACAAGAAATAGGATCACTATACATAAAGAGTTAAAACAGTTTTTCATAAATGTATATAACGTTGGACATCCGTTTTTTTTTCACATAGCTTTGTTATTTTAATCCTCAGACATACTAGACATTACTAAATATATGATCAAGAGCTATAAACACATAATTTAAAACATATATTGGATTTGTTCGTGTTTGCTTACATTTTTATTTTGTTTTGCAGAGGAAATTTCGAAGATTCTGTTTTAAATCCTAGGGGTTGTAGAAACAGCGTGCGTACTGTAACGTTAAAGGACAAATAGTATTTTAAAATATGCACAAGTGAAATTGTTGGCAATTAATGGGGTGATACCGAAATTAGTGACAACAGAGACACACAGTACATTTTAATGAATACAAAATTGTCAAAAACACTATTGTTAGAAGTGGCGGATTCAGGGGGGGGGAGGGGGGGTGAGAGGGCGTACGCCTCCCTTTACCTGCACTTTTTTCAAAAAAAAATTTACGTGATTTTAGCAAATAAAAAGGATACAAAAAATCGCTCGCTCCGCTTCGCGATATAAGAGGTAGGAGACATTTCTAAGGTGAACATATTTTTTGGGGTGTTTTTTTTTCTTTCTTTTCTTATCTCTTATTTCATTTACTCAGCACACTGTCAATGAATAGAAAAAATGATATAATGGATCGAAACAACCAAGGTCGAACTGATGTCATGAAGGCCGAAAAAAAGCTTTTGAGACTTTTCGGCCAAGCACTCTCATGCTCTTAATTAGTAAGGGCATACGATACAGAACTGTTACAGGGGGAGGTAATGACGTTGTTAACCCTCTTAGTGCGTAGCTAAATTTCAAAACATTGTCCAGAAACGGGTCAATTTCAGTAAAAAATACCAAAAACAGTAAATTTTTATTAAGTCTTTTATAACAGCATGTTAACTCAAATAATTGAAGAATTACCAAACATAAAGTATAGATGTTTATTTTTTTTCAAAAAATAACGTTATTTATATGACATGACGTAACGTCATAATGATGATCACGTCACGTCCTAGGGAAGTTTCGCGCTATTCAATTAGTCAAGCACTTTGCAGTGTTTTGAAGAAACAGCACTAAACTTTACAAAATTTCAAGTCAGATTTACTTATTTTCGGTTGGTCATCTTAGATCAAATCAAATATTTCATTGGATAAAGCACAGTGACATATAAGAGGGTCTGGATTTGGGGGGGGGGGGGTCTGTTATTCTTTAAACATTTAATTTTCACCCCTTTTTTCTCTAATCTTCAAAAAAAATAACCCATATTTTCTCTAATCTTCAAAAAATTAGACCACGCATTTCTCCAATCTTCATTTTTTTGCCCGTTATTCTCTAATCTTCATTTTTAAGGGCATTATTCTTTAATCATTTAACCCCATCCAAACCCTCATATAAAAAAGATGGCATTGCGTATTCCAAGTGTACTTCAACAAACATGACATATATACAACATGACAAATAATGTAAATAAAACATAATGCAAAATTAGATAAAATTTATTATATGCTGTATCTATAACTACAAGTCTATTTTTTGTATAGTTCTTTCATTATTTATGGTAGACTAACTAACACTAAGCATTGTTTTGAACTTTAAATTGTGGATTTCTCATTGTTAATGACCGTTCGATTGCCTGTAATTACAATGTACTTACATCCACTTCATTTGATCTTTGGGGGATAGTTGTCTTATTGCCAATCATACCACATCTGACATCTCCTTTTTTTTTTATTCAAATGCTTATCTCATATATTTACAAATTTGGTTGGCATCCGCCATTCTATTTTGATTAATTAAATGTGATACTGATTTGATAATATTAACTTTAACCAATTTTTGAAAACTTAAACATAAATTCTCCCGAAGGTTTTTATATTGGGGACATTATAAAAGGCAATGCGCACAATATTCTGCGTTATCTCCGCAAAATTTACAGAAACTTTCAGTTGCTAGTGCTTTATGTAAACTGTGTATCGCCCCGTTTCAATAGCAAGTGATTGTGCACTTATTTTTGATTCGTATGAAGTAAGCTCTCATATTTTGGTATAACAAAGCATATGTAAGCTTTTTAAAGTCAAACGATTAGCAAGTTATACAAAACAATCTGAGTTAAATAGTGCTTTGTTATTAGGTTAACTATGCTCAAGTTGATATAATGTTATAAAGGATGTATGTGCCCCAACATAAATATCGCCACACCTAAAAACAAAACCATTTTATTGGCTTAACTATGACGCAATTAATTTTCAGCCTTAATTTCTTAAGAAAGACACATTTAAGATTAATGGTGTTTACACATGCACACTTTATATCCTTTTTTTTAATAGAAATGTTTAAAGATGCCAAAAATATGTCAATGCTGTGAAATGTTTTGCTATGTATACTGTAAAATGTATCTGTCTCCGTGAATATCCTCCATCAGTGATACACTGTAATCGTCATGTTCCCTTTTCTGTGTAGATGATGGTTGCAACGACGCTAGTGTCATCACTTGAAATGTTTCTTGTATTTTTACTACTGTCACTGAGTACTGTTATTCTTTTCTATGTTATACTGATGTTCAGTATACTGATATTCAATAGTTGTCGTTTGTTGGTGTGGTTCATAAGTGTTTCTCGTTTCTCGTTTTTTATATAGATTAGACGGTATTGCTGACCGTTGGTTTTTCCGTTGTTTTTTTTTTACACTAGAATTGTTTGGGGCCCTTTATAGCTTGCTGTTCGGTGTCAGCCAAGGCTCTGCGTTGAAGCATGTACTTTGACCTATCATGGTTTACTTTTATAAATTGTGACTCGGATGGAGAGTTGTCTCATTGGCACTCATACCACTTCTTCTTATATCTATTCATATCATATTTCATTTGTTATATTCATTATCATATCATATTGATGCTTGACGAATGACAAATCCAGATCAAACACACATTTTAACCTGCATGCTTACTAATTACCACCATAAAATATTCTTAACTGTAATATTTTTGCATACCTGTATTTTTCATTCAGGTGTTGGAATCTGTGGATAGTGTGCGCTAGTAGCTATATGTTTACATGTTTGTTTTTTCTGTTTCTTAATTTTTAGGTTCGGTTCTGACATTTTCGCTAATAACTGCTTAATTTCTTTGATTACTATTGTTCAATGGTATATTCATACTATTTATAAATTTAACATCAATATGTATATATATTTATAGAATAAATAATTAGAGGGCCCTTTTATGCGTACTTCAATCTAATATTTACACATATTTAGAAAAGATATTTTATTACATCTTTCGATTTTTATCCCCCCCCCCCCCTCTCCCAACTTATATAGCACGTGAAGTATACTAAGGAAAACATAGATTTTTGTTTAAAGCACCGTATTCAGTATCAGCATGATAGATATGAGTTTTAAAAATGTTTACTGGTCCCAAATTTAAACATCGTAAGGTGTTACTTCATTGAATAATTGTAAAGGAATTTCAAAATATGCCGTTAATACAGTTCCAATGTGGTGTAACTTCGAGTCATCACAATCCATGCGTTATAAAATTATATACATAATAAGAACACTTGCTCTGAAAGATTGAAAGACAGGATACAAAAAACTAAAACACAAAATAGATTAAGTTAGACATAAGTTTTCAGCAGCAAATATTTCAAAAGGTAACAACACTCGTCAAACAAAAAATGACCGAAAAAATAAAGATAGCACACTCTTTTGTTTACGTCCCAAGTCATGAGTCTGTAATTCAGTGGTTGTCGTTGGATCATGTCTGTCACATGTTTTTCATAAACTGAATTGTTATAAATTGCGCCGTTAGTTTTCATGTTAGTTTTACATTTTTTCATGTCCGGGCCTTCTTTTTACTTCTTTTAAGATGACGTTACGCTAAATGCTTTTCTCATTATTTGGCTGATTCCTGCTCATAACGGGTTTTCAATAACTCTATAGTATCTATCCATTTTTGCACATAAACTAAAGTTTATAATAGCTAATAATGCATAAAAAAAACCATTAAAATGCAGAATGCTATTTTATGCCAATTTTACAATTCGTGTCAGTAAATTAAGACTTATTTATTTATTAAATACCAACGTGGACTTTTTCGTTGTTTAATTAATTTAATTGTTTTTAAAGAAGTAAGAAAACCAAGGCAAGCATCAAGTTCAAGACTTCGTATATATGTGTCCCTCCAAATCTAAAAGAGTTAAGGACATTTGTTTAAAATATTTATTTATTGTTGGGTACAAGAACTCAGTAAAACCAATTAGCAAATACTTTTGTTTGTATTGCTTATTAATGATCATTTGTTGATGTTGTTTTTTTCCCCCTTCTGTTTCATACTACTATGATTCATTTTTTTTTTTTTTTTTTATCTTATATTAAAATAAAAGCATAAAAATTGTTCATTCTAAAATTTGATAGCGCTATCATGCCGTCACATCAATTACGACGTCGAATTAATGACGTCAAATAATATATGACGTAATGATGACGTTTTATGAAAAAGATAGGTAAAAAGAAAACAACAAAAATAATATCCACATCATGATGAATAAAATATATAAAATGTATTCAATAATTGAAGGAAAGGTGTTTTTTTCAGAAATATTACGAAAGGGAAAAAATAATAATTTTTTTTTACACAAAGGACATATATGTCCTTCCCGCAGTAAGCCAGGGGAAGACACATATGTCCTTCCCGCAGTAATTAAGAGGGTTAATTAACGTAAATTGTTATTTTCGCGACGTCAACCGATGACGTATTGGAAGAATATTCAGTTTTCGAACGATTTTTATCATTCAAACTTATCTAACTTGAAAACGAGTTCATGGACCCCTCTTTTTTAAAATGCCATTTGGTTTGATTAGGGGACGACCATTTGATATTCTGGGGGGGGGGGGGGGGGGGGGGGGCCGGAGGATTTGTTTTTGATCGGTTATTTATTTTCGTAAACTAAGAGGACAGATTATTCATTTTCTGCACTATTGAAGCAAGATTTTTCATTTTCATTAAAGCAAGGGACTGATTATTCATTTTCACAACTATATTTATGATATTTGAAAACATACAATTTTTAAATGATTTGTTTATTATAAATAATACATGTATAGTAAAGTCATTATGTACCATTTAATCAGAATTAATCATAACCCTCTGCAGAAAGGAATCTCTTTATATTCACAACTGCATATACATGCATTGCATACATACATATTATTAAAGTTTGGTTGTAACTAGTCTCTTTTAAAAGTATTGGCAAACATATTTCGGCGAGCGGAGCGAGGCAAAAAATTTTTTGAAGGGTTTTGGAGCCACTGCAGGCCCAAGAAGCTATAGAACAAATGATGCAAAATAATGCTTTCTGGGTGTTCCGAAGACCCTTTTATAATCTGAAAATGCAAGTTTTGTTTTAATAATTTTTTGACAATATTTTGGTCTCAAAGCACAATGTATAAATTCAGTGTAAGACTCAAGTTTCTAGGGACAACATCAAAAGACCAATGTGCATGATAAAGCAAAAATGTAATTCACATAGTTAAGTCTGTGGCTGCTGTTTTTTTAAACTCATGATCAAGTTCATAACAAAATTACTAGATTACAAAAGGAATGCAACACTAACAGAATACAGAAGGGCAATCAATGAACAAAAGACAAATAAATAAGAAAGATTGATCCCGAAAAATCAGGGCTACGTCTGAGGGAAAACAGAACTTGCTTCTTGCAAGGCACTCGCTGTGAACACAATTTGATATGGAGACAAGCATTTGGGTTTTAAATTTCCTACATGAGGCATTTGCCTCAATGTAGTTACGGCCCTGTAATAAAATAAAAGTGAGGTAAGGTTTCTGAGACAATATATACCTCAAGATAAATGAAACCAATTTTCAGACATTTCAAGTATATTTAAATAATATTTATACTTTTATTATTAAAAAAATTGGGAAGAGTTTCCCGATTTTTTTGGGGAAAAAGATAAATTTATGAAGAATCTGGTGCCATCTCATACTTTCGATTAGACCTGTTGAGTTATTTATTTTCAAGACATTGCAAGTCAGGTAATTCATTTTCAAACTACCACAGAACAAACCATTTATTTTTGTGATTATCAAGGCCAAGTTATCTATTTTCAAAATCCTCCTGCCCCCCCCCCCCCCCCCCCCAGAATATCAAATGGTCGTCCCCTTACGTAAGAAGATTTTGTATGTCAATTTTCATGAAAACGTAAATAGTGCCCTAAAGGGCCCCATGCGAGCTAATGCCATCACTTGGCGTCCGTCGTCTGTCGTCGTCGTCATAAACTATTTCAAAAATGTCCTCCTCTGAACCTACTGTTCCAAATACCTTCAAACTTTAACTAAATGTTCCTTATGGTATCTAGTTTATAAATTGTATCCGAAGTTTTGATCCATCGACAAACATGGCCAACATGGCTAAAATTAAAAACATAGGGGTCAAATGCAGTTTTTGGCTTATATCTCAAAAACTAAAGCTTTTAGAGCAAATCTGACATGGAATTACATTTTCATTTTTAAGTTAGATAAGTTTGAATGATAAAAATCAGTCGAACACTGAATCTTTTTCCAATAATTCATAGTTTGACGTCGCGAAAATAACAATTTACGTTTGCAACGTCATCATTACCTCTCTCTATAACTTTATCGGTCGTCCCACTGTCTATATCACTCTGTTCAGCTCTTAATATTATTCCGTATCATGTCTTTGTGACGTCAAATACGTTGACCCGGCCTTAATAACTTTGACCCGGACATATCAGCGACGTCATAATGTTTGAACCGACGTTAATAACTTTGACCCGAACTTATCAAGTCATCTTTTGTGTGCTGGTGAAACAAAGAAAACACTTCTGAAACACGCAAATATAGCCCGATAAATCGATTATCAGATTATCTGCATATTGATATTGTAAAATATCAGCTGCTTGACATTATATGAAGGCTTTTTGATCTCGTTCGCTACGCTCACTCGACAAAAAGCTTTATATTATGTCTCGCAGCTGATATTTTACGATATCAACATGCAGATAACCTGATAATCGGTACGTATCGTATGCCCTTAAAAGCCGCCGGGTTCACGGGAACAAATTGACCAAGCAACTTGGCACTTGATGGAAGTGATTAACGACCTTGACTGGCTATACAGCCCTCGCATGGTCGGCTCGGTGCCCGAAGGCGTTAGATGAGCGTTTCAATAATTTCTGCAGTGGGTCAGGAACAGGCGGTAGAGGACGCCATTTTGGAAGACCGCCATTTTGGTTTTGGTGAGTTCTTTTTGGTTTGTTTACTGCCTTCACAACGGCTGCTTTCGGGGCCAGTTTGGTCAGCTTGGCAGCCCGCTAACCTCGATGATGTCATGGAGTACTGGTAGATGAGTCTTGGACTTGGTATTAAAGATGACAGGAAGCATTATCAGGACCAAAGCCGTGAGGCAGTGAAATAAAGGTCAATCATCTAGATCATGTGCCAGCCCTCGCACGTCAATCGGCATAACCCCCCCCCCCATCTACAATGGGTTTTGGGGTGCATGTTAACGCGGGAATAAACGCCAACAACAACGTTTACTGTACAGCGTTGGATAGGTTTCTGTCATCTAAAGTAGTAAAGTCGTTGATCATCTTAAAGTAAACCCTTCGGCATCGAAGATAGCGGGTAAAGGAGAGCTGGCCCAGCACGTCCGTTCAGCTGTAATGACTGAGGCGTGAATGATTCTACTTGGCACGAATTGGTTCATGCCAAGAAATTGCCTCCGTTGAAATTCTGCAAACACCCCATAGAGCAAATTACATGGATGATTAATATTGACCATTTGGTATAATGGTATATGGCCGTGTTCTAAGCGACACGTACATGAAGGTCATAAATTAATTTCTTGAATGAAATCAAATCTTTAGCTACTAATGACTGCCGTAGGAGGTCGACCGGAATTTTTAGCGAGGATTTCTTGGCATGGATACGAAGCGGAGTTGGGACGAATCATCCAGAGACGTTTGTTAGACCAGAGACATATAATGTAATTGAACTGTATTGTTCAAAGTAATAAAGTATTGAAATTGAAATTGTCTCTGGCATGCGGACCGTATGTTATTTTTTTTTAATAAAAAAAGAAAATAATTCTTTATACATAACATATGATTTACACAATCATATTGTATTCATCTAAATTTTTGCTGTAAAATGAAATAATATGAAATTGTATACTGTACTGTATTATAATTGTATACTATTTGCTCTAGAACTATGTATGTTTATGAGAATAAAATATTCGTATTCGTATTCGTGGATTAAATTATAATAATCAAAGATAATTGACTTCTCTACAGTTGAATATTCAATGATTAAATAATTGGATTATATAAGTGAATAAAATAAGTGTTTATGTAATTGACAACAGCTTTTGTCTCATGATAAACCAATCAACTAGTAACTTTATTAAATCAACTACGAATAAGTTTTTGTGGATCGACTCAATCATTCAAGTGCTCCAGGATGGTACCAAACAGATCCTGCTCCACGTGTGGCACCCGTTATGCCGGTCATGTTAGTATAAAGTCAATATACATGTGTTCCTCGTCTAAAAAAACTAGAAATCACTCTAATTTGGTAGGTCACTTTCGGGAAACTTTTCAAGGAGGACGAATAATCTATCAACGATGTTTCTAAGCTGATTATGACAATTGAAGTCAGTCAAAATCGAACCAAAAAGCGAAGCCACTTTGAAGAAATTTGATAAGCATTGATATTTTAAAGGGATTACTTTGATATAAATTTACAACTGAATTAATTTATCCGGATCGGTATTCGTTATTCGCCGATAAAGTTTTATGTTATTACAAAACCGCTTCAGCATTTTTATCAAACCGGAAGTTGTTTTCTCTCAAGACATCGATTATCACATGATAATTTTACAAATCCAATATTTCATTGCAAAATGGTAAGTATTTATTTAAGAATTGGCTGAATACTACATATGTTAAACAGTCACCACAAAACAATTGAAGTTCTACAAAGATCGACTAAGAAATGTGTTATTCATGAATCCTAAATGCACCATGTAGCCACTCGAAGTCATTTGCCGGTTTCTTGGTTCTAGTACCTCTACACTACAGTCATGACAGTTTACATATACAACCACTAAACATTGATGAACGACCACATTTGAAAGGTCTTTAAAATATCTATTTTCTAGAATTCTCATAACAGATTTAACTTGTCAGGTTTTTACCAGGAGATTGAATTAATGCTGTATTCTTAATGACTGTAATGTCCAGTGGCAACTATTACATGCATATTCATGATGATACCAAGTTAAAAATTGTGATTTTATAGTATGTCTTGATTTTTATACTTAATTGAGGCATTGCTTCTAGATGAGATCCAAAAGGTTATTATAACAGGATTTTTCCCATTTATCCTCATGTCATAATCATCCTTTTCGGTAATCAGATACACATTTGCAAGAAATCATCTGCTCCTTCAATACAAATTTGCAGGAAATCAGATGCCTTCATAATGTTTCTGAAAATTTTGAAAGCTAACGAAAAACTGGGAAGGTTTTTTTCAACCACTTTGATGTTGAAGGTCTTTCAGGTCGTTGATCATGTTGATAGAAATATCCAATAGTTATCGAAGGTACATTGTACCATGCTTATAATTTAATACGCCAGATGTGCATATTGTCTACATAAGACTCATCAGTGATGCTCAGATCAATAGTTATAAAGCCAAACAAGTACAGAGTTGAGCATTGAGGACCCAAAATTCCAAAAAGTTGTGCCAAATATGGCTAAGCTAATCTATGCATGGCCACGGGATAGAAAAATCCTTAGTTCCTCTCGAAAAATTAATATTTTTGTAAACAGGAAATTTATGAAAAAAATTACCGTCTACAATTATTTATGCTTCTTTTTGGAGTATAAAATAGGAAAAAAAATCATATTTCTAGCATACACAAGCTTAGACATGTTAGACGGTACAATCTTATCTCGAAACATAATTTAGGTAGAACTCCAGACATACATGTATGTCTTTTAATGATGTTGATTCACTTTTGCCTTTCAGGAATTATATCCATGATGCCTAGGTCATTGCCCCAAAATTACACCAACTTTTTCACACCAGTTGACAGTTGAAGCTATCTGGGGCCTTGTTCAAATAATATTTTGTGCTTAAAACTTTTCATAGCACTGACAAAACCATTTTAAACACATCAAACAAAGCAATTAATGACTTTCATTTGTCTTGTAAAAATTGCTTCATAAACTATAAAAATGTTTAAATGTTTGCTTTCCAAACATTTTTTTTCCACGCAGCTCATTCATGCTGATGACCTTTGTTTTTTTTGCGATTCAGGAAGTTGTCTAAACGACTTAGTTTTTTTTTTTGAATGGACTCAATATAATGATATACATGTACATGTATTGAGCAGGTAGAAAATGTACATTATGTTGATTCCATGTCATAACTTTAGAACTCGCTGGCTTTCAAATTTGAATATTTTGTTACTGATGACAAAATGATCAAAATGAAGGCAAAGTTTAATTGTGATTATTTTTCAATTCTGCCATGCATACATTGTATGGTGTGGTCCTTAGTTGGTTTGAAAATACCATTTCCTGTTGTTTCTGTGCAAAAACTTAAGTTAATAACATGCTTCAGCTTAAGAATAATTTATCCATTGCTTTTAAATGTTTTTTTTTTGGCCCTTCATTTCTTTATCATAATGACACTATCATGACTATTAAATATAATGTCAGATAGATTGACCTTATGCAAATGAATACCAATACATCTGTTAACAGTTGAAAAATCTCTACAGAAAGGCTGTAAATATTTAAAATTGAGTTGTTGTGAGAACCCTACAAAAGGAACCAAAATTTATCTTTTAATTCATATTTAAATGCTCCAAAACCAATTAAAGTCTTACACATGGAGTTATATATGTACATGTATAGTTCCATTGCATAAGGCATGTAAGGAGGCAGCTCATATATAATGAAAACCAGACATGCTGTCATTTTTCCTCTTACATGTCTTAAAGCAATGTCAAATTTGTATCTTTCATATTTAAATGCAGATGTACTAAAATATAAGAAAGGAATGTTTACCATATTCACAATTTTCTTTATTGAAAAAAAAAACCAATCAGTATGGTAACATTAAGATAAAGTGGGTTGTGAAAATAGTCCAAATACTAGGGTATAAACAATTATATTAGCTAAGAAACTATGAGCAAAAATATTCACTACAAATGTCTATAAAATTGTATTTTTAGGCTGGTGGTTTAGACAGAGCTAAGAGTAGTCTACCAAAGATTAAAGATGAAGAAAGAGAATCTATGTTTGGCAATGTGTTTGCTGTTTCTGGACCAGGTAACCTTTTTTATTTACCATGTTAACTTTAGCTACATGTATATGATGTACAATTCTGAGAAATCTAAATGTATCAATTGACCCACAGCATATAATTTTCAGCATGCTCTGAGGTATAAAATCAAGGTCACAAATTGTTTAAATGCTGTGCTATCATACAACTTGTTGCAAAGATTAAGCTAAGATACATGTACCTATTAAATGTGTATAATTTTATGAGATTTAATTTTTAGATACTGTTGAGTAATCTGTATTGTGTATTTGCTATTAAAATGGGTGCATATTGCATGTACTGGTAGCATAACACCCTCTCACCAAACTTATATTTCAAACTTAATGTAGAAATGTGCAATAAACATGATTAAGGCATGCACATGGATATATTTTTTGGAGCAGAAACGAATTGAAAAATATCTCCTAAAACGTTATAAATTGACTTTATGAAATGTGAGTTAACACCAAAGAAAATAAACAATTACCCTCCAAAAATCTTTACTGCTGCTTTATTAAAATTTGTATCCATGGTATCTCTCCATTTTTTTTTTCAAATTATTAAATACAGTGGATTCAATAATGTTTGTGGATATTATTTATCAAGGATTAAGAATTTGGAAAACTGTATTTGATGGATACGTGATTTTGTGGTTTGAACAAATTCTGCAAACATACCGGTGACTGTGTATTTGGTTGTAGACGTTTAATTTTCAGTACATTCATGAAATCACAAGACATTATGACTCCACTGAGGGCTATTCCAGAAAAAAATGTATGGGGGGGGTTGGAAGGCACATTGTATTAATAATACATGGGTGATGGGTATCAGAGCAACTTTTCACACTATAATTCTCAATTACCATTGTCTGGGTGGCGGGCGCTGACAAAAACTGCCTTCCAACCCCCCGATACATTTTTTTCTGGAATAGCCCTGAGTGAATGTTACTTTTTCAGTTATAGAATAATAATATTTCATATTTTGTTTTACAGTCGTTGTGGCACAGAACATGGCAGGAGCTGCTATGTACGAGTTGGTTCGAGTCGGACATTCAGAATTAGTAGGGGAGATCATTCGATTGGAGGGTGACATGGCAACCATCCAGGTTTATGAAGACACCTGTATCCTTAAAATCTCTACATATATATTCAGGGGTTTACAATGCAATGAACAGGGGTTAATATTGAATATCATCAAAGGGGTTTAGAGCAGTTAAAAATGAAATTCTTTTTAAAATTTTTAAGTGAATAGATATTTGAAAAGATATGATTTTATCAGATTATTACATGGCATTTTTCATATCGCATATATTATCAGCCCTAGGTTCAATATCAGCCCAAGAGCCGCATGGCTCGAGGGCTGATATTGACCGAGGGCTGATAATACATGCGATATGAAAAATGACATGTTATGATCTTTTTATCATATATGCTTCAACAATGGAGAAAAATAACAGATTCATATATTGATCCTTTTACGTGGTTCCCAAATAGAAGTTCTACCATATGCCTCAGCAGAGCAGAACACATTTTTAATATGGACGACTCGACAAACCAAAAAAACAACAATATAAATAATGAACACTGTTAGGAAAAGTCAACCTTTTCAAAGTAACTTTCTAAATTATGTTTGAAACTTATAAAAAATGCATTTATTTAATAATTTGTTTGTTTTTTTATTTTTATTTTTTTGTTTGTTATTAATTTACACAATATACTTTTCAGTATCTAAATAATTGTTTTGTACACTATTTCGTAATGTTTTTCACTGAAAACGTAGCATTTGGGTGTATTTTCCGGAATTTGCCGAGTATCACCGGAACGCCATGTGATAACGTTACGGAAAGGCATGTGATAACAATAGAAGCATGTGATAAACTTTTCATATCAGCCCGCTAAGCACCAATTCGAAAAATATGGAATTTACGTTTATTTAATGCTATTATCATACAGTAAAAATCATATGTTATTTAGTCTAAGTATATGATAAATGCATTTATAACTTTTGGATAGAAATTGTACCCTTATATACCAATAGATCCTAATAGAGGTTGAAATATCAGACATCCTGCAATTGTGACACATGTAAATACATATGTATCTATCATCTTTAAGCGTAATCTACACCAATGTAACAAACTGAGTACCATTAGAAATTTCTTTTATATGTCATGTATGTTAGTTCCATTGAAAATGTTGAAGCAGTTTCTTAAAAAAAAAAGTTTAACTTATATGAAGTTTTATTTTTATTATAAGTTTGTAAACCCTAAAATTAAATTGGTAAACACAAGAAATGGAGAATCAGAAATTTTTCATTTTTTCTGTAATTGTACATTCAATCGATTCTAATACTTTGCTGAATGGTTTGGATATTTTTACCTTAACACTTGTACAGCTGGTGTAACTGTTGGAGATCCTGTATTACGAACAGGAAAACCTCTATCTGTAGAATTAGGTCCAGGAATTATGGGTAGTATTTTTGATGGTAAGTGAAAACTATATTTTTAAGATATGATGCTGGTAGTATTTTTGTTTAACACTGCACTATTATTTTATATTGATGCATTTATTTGTACATTTAATTAAACAAGATAAATTTGATTCTATAAGTGAACCAACTGTGATGATTATGCAGTAGGTAAAAAAACGAGGTGTATACCACATAGGTGTATATCTTCTTAATATCTGATAAAGTATCTTGATAAAAACTCTTAAGATTACTTAGTTTTCTGCTTTTTAAAGTCAAGATTACCTGATATTTATTGACTGATTGTTTCATATTAAAATTTCTGATTCCAGGTATTCAGAGACCTCTGGCAGACATTTGTGATATCACACAGAGTATTTATATACCTAAAGGTATCAACACACCAGCTTTAGACAGAAGTAAGAAATGGGAGTTTGAACCTCAAGGCAATATCAGAGTAAGTCAGCTAGTAAATGATGCAGAATTTTCCCATTTGCTATTTATTTGGTATCATATGATCTCTTTGTCAAGATTATAAGATGTTTCGGTTCCTCAATATGTTTCAGTATTAAGAAGAAACTCCATGACAGTAAGAAAGAGATTGTTTAAATACAGATAGTGAATTGGAGATCACAATTGTCACAAAACAAATTTTATTTAGTTTTCATAAAAAAAAAAATCACCCTGAATGAAAATAATTGACATATTTTCCATGTTGTGACATGAATTCCTATTGTTTAATTTTTTTTTTACCATGTTTGAAGGTGTGTCAATAGACATATAATTAGTTATTCCTTTATTGGTTGTTATGAAAGTTGTAATAAAAATTTGGTAAAACATATAAAAAAAGATATTGAAAAGTAAATATATTACTGTGGTAAAAAAATATAAAACTTATGCCACAGTGCTTTATAGGTCTGTGTTTGATTATCTTGAGCAAAGCTACCTTCAAATAAAACTTTAAATGAGATTGTAACTGAAAATATCCACATTTTAGATTTGTATTTCTCATTACAGATTGGTAGTCATATAACTGGAGGTGATATTTATGGAGTTGTATATGAAAATATTCTAGTCAAACACAAAATCATGTTACCACCCAGAGCAAAGGGCAAGGTCACATGGATAGCTGAACCAGGTTGTTATGATGTTAATGTAAGTTAAACTCATTACATGTATTATGATTAAAGGGCAGGGGCACGTAGTTACACAGAAGTGTGAAATTTTTATTAAGATTAAAGAATACAGATAGCCTTGTGAAAAGGAAACCAAAGTTTAATGCTATTGTGAAGATTGCTAGTAAAATTGAGAAAGGAAATGGGTTATTTGTCAAAAAGACGACAACTAGACTAAAGGCGACCAATGGGTATTCAAAATGTAGAAGTATAGGATTGGAATGGCCAAGGCTACAAATGGGTGTTCAACAAATTATCTAATTTATTTGTAGTAAATTAAAAATGCAAACTTTTTTTTTTAATTTGTGATAGCAACTATCCTTAACAAAACATATAGAAAAGAAAAGCTATACTATAATTATTAGTGTTGTCAAATCGTACACTTTTGCCTAACCGGTTACTCGGATAATCGTTCGACCGATTAACCAGTTAACCGGTAGTTTAAGTTGATGTTTGAAAGTCTTTTCAATAGTACCCTACACATAGATATAAGAAGATGTGGTATGAGTGTCAATGTTAATATCTTCCATTCAAGTCATACATTTACGTTTTTATAGTACCATGCATTGAAGTTTGTCGTTTGATATTATAAGGCTTGTCTGTGAAGATTCCTGTCGAAGTTTGATTTTTAATCAAATACACGGTATCAACTATGGCGTTTGTACTAACTGTAGTTTGAAAAATAAAACATAAAATCTTGATCTCGTAGATTTGAATATGTTCGAAACCGATGATTCTTCCATTTTCACTTGTTGTTTCCGAAAATAATGTGAAGTATTTTAATTTTAAATTGATTTATCCATCCATCAAGTATATATTGATTACATTCATGTTTTTTTTTTTTATCTTATTGTTTTTGGGTTAGGTTTTCGTTTAAAATATGACAAAGACGGAGATTGCAAATTCAGATGTAGGTCTACACAATATTAGATCAAAAATGAAATAATGAAGTAAATCGTAAAATTTAATCGTATAACTGTTTTAAAGTTACTGTTAAAAAACATGTAACTAATTATGTTTCCTTAATATCTTGCCCCGAGCTGAGAGACAAGTTCTAATTAATTTTATATTTTTGGATTAACAATAGCAATCAATATACTGGACAATAATCAATCTGTCAAATTAATTACCACGACGACAATTTTCAAAGACAACATAAATGTTTAATGATTTCAATACAAATTTATATCAAATCTATTAAAATTGAAAAAAGTCCGGTTAACCGGTTAGCGTTTTTTGTATTCGGTATTCGGTGGTTCGAACGGTTAACCGGTTAACCGGTTAATCGTTGACAACACTAATAATTATACAAATTACTGTTTTTATAACACACATTTTATTTTTCAGGATGTTATTTTAGAAACAGAATTTGATGGTGAGAAATCTAAATTCACCATGTTGCAAGTATGGCCTGTACGTACAGTTCGTCCAGTCACAGAAAAATTAGCTGGTAATTACCCACTGCTCACAGGACAGAGAGTGTTAGATGCTCTTTTCCCGTAAGTAATAAAAATTGTAAAATCAAATATTTTTTTTATCAAAAAAGCTTCACATTGCAGAATTAGCAAAGCAAAACACAAGAAAAACAGCTAAATCCAACTTAAAGGGTATATTTTGCAATAACAACAACAAAAAGGTCCCCATGCATTTCTATGTAGCATGTGCTTCTCCAACCTAAAAATAACACAAAAATTCAAATGTTGTTCCTATAGAATCAGTAGGAATTGTCATGACACCAGAAAATATAAATGCACGTCAATTAAATTTATCACTTTAAACATGACACAACATGATGCATTCATAACTACTGATGTCATGACAATTCAAGATAAAATACAAAATTAAAAAGCACATGAAATATATGGAAGGACATAAGTTGAATGAACTTAAAACTGACATTACTTATTTTTGTTGATTTATTGATACAAAAATTGACATTACATATTTTTGTTTTGATTTTATTCAGATGTGTACAAGGTGGAACAACAGCTATCCCAGGTGCTTTCGGATGTGGTAAAACTGTAATCTCACAATCTTTGTCTAAATATAGTAACAGTGATGTCATTGTCTACGTAGGATGTGGAGAAAGAGGAAATGAAATGTCTGAAGTATTGCGGGATTTCCCTGAGGTAATAACAATCATTAAATATGATTTACAGAAAATATAACTGTTAAGGGTTAACTATCATGGCTTTGCTATATCTATGTAAAGGTTGAAAATATCCTCTAGATAGATTTCCCCATGATATTTCCCCATGATAGTTAATAATAAAAATAAATAATCTTACAGTACTATATATATGGTATCAATATCTTAGTTTTCTTCATCTGAGAGTATCAGAAACTTATTACATGTGCCTGTTTGTGATAATTATATGTCACATTTAAGTATAAAGCATACACCAATTATACATGTATCTTTGTTTTAAATCATGTAGAAAATCATTAAATCTGTGTTTTTCATATTTCAGTTGACTATGGAAGTTGATGGAAAACCAGAAAGTATTATGAAGAGAACAGCTTTGGTTGCCAATACATCAAACATGCCTGTAGCTGCTAGAGAGGCTTCTATTTATACTGGTTAGTATAGACACTCTTCAAATATACTTACCTATCACAAACAAACCTCTAGAGTTTTACACTTCCTTACTGCAGAAGAAATTACTGTTCTATGTATATAGATAGAAATAATATTTTTGAAAAAAGTCCAGCTGAAGATGTCTTTTTATAAGTTAAACCAGATGTTTTATTTGCCAGTTAGAAATGACAAGTCAATCGGAAATTTAAATCAAATAGCATGAAAGCATACAGATTTATTTCCCAGCTCATCTACCATGCTTTAAAATCTGACTAACCTTGACAACACAAGGTATCTTCATATCACGTTAAAAATAAACATGTAATAGCTTTGAATATGTACACAATATCTGTTGCTTTATGTTAAGCTACCATCAATCAACCTTCACACATATCTCATATATATAGATAGAGATAGAGAAAGCAAATAGTGGACTAGGTTTGAGAATATATTTTATCATATTTTTAGGTATTACACTATCTGAGTACTTTAGAGATATGGGTTACAATGTATCCATGATGGCTGATTCTACGTCCAGATGGGCTGAAGCTTTGAGAGAAATTTCTGGTCGTTTGGCTGAAATGCCTGCCGATTCTGGTTACCCAGCATACCTAGCTGCTAGATTAGCTTCCTTTTACGAGAGAGCTGGTCGTGTGAAATGTCTGGGTAATCCATCTAGAGAGGGCAGTGTCAGTATTGTAGGAGCGTAAGTAATAAACACTTGTTAGAAATGACAAATATATGTAAACTCTTTCCATTTTGCAAGTACAATTGAAACAAGCATGTTAGTAACTATACACCATCACAAACTGTAAGGTGACATCATGATAGAAATGTTTATGTTACCATTCAGTTATCCTTAAACATTGTTGTAATGATGTATAGTAGAGCATGTGCAGCTCCCTTACCTTCCCTTTATAAGAAAAAACTTTAAAAATCTGTTGAAAGAGATCAATAAAAGCAAAACCAACAAGTAACAAAAATACTACAGACATAAAATACCAATCTGAGAGTGCTCACTGTTACTAAAAGCTAGTTCCAAGCCAATAATTAAAAAAAAAATTGATGACTATAACTGGAATGTAGTTACACATTTATTTATCAAAATAACATATTCAGAGGTATGTTGAGTACACAGTTAAAAGTATATACTTAATGTTTGGCATATAGTTTATTAGAATATATATAATTATTGGTTTATATTTTTTTCAGTGTGTCTCCACCTGGTGGTGATTTCTCAGATCCTGTAACATCAGCTACCTTGAGTATCGTACAGGTGTTTTGGGGATTGGATAAGAAACTTGCTCAACGTAAACATTTCCCATCTATTAATTGGTTGATTAGTCATAGTAAATACACAAGAGCATTAGATGAGTTCTACGATAAAAATTTCAACGACTTTGTGCCACTGAGAAAGAAGGTAAGCATGTAAGCTTTGTTATGAATCTTTTAGGTTGGTATTTGTGTGCAAGAATGCCAGGGTATCTGAAATTTCTTTAACTATCCATTTATAAACATTTGATATAATATCTGCCATATAAAGTGATAAGTGGAAGCTGTCAATTATGCAAGTAGCAATTATTTATTTTTGTGTTGTTTTTTCCTTGATGTTTAAATATAAGGGAAGAACATAGTTATCTATATTTGTTAGGATATTTATTCACTTTATTTTTCTACTCTCAAAAGTTTAACATTATACATAAGAATAATTGAGAACTCAATCTATTTTCAGTGTAAAGAAATTCTACAAGAAGAGGAAGAATTGTCAGAAATTGTACAGTTAGTAGGAAAGGTAAATACAAATATATCAATGCTTTTAGTACAGTGTAACAACAATCTACCAAGACAGTTTTGCAGGAAAGTTATCCTTGAAGGTCATTATTAGCCTTGAACATTGAGAACAAGACAACACATAAAACAGACTAGGTTACTAATTTATGCATCAAAAACATTTGCAAACATGATTGGGATATATATCGTAAATTTAGAAATTATCGAGATGTTTTTATTTATGCAAAAATACGTCATAGTTAAGACTATGCATTTCTTTAATTTTAGATTTCTAAATCTATTTGACACTCAATTATTTTGTGATTTTTTTTGTTCATCAAAATAATAATAAATACACAAATTTAATTTTTGAATAACAGGAATTGAAATTAATAAAGACATCACAAGGATCTAATATATTTTCATTTTTTAATGCTTATAATTTTATATTTTAAAATATTGTAGGCATCTTTAGCTGAAGCAGATAAAATCACATTAGAAGTTGCCAAACTAATTAAAGATGACTTTTTACAACAAAATGGTTATACACCTTATGATAGGTAAAATATTTTATTTGAAATATATATTTAGTCTTTACAGTATGAAAATCCGTATTAGCTTTCACATATTTTTGAAAATTTTGTTCAGACCACAAGTCTTCACAAAATTTAACTTTATCATTCATAATTACAAAAAAAATGTAGTCCTGATAGAAGAAATAATCAAGATGTTTACATTGACCTCTTTCTTTTTAACCTATAAATTTAATGAAGAAGATACATGGATATCAAATTATTGGTAACTTTAATTACACAAAACTGTCAAGTTTATTATAAAAATAAGGAGATGTGGTATATTTGCCAATGAAACAACTATTCAATGTGGACCTAATGTTACTTGAATGTAAGCAATTGGCTGTCAACTATGAAAAAACCATTCCATATGTCAGGTTTTATTTAGTTATCAAAAATAGACTGTAACTTAATAAACATTAACGATACCTATGTATTACTTTATATTTTTCCTCTTTTCAGATTTTGTCCATTTTACAAGACCGTTGGTATGCTAAAGAATATTATAGGTTTTTACGACATGGCTAAACATTCAATAGAGAGCACAGCACAGAGTGAAAACAAAGTAACATGGGCAATTATTAGGGACCAGATGAACGATTTATTGTATAAACTTAGCAGTATGAAATTTAAGGTATGATCTATATTTTATGCACCTGTCATTAGGGGGGGGGGGGGGGGGGGGGGTAAGTTTTACCCTGGTTGGTCTGTATGTCAGTACATCCCTAAATTGGTTTCTGTTCTGTAACTTTAGTTTGCCTCAACCAAATAATATGACAGTAACTTGAGTTTGCCTCAACCAAATATTATAAAACTAATACCCAATGCTTATTACTACAAAACATAGATCAAGTTTAAATGAACTCTATTACCATTCTAGAGTTAATGCCCCTTTACAAATGGAAATTTTGCTGAAACTATCCTTCTTGAGTTTTGTCCCTATATATAACATTATGTGCATGGACTGGCATCGACACATTCCTCATTTATTTTTTGGTCATTTTCAGACAAAAATGCAAAGACAGGAGACATTGTTGTTACTTTTTCGGGCATTGTGGTCAACAATTAATGTTAAACTGAATATATGAAGATGTGATATGATTGTCAATGAAACAACTCTCAACAAGAGATCCAAGGACTTAGAAGGATAGCAACTATATGTTACTGTACAGCCTTTAACAATAAGCAAAATCATTATCTAATAGCAAACTTGACAAATGTAAAATAATTTAAACCAGAAAACATTTTCAAATTAGTTACTGATGACTAGTAAAACATTGGTATACAGTAAACCATCACAAAGTGTGTAATGTTACAGTTCTTCTATAAAAGCATGCAAAATAACCATTGATTAGCTTGCTTGCTATATTGGTTTGGATGTTTGTAAACAAAAGTTACTATTTACTGGAATATGATTGGACAATAAACATGAAATTCTAATCATTTCATGTCATTTCTTATTGTCCAATCAAATCCCAGTATATATAAAAACAGACTGAAACTTTGCCTACCTATTGTTTGCAAACAACCAAGCAAACATAGCAAGCAAGTTGATCAATGTTTTGTTTTGCATGCTTTTATAGAAGAACTGTAACTGATGAAAATATGTTCAACTTGTATTTTTGCTTGTGTAATATAGTTAGAATTGCAAGAACAATCAATGCAGTTGGTACAAAGAGTGAAACACGAAAAAAAAATATCCACAGAAATATTATAAGTATGTTTACAGTGCATACATTTCCATAATTAAAACTGGCCACAAAGTGAAATATTCTTTATAATTTGTGCTTAGCTTCAAATAACCAATTTAAACTTGATTTTCAGGATCCAGTTAAAGACGGAGAGAAGAAAATAAAATCAGATTATGAAGAATTGCACGAAGAACTACAACAAGCATTCCGAAATTTAGAAGACTAAAATATAATTCAAACTTAATTCTGTTCACCATGACGATTGTTATACTAATAATTATTGTTTAGACTGCTAGTACTTATATAAACATCTCATGATCCAAGCAGGTTCTTGTTGACAATATTATTCAGAATTTGTGTAACTTAGAGTAGATGTGTTAGGAAAAATTCAGATAAACACAAATAATGTAAAAATGTCAGGCATTTTTGCTGCAATGTTAATGTATTGAGTGCAGGATTATTCAGGATTTTTTCTGATTAAACAAAATCATTTTACTCCATTTTACCATTTTTGTTTTCAAACAATATTTTTATTTATTTATTCACTGGTTAATAATACCCTATCTTTGTAATTAAGATATCAATAAAGAATTGAGTGTGAAGATTTATTATTCTTAAGCTTTTTTTCATATAGTGCTAAAAATAACATCGTGATTCAGGGAGACTGAGTAAAGAGAAAAATTTAATATATAAACATTCCATTTCATAATATGTAAATTAAAGGTGGTTGATGTAAACACTAATCTGTACAATAAGCGGGTAAATGAAATTAAAGTCAGTTAAATTGATATTTGTTACAATTCAAAAATCAGTTTTTTCCAAAAGAAACCGTTTTATGTCTATTTTTTTCATTTCATTTTCAAATTAAGTCAATAAAAAAATCTTTAAAATACATAAAACATATTTTAAAGGATGTCCCCCATTTTTATATGTTGTAAAATAAAAACTGTTACTTTTTAGTAGACATAGCATTATCATTCTTAAAGGGAGATAAACTATCAATCTTAAATGGAGATCTAGATAAGTTATCATTCTTAAGGGGAGATAATTCACTATTCACTAAAAAATAAAATTGACTGAAAATAACCATTAATCATGTGTATATAGTCACAATATAAAGTGTCAATGTGATTGTGAGATTGTTGGTGGTATATGTGCTTTGAAAGTATGAAATACAGTTGAAATCCATAAATAAACTATTCAGCACTCCTAAATAAGAACATTAAAGGATGAAAATCTAAAACAATTTCCCTATTTTTGTTTTTACTGAATTAGTTATGGATCTGTCTCTTTGAAGTAATTTTGTTTAAATTAATATAAATAATATAGCAATAGGTAGATATATATATTTGGATATTTCTGTGATACTTATGTGAATGTCCTAATTTAGTTAATTGTTTCACAAACATAATTTTTTTATATTTAATGAAGAAGAAATTTATATTGCCTAAATATGGTGGTTTGAAGTCTTTGTTCAATCTGAATATCCTAGATTATATATAAAAAAATAACATTTAGGAAATATAAACGGTAGAATGATTTCTTTGAATATCTTTGAATTCTAGTCATTTGAGAATATTGAATTGTTTTACATTCCAATAAAGTTTTCTTCAATATTGAGATGACCCCTGTTGTAGAAAAAAAGTTTCAACATATTATTTATTGTAAGATTCTCAATAGAGTGTCAACATAGAACACACTTAAATAAGTGGTAGTTTTATCATTTTTGTGAAAAATGGATGTTAACCATTCATTTATTCGTATGACTGATTACAAATTGTGTAAGTTAACGGTAAGAAGAATTGCAAAATTTTGAAAGATAAATTTAAAAGATGGTTTCAATTAATTCGTGTAATAATATGTACTGTAGCTGTATTTGTTTTTTTGTTTGATTACTGAATATGCATGAATACAGATATTATCGAATTGTACATATTAATTCATATCTATTCTCAAAACACAAATAATAAAACTATAAATAATGCTGAAAAATTTCTTAGAGAAAACTCATGTTAATGATTTTCCTAAAAGGTATATTTCTGAGCTTTGAGGGTAAATTTGTAGTTATGCAAATAAAGTTTCAAAACAATGATACCTTTCCAAATATGTTTTTTACTGGAATCAGATGTGGATTTCGAAAAAGGGTAGCGGGCCTGGCCCGAATCTAGACAATGTTCAGAGTGGGACTTGTATATAGCTCCATATGGAGAGAGCCATGGCACCCTGCCCTCATGTCCCCTAAATCCTCCTCTTGGATTTCTATATTTCATATTCTCATCATATTTAATGTTACATTAACCAGGCAACATTGTATAAGAAATATGTATTTGATGTTAGACATTTGTGTTTTATTTGTTAGACATATGTGTTACATTGTTTTCTACACCAGTACATGTATGTTAGAAAAAGTGATGCAAAATTTACAATATATATATATACTATCTGGTATCAATTAATAAAAATTGAGCAAAAATAAATGTGTTTTGTTTCATCAAATAGAATTAAAATAAAGGCTATGTTTAGTTTTAATTGAATCAGGGATGAAAAATGGGAAGGTGTCCGAAAGCTCAAATTGTAAAATGACTGTCCCTTTGGTATCTTTCGTCCCTCTTTTAATATAAAAAAATTTATATTGTTTCTTAAAGTAGATACCATATTTATTCTATTTAAAGCCCCCCTTTTAATTAACGCCCCCCTACCGAAAATCGTGCGTTCAGAACTTTTGACTTCTAATAAACGCCCCATTTTGTAGTTAAAAAAATAAAATTGAAACTTAACCATTACAATATTGCAAAGACATTGACCCGGTAACTCAGAAACATGAAACGAAAAATCAATAATGTCCATGTTTTAATCCACTCCGATAATCCAACACAGTGTGTACAAGTTCCAAAAATAGATCTGTCAGTTACACAGTACGCTGTTGAAATTATGTTCCACTGATGTGCTAGCTTGTTCATTCAAAAATTTTAATAAATTATTTGATGAGGTCACATTACCGATAAACGCTATTTATAGATTATGGAGACAATAAGAAACACGTGTATGTTACTATAGTCTGTTTCAACAAAATTCAGGTAAAGGTCAATGAAGTAAGGTACGAAATTCGTTTCTCTAATTGACGCCCCCCTTTCGGAAATTGTCTTCACCCCTGGGGCTTTTTTTAGAATAAATACGGTATAAGTTTACCTAACTACCAGTACTAGTATCCAGTGTGCTGAGATGTATCAGTGGTAACAAAATCAGAAAATTACAAAAAGGGTTCATCACAAGATTTTGTCAGTGAGTTATAGAAACACAAGTGTTCAAAAGGAAGTTTTTCCAACTATATATTCTTACTGGTACATGGATCTGTATCATAGAAAAATGACAGGTTTTCAAGAAAACTGTGTTAGTGAAATAAATGAAGACTTGAAAAAATACTTATTTTTGAAGTGCAATGAAGATATTTTTATTTCATAATAGCCTACTTGATGTTGTAAAATTAATATATATATATTATGTTGAAATTTTGTACCTACAATAGTTTTCTATTGCTGTACTTCATCTTTATGTTTGGTTGAAAGTGTTTTACCTAATATTCTGAGGGTCATCCCTGTATAGTTTATTGTAATTTTAGCATCCTTTTAACTAGAGAAAAATTCAAGAGGTACAACATGATAAGGACAGTTTCTAACTTTATAAAGAATGCTTTATGCTGTTGTAATGTTGTAATGAAGACAACTGCAGGTATTGTGTGCTAGTATGAAGGTCATGGGGAAACAAAATTTGAACACCTTTTCTTATTGGATTTGTTTTTATTTTTTCCATGCCAGGATGTTTTACGGCTTTGATTACAATATGCTCATTGTTGAACGTCATACCCTGAACTAAAGTTATAATACTGTGTCCTTGGTATCTGGTGGATAGTTGACTCATTGACAATTTTACAACTTTTCTTTATTTTTATGTGGGTCTTCTAAGTTCTTATTGGTTTTAATATAAATTGGGCTTTTGGTTTTCTCTTGAATTTCTTCACATTTTTGTCCTGCCATGGTCTTTTACAGCTTTTTATCCAGTAGGGGTTTGTTCCAACATCCTTTGTTATATTTATACATTTTTATATAATTGAAAAGAAAGGAATATGATGTTTAATTCACAATACAAAATCACAACACACATGCAAAAATTAGAACCAAGGGAACATGCTGTTTATGGCTGTTTTAATACTGGTTTGAGCAAAATTCTTTGCTAGATGTCAATCATGCTTAATCTTTGAATTGAAGACAACATCTGAAAAGCAATGTCAAATTATATGTCAAAAGATATACTACAAACACCGTCATTAATAGCCTGACAATCTTAGTATAAAGTGCAGCAGCATTACAAACAGACAACTAAGAAACACATCAATATACATGCTTTTCAGATAACCAAGAGGAAATTATGTGTGAATCATTCATATGATTATGATGTAATACATCATTATATATCAGCCTGGCTAAATTAGTAAGAAAATGCATTTTATGTGGGGGAGGGTCATCAGCTTTTTTGTCTATGGACAAAATGTTTTCCCAGACTATATAAAAACACATAGTTTTTGTTCAAAATCAAACAGGAAAAAGATTACCTTTTTTTCTCCAAATTTTCAATGGAAACTTACTTTTTTTATTGGTGGAGGAAGCAGGAGTGCCCGCAGAAAACCACCAACCTTTGATAGGAAAACTGACAATCCTAGTCAATTAAAATTCACAATTGATAACCTGACATTAAGAATAAGTTTATTTACAGGATCAATTTATTTACTTGGGATGTGACTAAGTTTACAGGCTTTATGATCAACATCACTGTAAAAATAAGGATGGGATATCCAAGATAAAGAGGTGCTTAACCATAATATTAATCTCCTCATTCAAAAGCATTGATTATCAAAAAAAGGGGGATCTAAGTTTTAAACACTGGAATCCCCTTGGATCTGTCACTGCTGTAAGGTGTAATGGAATTACATGTTTAATAGTCTCATTGGCTTTTTAATACCACACCTTCACTCAATTTCATCACAATGTTCCTATGTATCCTTCAATAAAGAATTTGGTAAATTAAATTACAGAGGCGGATTTAGGGGGGGGCAGGGGGCCTGGGCCCCCCTTTTTGGGAAAAAATTTGGTTGCTTATATAGGGAATCATTGAAGCGTGACTGGAGCGGACCCCCTCTTAGGTCAGTCAGTGGCCCCCACTTATGAAAATTTCTGGATCCGCCACTGATTTAGATAAAAATACATTCTTAAAGAAAATGTTGCAACTTTATTGGAATTGAATCTTAACAATTAAGCCAAGTGGGGCGAGCCTAACAGCAACAATTTTTACTACTTTTGTGCCAATTTTTTTTTTTTATTATTTTTTTTTTATGTTTTGGGAAAAGGTGCCCCCATCTAGAGTATTGAAAAGCCCCCCCCCCCCCCTTTTCAGGTTATATGGGGACGAAGTCCCCAATAACAGTAGAAAATTCAATAAAAAAAAAAATTCGGGAAAATTTCCCGAATTTTTCATTGTACTAATGAACTCAAAATCGTTCAATTTTTTTTATGTCATGTTTTGAAATCCCGGACATGCGCAGAAATGTACAATGTACTTTCTTTTTCCGGTCTCGTTTGTATGAAACTTTGAGTAAAATATATATTTATCAGTCTAGTATAAAATAGGAAGGAACGCGCAATACCAATTTCATTTTTAATAATTCCTTGATATTGAAAAACGTTACCTGATGATAGCGTTTCTTTGTTTACATTGCATATGACGTCATAATTTAAATAACGTCACAACTAAAATCCCTAACAACAGAACCAAAATCGGAAACGTTACGGTATTTCCGTTTCTTTTTTTTAACAAATATTTAAGTTACAAAAAAATAATTCATACAGACTTCGTCCCCATTTACAGGTAATGCCTGCCTCATATTAAATGACCAATATGGCAATGTGTACATTGCAAATGTGGTCAATTACTTTACTTTTATTTAGCCTCGCCTACATTATAACTTTCATCTTATAATCAACATTTTTTTCATCATTAATTATCAGTCTGTTTTATATAGAAACCAATGAAAACCATCTGGACCTAAATCTAATTTTAGAATGAGGTAATAGTTATTTTTATCTTTCACAGCTTTCCAATTGATCACACAGAAGCTTTTAAATGATTAAGACGTAAATGTCAAATAAAACGTCTTGGAGATCTTATCACCAGTGACTCAATGCTGTCGACAAAATACCCCAAAGTACAGGTAAATCATTTAACATCAACACGAAAACGGATCTTTAAAACAACAAAGCTGCTTTTTTAATTCCTAAAATGCAAGTTAAACACCAAAGAAGTTACGTTATTGTGTGACATGGTATGATTGTTACCTACTTTCGTTTCACTTGGAGGACTGACAAAAAGATTATGCAGGTAATAGTTCCATTTCATGACTTTGTAAACAATCAATTTAAAACAATGTTGGACACGAGGTAAAGATGTAATACGAATTTAAGGGCTCATAGGGGTAACTAACAGTGACTGACACATGTTCACAGTAGCAACATATATTCAAATATGATTATGATTTCCAATTATCAGATTATTAAGTTTGAGAATTTCAGTGATTGAAAAATTATTTACCTGTATAAGTCGATTATTTGAGAACTGTAAGGATATTTATTAAAACAATAATTTGACAAATTTGCATATAGATTTAAATATTATTAACATTTTCAAGTACTATAAAAATTATGTGACATAAGTTTTGTATCCAGATTCCTTGACTGATGATGTGAAAATCCATGGATGGTACAGGTACCAGCGAGATTCGAACCCTCAATTTCGGTATCTAAAGGCAGCGCTCTAACCAATTGAGCCAAACAAGATCTTCTGAGAAGATCTTCCCTAACTCAACTAGTTAGACTACCTTTATATCTCCAGGTCTACAACACTCTTTCCCTTTTTCTTTTTTCGGGCTGCGTACCATCCATCCGAGCAACTCACAGGTCCACTACCTGTACAACCCCGAGACATGTACTGGGAAATCCTCTGGTCAGTTCCACCTAGATATGTCATGGTCATCCTATGACCGCTGGTCAACCACCATGACCCCATATCAAAACTGCCAGGCACCTATATACACTTGTTTGTACAAGTAGTCATTGCTCGCAGCGCCAATGATGTGAAAATCCATGGATGGTACCAGCGAGATTCGAACCCTCAATTTCGGTATCTAAAGGCAGCGCTCTAACCAATTGAGCCATAGAAGATCTTCTAAGATCTTCCCTAACTCAACTAGTTAGACTACCTTTATATCTCCAGGTCTACAACACTGACATGACTGACAGATCCTATTCAATATTTTATTGGAAGGGCACAATAGAGGCGATAATGATGTAACAATGAATGTAAGCAATAACATAACCTATTACCTTCACACATGACCTTTTTGGAATTTTACATGGCAAATGCATGGTGAGCTTTCATTCCATATCAAGACTTAGATTGCTTAGTCTTGATCTTGATTATACAATGGACATTACTATATATATAGAATAACCATACATTGTCTCGAAATATCAATGTTATTTGTACAAGGCTGTGCCGAGCATTTCTACATGTTTCGAGCCGAGTACAAATAACATTGATATTTCGAGACAATGTATGGTTATTCTTTATATACTGCAACTCTTATAACTGTTCTAAATGAAGTATTTAGGGAAAAAACCATCATTTCTCAATTTTGAGCGGAAGACGTAAAATTTCCGCGAACCTGTATGTTTTATTGACGTCATAAATAACACTCTACGGAAACACATTGTCAACGTCATGAACAAGGTGATATACGGTCAGTGACTGTATATCACATATGAATATACGGTCAATGCAATTTGACTGCTCAAATAGCACAGCTGCAGTATATATATATATGTAGGACTCTAAAGTGCGATGGGGACGCTAAAGTGCGATGGCCACGCTAAAGTGCGATGGTGTACGCTAAAGTGCGATGTCCCCGGTCGCTAAAGTGCGATGGTCTGCGAAAGTATATTTGAAAGCGACGTTATTTCATTATGACGTTAACATATTTTTTTACAAACAGGACATGCCTGAAAATCAATTAAGTATTTTTGACAATCTTCTTTTACCCGGCAAGGGTTACGATATTTCACAATAGGTTAAAGTTTAACCAAGAGATGAACACCGGCCCCAGCAGTCCATAACTTACTGAATTTTAAAACTAGCTGTGTTATACCGGCGGAACCAAATGTATTTCTTTTTTTGGGAATTTTCCTACAATCGACCATTTAACTTTACAGTAAAGATGAAGAATAGTAGAGAGTGGTCGTTTAACTCTGCATTCTTCAATTTTTTCAGACACTTTTCTCTATTCTTTATACATTTTGACCCATTATTCTCTATTCTGTAAACCCTATCAACACCTTGTGTCCTGTTTCTGTTGCTGGCTAACGGGTACATTTATATATATAATACTGTTAAAGTCGTTCATCGTTTAAATTATGTTGATATAATTGAAAATCAACGTCAGTGGAAAAAAAGGCATACGTTCAAGCGAATAAGATTTAAAAACAGTATTCGTAAATTATAAAAGTTATGTGTGAGCCCCCTATACTCGCTACGAAACAGAAGAAAAACCTCAAAGTACAAATTATAGTTATATTTTCGACAGACTATGTACAAATCTTGTATATTTTTTTTATGTACACAAAATGTTATTAATTTAGACTGAAATTGAAGATTGATAAAAGAAGGTGTCCACTGTACTGTTAGAAAGCTGCGTGAACGGCAAGATACATCAATTATCCAAATACTTTATTTAATACGCTCGAATTCGGTTCAGAAACTCTTTTTTTATATTTTAAAACTCATGTTCTACTTGCATAAATAAAGTCTACATATATACTGTAATTATTTTGTATTTACAAAATGGATCTCATGTAAGACATGTTATATAGGGCTTACAAGAATAGAAAAGAGTCTACCTAATACCAGGAAAATTGGCTTAAGGAAATAAAGTCTAATTAACTTAAGCATAGTAGAAAAACTTTAATTTTAAAAGATCTCTTTCAAACATTACTGTGCTATACCCCACTAGCACACTAACTTTTGTATTGTGACCATTACAGTGTTTTTGGACAAACACGTCTGTACTTTTCGTTTTATTTCATTGTACTTTAGCCTCTGGTAAACAATCTTACGTAAGTCGTTGCGTGTTATACCATCGCACTTTAGCGTAAGACACCATCGTACTTTAGCGTAGACCATCGCACTTTAGCGTGAGACATCATCGTACTTTAGCGTAGACCATCGCACTTTAGCGGGACCATCGCACTTTAGAGTACCATCGCACTTTAGAGTCCTACATATATATATATGTACAAGCTAATGTGTCAGTGTTTATGCTGTCTTCGAACTTTTGACTCACCTTATAATTTCTGTGAACAAGGTAACTAGTTCTACCTGTAATTGCATCTTGGTGATACGTTGTAGCCGGAGGTAGAAGGTTCCAATCTTTTTTAGGAAGCTGAATTTTAAAGTGTCTAACTTGGTTGGATTGTAGATCAGGTCTAGCCAAGTTTTTTATGAATCTAGAGTTAATTGCAGGAAAAAGCTGGATGAAGTATTTGTAATTAATTGATTAAAAACTACAGTAACTGTTGTAATGCATGTGTAATAGTTAAGTTTAAACATTTAATGTTCAAAATTGTTATAGAATTGTAAACCATATAAAAAATTGGAGCCAGGCCACACTTAAAAATATTGTGGTTTGTCCAAAGTTCCAAACCCCACCTGAAGGTTAAGACAATGGGTATACTAATATAGTTAGGTAGGCATTTTCTGGGTACTAATGTACATGTAGGGTTTGGGCAAACACACATACAATATATATAAATATTCTTTTTTATGGCCCCATATACATGATATACATGTATGTAACAGGAAAACAAAAAAGGGCATAAATTGAACAATCAAACTCATCTACTGTAAGGCTGACTTAAAGTGAGGGAGCTGTATTCTCATACTGTGGATTCATTATTTTTGTTAGATATTAATTTTCATGGATTTCGTGGGTACAGTTGAACCACAAATTAAGATGTTCAACAAATTACAAATTTTCCATACACTTGTATGCAGACATTATCAAAACCACAAAATTAAATATCCACGAAACTAAGTTTTCTTCAACCGACGAAAATTGGTACCCACCAAAATAAAAGAATCCACAGTATCATTTATGGTTCTTACAAATAATCATTAACAGAATATACAATGAAAACAAAAGTAGATGAGGTTCAGGAAGGTCAGAAATTAGAATGAAATTGTAATTTCAAGATTGACAGCAAAAACAACAAAAACAGGGAAAGGGTAGAGAAATTGTCCTTTTGATAGAAACTAGATATGAAAGTGAAATAGGGAGATTTGCATCTTGAAAGGAATTTACCACAGGCACCAGGTAATCGGGGTTAAAATTTTGAAAGTCTTCTATCAGAATCTGCCTGACATACATGCCATTTATGAATTTGTCCTATATTAAGGTATATAGCTTTAAATTGTCTAGATGCTCCCCACCCCCTCCCAAAAAAAATCCCAAAACAAACAAACAACTGTACATCTTGTACATGTTGTATCAAAACAGTTATAAAATTGAGAATGGAAATGGGGAATGCGTCAAAGAGACTGTGAACAACCTTACCATAGAACAGACAACAGCAAAAGGTCACCAACAAGTCTTCAATGCAGCGAGAAATTCCCGCAACCGGAGGCGTCCTTCAGCTGGCCCCTAAACAAATATATATAAAGTTATAGTCTTTTATTTAAAAAAAAAAGACATGTTCCCAACTGTTAATAATCTAACTGTGTACATGAATTAGATAGTTTGGGTACAAGTTGATCTTTAGACTTGATGTAGACACTATTGTGGTATTTGTCTGAATTGTAGACAAGTCTCTATGAAGAAAATGATTTACCAAAGGAACAGTACTTTAATTGCTGTTCTTGATCTTTGACGAAATTGTAGGCATTTTCACCTCCAACAGTTGTGGAGCGAACAGATATATATCATGTATATATAGTTTGATCTTATACACACCAAATATTTGGGAAATTATTAACTTATATCATGTATATTTGTTGGTCACCCTCCCTTCAGTCCTTAGGGAATTGATAACACATTCAATTTCTTATGGAACATCAATTATTTCTATACTACCCTGCAGAATGACGATTCTGAAAGTGCTTGAAGCTTAAATACATTACAGGGATACAGGCGTGCCTTGTATGTGGTTAATGATGTCATGTTGAATGACATGATTTGAGAAATAGCCTATTGTGGTTTATTCTTCTCAATTATCATGATTGTAAAATTTTAATTTCACTAATTTTTAACCGGATTTTTGTGACAAAAATGTCGGTTATTGATTTGGGGATGTACGGCGGGCGGGCGGTCGGGCGGTCGGGCGGGCGGTCGGGCAGGCGGCAATCAAATGTTGTCCGTGCATTAACTCATGAACCGTTCAACCAAAGCTTTTAAAATTTTAATATGTTGTTACTGACAACTAAATGAAGGTCAAGTTCAATAATGGCGATTTTGACTTTTACCGTTCAGGAGTTATGGTTCTTGAAAGATTGAAAAATGGAGTTTCTAGTCGTTTTCGTGCATTTACGCATGAACTGTTCTACCTAAGCTTCCCAAATTTTAATATGTTGTTACTGATGACAAAATGGAGGTCAAGTTCAATAATGGCGATTTTGACTTTTACCGTTCAGGAGTTATGGTTCTTGAAAGATTGAAAAATGGAGTTTCCAGTCGTGTCCGTGCATTTACGCATGAACTGTTCTACCTAAGCTTCCCAAATTTTAATATGTTGTTACTGATGACAAAATGGAGGTCAAGTTCAATAATGACGATTTTGACTTTAACCGTTCAGGAGTTATGGTTCTTGAAAGATTGAAAAATGGTGTTTCCAGTCGTGTCCGTGCATTTTCTCATGAACCATTCAACCAAAGCTTTTGAAATTTTTATATGTTGTTACTGATGGCAAATTAGAGGTCAAGTTCAATAATGATGATTTTGACTTTTACCGTTCAGGAGTTGTGGTTCTTGAAAGATTGTGAAATGGCGTTTCCATTCACGTTGTTGCATTTACTCATGAACCATTCAATCTAAGCTTTTCAAATTTTAAGATGTTGATACTGATGACAAAATGGAGGTCAAATTTGATATTGACGGTTTTCACTTTCACCATTCATCAGTAATGGTTCTTGTGATATTGCCAGGACACAAATAAATATTAATAAATCCGGTTTGCTGTCGTTGTGACAGCCTCTTGTTATTATTATTACAGATTATCTATGGTTCCTTGAAATGATAGCTAAGAATGGCTACACTATTACTGGTATCCTGCTTACTGGGTTTGGTATTCACATCATGTACAGGTAAATATACCAACAAACAAAAGTATAAAAAATATATACAGACAGTATGTTATTATTAGATAAAAATATGTGTAACAAAAAATGTTGTGTAATCCATAATCATTCTTATAGGGATTTGAAATAGCAATTTTAGATTCTACATATTTACGAAAGGCAAATATGATATAACAATAAGGGAAATTTCATTAAATTAGTGATTGAATATACACTATACTAAAATGCTAAATTAAAAAAAAATATCATTAAATCTTTAATCATTCCTAAAGTGATTTGAATTTAGAATATTCAATTTTACATTACCAAATTAAGGTCATAAAAAACTAAATCAGACTGTATAAGGATTTCATCTAAATGGTGATCTTATCAATTAATCAGCTCGTATTGATCTACAGTTTTGTACAAGTAGCAGTTACATACATAGAGAAATAATCCATTTGTATATTTTTCGTAGGTTTAAAGTTCATTTAATTACTTATTACAAAATGTTTGTAAATATTTTAAAACCAAAGAATAATATTTAGTGTGGTTAAATTTTATCTAGCAAAACTTAATGGTCAAATTGATTACTTGTTTGCTGTTTTATGACCATATAATTGATAATTTACCAATAACCTTGTTGTAAAACAATGTATTTAGTTATATAACATCACACTTTGGAACTTCCCAATAGTATTTATAACCATAATATAGGTCAGTGTATGGCAAATGACTAAAAATAAACAACATCAACAAGAAGAAATATGGGATATTTTTCATTGGATCGATCAGACACACAATAAAACAAGATAAACATCTAAAGGAAAACATCAATGCCTTTGACAATAGACTTTGTCCATACCATATGTCAGCTAGGCTCTACTTTGTCCCGAGTTAATACTAGTTATGAAGTAGTTTTAGAGAGACTCAATGTTTCTGTTCAACAGATTGGTCTTTGATAATGATTTTTCCATTCGTTATATAGGTTTAAAATTTTGATTTTGACATTTTATTAATGACTCGGTTTTGAATTTCCATTCGATTTGGGTATTTTTGTTATTTTACCTTTTGACTAATATGTTATGTTTTCTTTTCCAGCAAATTCCATTTCACATCTCTCAACTGTACAGAAGTCTGTTCCAAAGATCTCATTCTATCCATGTGTAATACCAACTGTTGACAAACTCCAGTTTTGTTGTGTAACAGAGAATATCCACACGGCCACTGTCCACTTCTACAGAGAGAGTTCCGACATTGGCACTGTACACCATCCTTGTGATGTAGTCGACTTGTACTCCAAATACATGTACAATGTATCTTGTAAGTCTGTTGGCACGACAACCGTGATGTATTTGGATGTCCGCGGGTTTAATCATCAGACAGACCCTACGTTATTTGGCTGTCGGTATTATGGGAAGTCAGCAGGATATAATCTGTTCTCATCTCACAGTAAGTTGATAAGTAAAAGTTAAATTTCATTTGAATAAAATTAGAATAAAATTGAGAATGGAAATGGGGAATGTGTCAAAGAGACAACAAACCGACCAAAGAGCAGAAACCAGCCTTAGAAGTAATATACATAAGAAAGTCAAGCTTGATTGACCAGTTTTAGAAATATATGGGATTGACCAATACCATGATATTTTAGCATACACACCTGCAATTGACATTAACATACCAGATACCAGATGCTGTTCTTTTATTGGTACTTATTAAATCTCTTTTATTTTTTGTTTACAGTTTTAACAGAAAATAAAGGTTACAAGTTCACTAATATTACCCAGAATTCTACCTTAACTTGGAACCAGACAAACAACAATTTTAAAATTGTCAATCCAGCAGGGGAGATAATCATACGAAAACAGAATTCAGTGATTACTGTTATTGGAAATAAATCAAAAATAAGTTACACTAATGATGTGGGAAATTTCTCATTAATTTTATATAATACTAAAAAAGAAGACAATGGAACTTACGTTTATGTTACCAATAGCAACAGAAGTGGGATAACTCTAGTTGTTCTAGGTAAGTTGTTTGTCTCAAATATTTGATGTAAAAGAAGCAAGACTTAGATGGGCTGTTTCAAGTAGCAACAATGTATTGTTTTTTTTTGTTTATTACATCTGGTTAAGGGAACCACAGTTGGTAGATCATTAATATTTAGTTATGCAGTTGTATTAGCATTTGCATAGATCATTGACTATATTGATTATGACACTTTTGCATACCAGTAATTTACATGTTGAAACAATGATTGAATCATTGTATCTAGGTCAGTTTAAATGTATTAAAGTATAAGCATTTTCTCATTTCTATAGCTCTTAAGTTAAAATTAGCCCTGCACCTTCAGTCATGGTTCATTGACTTGTTTACATGTTAAGTAATGACATTTTAATTTCAACATTTGAATTATGCTACCAAAATTTCATAAATGCTAATTATTTTATATCGTTCATAGAATTATAAGTCAGCATGAGGTGAATAAAAAGGAAAAAATATGACCTACTTGCAAAACTATCAAGTTTATATACCTATAGTAGAAATCAAATCTTCCAGACTTTAGTTCATACAAATACCTATTGTAATTGTAATGATTATCATTTTTACTATTCATAAAAACATGACATTTTCTTCTGTTTATGTTATTGCACAGATAATCTATGAAATAATTAGATTTTTTTTCTCTTGAAAATGTAGTTACGGTAAAAGGAAAGCTTTTTGGAAATATGGCTGTATTTAACGTGACATATATCTTTATTAAATCCTACTGCCTTTTTTTCAGATAAACTTGATTTACCAATTATACAGAATATTACCACAAGTCTATCATCAGGTAAAATATGGGCCAACATGAGCTGTAAAGCCGAACAGAAATCAGGTGCACCTTTATTCTACAGACCAACTTTTGAAGTATTATGGAAATATCCCCGCGATGCCAGATACAGTGTTATTAAGAATGGATCAAATTTGATCCTAGATGAAGTTGATTGCAGCTCAGAAAATTCCCAGCCTTTATTCTGCTCTGTCCGTGAATTAAAGGGAAGCTACTCAGACAGTCAACACTTTTATCCGCACACTCTCTGTAAGTCATCTGCAATGTATCTCTGGGTCATAGAATTAATTTAAATCTAGCAGAAGATGATGTTTATGTGTATTCTGTATTAAAATTTGATGGCAATTAAAATTGCCTTGCCTTTTGATGATTTTCTCTAGATCAAAATTTTGAGAATAGCTCAGTTTTATGATATATATATACAACAGAATTAACAAAGTATTGATAGTTGGATGGTGAAAATTGCGAGAAAATATGTATATTAAAGGCAATAATATGTCTATGTCATATAAGTTGTGTAACTATCCTTTTCTTAGTACTAGCTATATATATATATATATATATATATAAAAGTCTATAAAAACGACCAACCAGCAAATTTACTATGTACCGGATCATCTAGAATAGGCGATACTATGCAGATAAGGAAAAAATTATATCAGTCTAAAGATTTGCACAACGGTACTGATATAAGATGTTATAATACGAAAATGTTGTTATTAAATCGTGCTGACAAATATTTCGGCTCAACAAATGGCCTTCTTCAAGTGTCACAAGTTTTAACAATACATCAGTATTGTTAAAACTTGTGACACTTGAAGAAGGCCATTTGTTGAGCCGAAATATTTGTCAGCACGATTTAATAACAACATTTTCGTATTATAACATCTTATATCAGTACCGTTGTGCAAATCTTTAGACTGATATATATTTGTCAGCACGATTTAATAACAACATTTTCGTATTATAACATCTTATATCAGTACCGTTGTGCAAATCTTTAGACTGATATATATTATCACCATCATTGATGGCGATCCGATGGATACATCTGTTGTAGGGTTGTCACTGACTCAGACGTACTTATGCATATAATTATTTTCTGTGACTGTATCTTACATTAATTTGTAGGATCCTTTACTATAGATAATTTAGCTGATCTGTAACAATAACATCTTCATGCCTTATATATCATGTACTGTAGTACGCCGCTAGATTAAAACTGACGTGGAAAGGTAACATATGGCCACCGAAAGCTCTTTTTTGAGAGCCCAGGTGGTCGTGTGGTCTAGCGGGACGGCTGCAGTGCAGGCGATTTGGTGTCACGATATCACAGTAGCATGGGTTCGAATCCCGGCGAGGGAAGAACCAAAAATTTGCGAAAGCAAATTTACAGATCTAACATTGTTGGGTTGATGTTTAGACGAGTTATATATATATATATATATAGGCTTTCAGATATAATCAAATATTAATCAAGCTAGCTCACAAATAACAGTCTGACTTTCCATGAACTTGTCTTTAATCTTACTTTTAAATATGTGAAAAATACCATATTTGAAGATTTATACGTTTGTTTATTCAGGTACATACAAGCCTGTTACAGTCCCACCGCCCTCTGAAGATGAGAAAAATGGTGGACTCATTGCAGGAGTTGTTATTCTTTGTAAGTTCTGAAATAAAATTTGGATGTGAATTTTGTCCTGAAAAGGGCTAAAAAAGATCACAAACCAAAAATGTATAATCTGCATAATATTTGAAATTAATAAGACTCAGTATTAGATTGTCTTCAAACTATTTACAGAAGTCTTTTTATTGCTGACATGATCAAATAATCCTTATTTCTTTGAAAAAAAACATTAAAATTGTAATTTAGACCCATCCTACCAAAGACTATAAGGCAAATCAAAAATATTCAAGTTCAAATTGAGGTCTTAAGGGCATACGATACAGTTACAGGGGAGGTAATGACGTTGCTAACGTAAATTGTTATTTTCGCGACGTCAATGGTCAACTTATCGGGAAAAGATGCAGTTTTCAGCTGATTTTAATCATTCAAACTGATTTATCTTGAAAACGAGTTCATGGAACCCTCTTTTTTAAAATAACATTTGGTTTGATTACGTAAGAAGATTATGTGTACCAATTTTCAAATGTAAATAGTGCAATTTTTTAAAATTTGATTAATATACAGCAAAAATGACGGTTTTTTCCTATATTCATGATCATTTGATAAATTTGAGTTATTTGTAAAAATAAAATGTACAAATTTATGCAATATTTATATATCACATAAATTACAAATAATTTAACAAAAAGCAGATCGTGTTTATCTTTTAAAACAAAAAAGTTATATATTTCTATCGAAAGGAAAAATACGTCAACAAATCCGTATTTTGAGGAAATATCTGAAATTCGAACCTCAATTTACTCAAAAAGTAGCACATGAAGGTATATTTTTTATTACATATTTGATTTAATCAGGTGAAAAATAGCCTACATGCAGATTTTCATCAAAATTTAAATACGGGCTCAAAACTGTATCGTATGCCCTTAATGAATATGCAGCATAACCTGCTCCATCCTAAGTTGTCTCTAGAAAGCTAAAAGCAATCATGAAATCATATTATATACCAGTTAAAAGAATGTAGCAACAGTATACACAAGTCCTTAGAGGACAAAAACCACTTGCCATAAATGTAAAAGGATTTAGGTATATAAAACAGGGTAAAATTGCTTGTTTCATTTAGAAAATTTCAGTTTGGTAATGATAGTAAACGAATCCTTTGTTTTTTTCAGCACTCCTATGTGCAGTTTTACTCATTATAGCCTACTGTGGGTAAGTTGTTACAATAATTGGTACCTTGGTTGACTAATGGAAGAAATGTAATTGAAGTGCACAGAGGACTTAGTTTAGTACATATTTATAACAATAAGGAAATTTGTTATGATTGCCTATGAGACAACAATGGATGCATACATTCAATAATTTCCTTACCATTATAAACCCAAGAAACATGTTTCATATGATTTAAAAAAAAGACCAATCAGTTTTTCATTTGATTTACTAGTTATCTTCATCTGGGTTGAATAGAACAATAATAACAAAATGGGATTGAAAAATACATTACAAGATACATCCAATGTGCATAGTCACAATCGAAAAGAGTACACTTACAAAGAAATGTGCTTTATTGAAGATAACTATTACACTGGGTAATACATGTAATAGTCTCATGTGTTGTGGTGCATTTTTGTTGTTTTGAAATTATTTAGTCTTAGTTTAATGGACATAAAGGATGAAAAAGAGAGAAGAAAGATAACAAAGAGATATTTAAACTCATAAGTCAAAATCAAACTGATAACATCAACAATTAAAAAAAATCTTGACAAAAAATGGTCTAATCCTCATTTTCAGATGTTTATACTTCAACTTAAAACAGTATTAATCTAGATATGATTTACTTGATAAAAAAGGATCAATAAACCAAATTCCCTTACCTCACCTCCTCTTT
This sequence comes from Mytilus galloprovincialis, assembly GCF_965363235.1. Classification (NCBI taxonomy): domain Eukaryota; kingdom Metazoa; phylum Mollusca; class Bivalvia; order Mytilida; family Mytilidae; genus Mytilus; species Mytilus galloprovincialis. Next base: position 20,819,794 of record NC_134843.1, read on the forward strand.
TAATTATTTTACAGAAAAGATAAAGTAAAAAAATGTTGCCGTAGTATGTGTGGATTGTGTAGACGAAGTCCATTTTGTATTTGTAGAAAATGCATGAAAGGTATGTTACTTATAAGTGTGAATTAAATAATTATTGTAGATTGAACAAAACTTGCATTTTTTGTGTATATTAACTTTCATGGTTTTTCTAATCTCTGAATAAAAAGCCAATAGAAAATTTGTCATCCTTTGAACATTTGAATTCACCTGAAAAACAGGTATCCAACCAATAATAATGAATCTACAGTGTACTCCTTTCCACTCACAAAATATGAGTTTGTCTTTATGCTTCAGGCCACTGTAAGAATTTCTACCTCAGGCCAATAGAATTCATAAAATATTTTCTAAAGAACAACTTTCTTTTTTGTCAGCAGCTTTGCAGTGATGAGTGTTAAAGATGTGAACACTAAATCAGTCAAACATATACTTCCTGGTTTCAAAAATTATTTGAATAATGAGAGCATTCTTGTTCAAGAAAGTAAAAAAACAAAACCATGCCTACAGTGCATCAACTTAATATCAATAAATCAAAATGTGAAAAAATAACATCTTTATAAACAACATGTATACCTATCAATTAATTTATCTTTTATAGATGACATTGACTTCGACATTCACGAGCCTCGTTTTCAGATGCCACATGGTGATTTTGGTAGACATGATGATCTTGACTGGAGACAGATCCTAGACCTGTATTCTGGAGATCACCCACCAACCGTCCCTCCACCCAGACCAATGTTATCCACCCCACGACCAGACCAATATCTCCCACCACCAAGGCCAGAGGCTCTACAAGGGACGTCATCATCTGATAATACAGTAACATTTGAAAATGATGGTAAGAAACTTGTTAGATGTAATATGTTTATCATTTTTGCTTTTTAAGAAATACATAAAAGGAAAAATGTAATATTTTTAAAATTAAATAGAATCAACGTAATTATTATTAATAGTAATTGATCCATGATGTTTGGTTTGTACAGTAAATGTATCATGATTAGTTTCATACTATGTTTTGAGTTTGTTCTGCATACCAAACTTGTTTTCCTCAGTTTTCAACAATCTTAGGTATATAATAATGATATATTTGATATTCACCATGAAGTGAATCTTACTGATAAAATTTGATTTTTGATTAAGCTTACCTACTTTTTTACTAATTATCATTTGATTATGACATTTGACATTCGTTCTTGTGTCATGCAAAATGTTCACTAGTTTTAAGTTTTTAATGTGAATTCATTCAATGTTATATTGGTATGATTTATATATGTGAATACATTTGTATGTATAGAACTGTTTTTGGTTTTAGAAAGTGGTATTGATAATCCTGATTTCCAGGATGATGAAGAAACAGTAAATGGTGATGACATTACTGTGTCTGATGTTAGTACTTTAGGGGCCACAGGGGTGGACCATTCAACACTTGTAAGAGAAGTGGAGACATGTAAGTTTATTATAATATTTTACATTTAAACATAGAAAAGTTGTTTATGAATCTTGTAAATGCAAAGTTGCTGGATAATGGCCATGGTAATAACTTGATTGTAGCTAAATTCTTCTTTAAAGTAAGAATTTTAAGTTTTAACTGTGTTACATTTATAATTCATTGCCTATATATGTGTGAAAAATATATCACCAAATATTCAAATAGCTGAATACTTCTTACATTGATTTGATTCTAAAAGTGCCATTTAAACCTTTTATTATACAACTCTTTTTTGAAATAAAAATTGTAAAAAATTGTAAGTACTTATGTCATCTCTGATCAATGTTCCTTCAATTAAGTTAGATATTAAAATAACAAAGCAACAACTTCCCACATTGACTATCGATTATAATAAATTCTACACATTTTACAGCAAAAAAAAAGAGTAGTCTAATAAATGTAATAAGCAGACTATAAACATAATAGTAAGTCAGATGATCCCTTTGCTGATGCAAGGGTTCCTGCCAATCCTAAGATTTATTTTAGTACTAACATTATTATCTTTTAACAGGTTTATCTCATTTAAAGAAGCTGTTGAATTCTACTGAGAACCAGGTTCAAGTGAGAAGAGACAACATCATTGAAGATCTCATCAACATATACACTGATCCCACAATCCTTCAGTCCTATTTACATATCAACGTTTTGGGTGAACCTGGGTCTGACTGGGGTGGGGTCAGCAGGGATATATTTACCTCGTTCTGGAATGAAGCGACCGCATTGTATTTCAAAGGTAATGATGTACATGTGCCTTATTTACCTCCACATAAAATGGAGGAGGAGAGAAACTTTTTATTGATGGGGCGTATTCTTGCTCATAGTACTGCAATTCTTGGCTATATTCCAATATCAATTTGTAAAAGTTGTATGATGGTGACAATATTCAATACAACTCATATTGAATCCAATACTTTATTGGAAGATTTTCTGCTGTTTGTTGATCTCAAAGATAGAAACTTAATCCAAAGTGCTTTAAACGACTTCTCTGGTTTATCTGAAGACCAAAAAGAGGATCTCCAGAATTTGTTTTACCAGTTTGAAATGGGCTGTATACTTAAAGAAGAAACTTTCCGTGATCAGCTGTTGAATATGGCAAGAAATGAACTTGTTTTAAAACCACGATCTCTTTGTGAAAGGTTACGACTAGGAATACCAGAAGTGCATTTTGATCAGTTTTGGTCTCAGATGACAATTGATCATATCAGCATACTTCATGCTAGGTTAAAACCAACACCGGAAAAAGTTGTCAAATGTTTGAAATTAGCTGAACCATTGAGATTACTGGACATGAGAAGAAGAAAAGTTTTCCAGTACTTTAAAGATTTCATTGAACAGCTTGGAGATGAAGACTTACAAAAATTTCTACAATTTATCACTGGACAAAATTGTGTGCCTAAACGTACTATATCCGTCCAATTTTCAAATCTAAGTGGTGCTGAAAGGAGACCAGTAGCACATACATGTGGCTACCTAATTGAAATTCCCGAAGCTTATGACAATTATACAGATTTTGAAACAGAATTTAGGAATGTGTTACAATCCGACATTTTGAGATTTGATGTACAGTAAATTTAAAATTGTTCTGTTTGATTTAATTTATTTGAGTTGTTTTGTGTTATCTTCATCACAGCATATAATGCAATTCCACTGTGTTCTCATCGTATCATAATGTATAGTCCGTCCAGATCAAGACATCACAAGAGTTTATGATAATGACCATTATTACTTTTGATTGAGAGAAAATTTCTTTTCTACCTCAATATATTTTTAGAAACCCTAACTTAAGTAAGGTGCAGTTAATTTTTATGATGTTTAATGCTCAAATAAATACAAGCAATTCAAAATTTAAATATGTTTTTTTTTTTATCAAAAAGTTGATTTTATATTGCTTGCCAAATTGCTAGTTAAGTCTAGTGATATGGATGTTTCATCTTAATTTCAGCATGATAAGAGAAATTGTCTTGAGTAGATGTTATGATTTTCATCCAGCTTCCATTTTCACAAGCTTTGGTATGAATAAGCTATTTGCCAATTCCCGTATTTGACCCTGTTATTAGAGATCCCTTTTTTAGTTGTCTCCCTTATGAGGGACATTAATTTTTATTTACAATGGAGGGCTAGCGAAAAAAAGCAAATTTACCTGTGCGTAATGTGAGGATTCTTTAAGGTTTTCAAATCTTTTATTTACATTAATTTGTTGTTAAGCTAAATACATTTTACATCAGAAATTATGTTTCTTAATAAATAAGTAAAACTGCCGATACATCACTTTTAATTCATCATGCTTTGCATTGGCAAAAGCCAATTTTATCTGGTATGGAACGAGTCTATGATTGACAAAGGGAAGTAATTTGGTTAAAAAGTGTGTAATAACAGAATCAAATCGGTAATTGGCAAATGGACTATTGCAGGTGTAATTTTAACACTCTGTTTGAGATATGCATCAAAAGAAGTTTTTTCTCTTTAAGTCTCATGAATTTTAATAAATCCAATATAAAAAAGAATGAGTTTTTTTTCTATTCCTGAAATGTCAAAAATGGCAATGAATTGTAGGATTATGTTACACAAAAGTGTGTGCTTTGTAATTTTCTTGTTTATGTACTAATTTAACATTCAAACATTAGTGACGTCATTGTTTTGGTGGTGTCACACCTGTATGTGCTTCAATTACATGATGTTTAAAGTTATATGTTTTTATGCATGCTTTGATAAACACATTGTCTGTCTTGACCTTTACATATTTACACTCATCCTTTTCTTTATTATATCAGTTAAAAAAAATGTTTGTTCCGCCTATTATGATCTTTTGTATTCACATCCTTTGAAAAGTTCAAATCCTTTATCAATCAATTTTAATGAAAATTGTGATTGACATTTTCTGACCAGAGAAGTCATCAAGAATATATAACTTTATCTATCTGAAAAAGCGAGAAATATTTTTAGACAATCCTAAATTATTTGTACATCTTTGTTAGTGTATCTGTGATAATATTTCTGTTTTTTGTTTTTAAAAATTTTCCATATGACTTTTACTACTGACAATTTTTAATTGAATAGAAGATGTATATTCTGATTATAAACAAATAATCAGTTATTTTGGATCAATGGTTAGATTATCTTCCCTTTCTTTGCTTGATCTGAAACTATGGCTAAAACCAGTATTTTTTTTGGCCCATTATATCATGCTGTTCATTGTGAGCCAGGCCTCTGTGTTGAAGACCGTACTTTGACCTATAACGATTTACTTTTATACATTGTGACTAATGGATGGAGAGTTGTCTCGTTGACACTCTTAACGCATCTTCTTATATCTACTTGCATTTTGTAGAGAAGATAGAAGTTAAAATAACTATCCATAGAATAAACACAAGTAATGGAATATATTTTATTTTGATTTATTATTATCACCTTGGGTTGTCTAAAAGATTCCCACAAAATTTGTATATAAAAATGCATTTGAAATGGCTTGTATGGCAATTGAGATCATTTTGAAATTAAAGTACATGTACTACATAAACATTTAATCATGTTGTTTATTAAAATTGTGATAAGTTAGTGATTTTATATTCTATTCGATTTTAATCCAATTGTTGAATATAACATTGTGACAAATAATGTTAAGGTTGTATATATAGATTTATCTGTAATGTTATGTGAAGTTTATTTGTAGATACAATGTGTTAATAGAGATTTATTAGATTTGAAATGTTTAGTTTTTATAGAAAATTTTATCAAGGTGTTGTGTACTAGTCATAAATTGGATTTACTTTGGAACTCTTTTCTAGACTTACTGTGAATGGACATGTCAAGTCCCAATACAAAGATTTGTCACTGTATTACGTTTAAAACTAAATTCAAAGAAATTTTGTCTGATATTGATGAAATCTTAACCTATAATTGAAAACTGTCTGTAGTTTCAATTTTTTTTTCTAAATGATGTCAAGTGTTTGAGGTATTTAGAAATTTATGTGTGTAACAGTAAATGATCTATTATTAATAATCAAAACAAAAATCAGTAGATTCAAACAAATCCATCAAAATCATATTTGAAGAATGAGAAATTTATATGAAATATAGAAATTGGGGACGTTTTTCCTTGTTTTACTGTGTTTTATTTAATTAATGAAAAAGACCAAATTATATGTTTGTTGTGTCTATTTGAAAACAGATTTTTAGATACATTGTGATATATGTCATTTAGTTGATTTTTACTACAACTCTTGTTTCAAATTCAGAAATCAGACATCTGATATTATCAGTAGTGATGGTATCATAAATTTTTATTTAACTATAGCAATTTATGACTTGTTCTATCTAAATAGTTGTGGTTGTGTTAACAAGTTGTTCTTGACCAATATGGTAGACAATGTTTTTGATTTTATTAATATGAATTTGAATTATTATTTTTTGGTTGTGACTTCATTGAAATTACATTCCTAAAACAATAGTTTCTCTTCTGAAAGAAAAGTAACACAGCGTTTATAGACCTCTTTGCATTTGTAGATTTAAACAAAATAGAATGTTTTAGTGCAATACTTTTCTGTCTCATCATTTAGTTATAGGAGATTTAGAAATAATTTAGTTCTTGTATTAATTTACATCTATATCAAATCATTCCTCATTCTATGTTATAATCAGTGGTTTAAGGTTTGCTGTTAAAGAAACTTGTTCCTGAATTTTCACACAGATTTGTGTTGTTTTGCTTTTAGTTATGTGTGCCTGTGTGTAATTTTAATCAAATGTTGAGTGATTAATTTGGTATATGGGGTCCACTTCGTTTTACCCAGACATTTAACACTTGAATGAGATGTTATGAAGTCATTATTTTTTGTGTCATTCTCCATATGCTTTCATTAATGTATCCTGATTTACCATTGTTTGTCTCAGTAAACATGTTTTAAAGTAACATGTGCAATCACGTATGGTTGGTATCTTTTTCTTCATTTGGTCTCTAAAGGAGAGGTGTCTCATTGGTAATCTAACCACATCTTATTATTATATTGCATATAACTTGATTGATTTTTCTTTTACTTCATGACATTTTTTTCACATTCCAGAGTTACAAAAAATGATAAATCAGTATTTTTCTTTCCACCTTTGTTAAAAATAAGTTTGCATTCATCAACTTTTGTACCATATTTCCTTAAATAATTAATGAAAATGCAAATTTCCTTTGACCAGAAAATGTAGTTTTCATAGCACAAGAAAGGTACACACAAGTGCTGAGAGTGCACTTTCCGTTTCACCAATTAATTTCATTAATCACAACAGTGTGTGCCTTGTGATTTTGTTTTTATCATTTTTACAATTCATCACTACATAATGTGCCTTGTATTTTATGTGTTCACTCAAATGGTACTATAATGATATAAAGTCACACAGCAATCTCATATAGCAGCACCTGAGTAAAATTCACATTTCATTTCTGTTCACTTGATCCATTAAAAAAAGATTTTTATTACAATTAGAGACAATTTTGCTTATTGAGACACACAAGTGTTGAAACTCCTTCCTTGTTTTGCTTTTTTTTCCAAATGAGCAAAACGCATAAGTACTTGTTCTTATATTTACAAAATAAATGAACAGTCTTTTTTACAATGATATATATTTTTCGATTACCTAGCATGAAAAGTAAAAGAGTGCAACACTTTATGATGGCTTCACAATCAAAAATAGCCTGACAATAATATGTATATTTAATCTATGTAAGTGCAATTTCTCAAATACAAATACTTGAAAGTAAAATTTATGGTAAATTGCACAATAAAGTGTTTGATAAATAGTTTGTAATTATATGTTTAGATATTAGAGCATCAACATGATAATGTTGAATGCTTCACTTGTTAATGGTTGTCTTTTTATACAATTGTATTTATTTGACTACATTGTGTAGATGTTTGAAAGAATTAAATGTTGCTTTTTAAAAACTTTTGACTTTATGTTGTATTTATTATTGATGAAAAAGAGGGGGATCATATAACATACCCATGACAGTATAATCAAACATATTGACACAAGAAACAACATAATTTACAACCCTTTCATAAATATTCTGCTTGAGATTGAGAGTAACTATTTTGTACTTCTGAGATATCTGGATAGGTTAATATTTGAGATACTTTTGATTGTTGATATGTCGTGCATGTTCAGGATGAGAACAGTAAATACAATAGATATGACATGTAATAGAGGCAGTCAAGGATAGGTCAGGTTAATTTAGACTACCACTAGAAAATGATGGTATGTTGGATAGGGACAGCATTTTGCTTTGCTACAGACCACATCAGGACCATCGAAGAGTTGTTGCAGTGGTTCCTAATGTGCAGAGAGCAAAGTACTCTCTCTACACAAGGTATCAGATTTAAAGTCTTCATTTTGACTGGACGTGACTGCCGTTTTGTACATCTCACACAGACAAACAGACACCCCACTATGCATGGACTTCACTGCTTTTTGGACAAAGATATGAGACTACAATTTCTTCCCCCTGTCATCCTTTAGGTAAACTACTCTATTTAAAAATCGACAGACCATTGTGTGATAATATCATCTCGTCTCCTTGCTTACACTAACTATTGTTTTTGTTTGGACTATAGGACAATGAACAATATCACAGTGACGTTAGTGATCACTTTATTTCTAGAAAATATCCAGTCTTTCCAAACATCTATCGATATTTTAAGATTCATTAATTCGTTTTTTTTTCTTAAAACGTATGGTACAGTCCAAACAGATATGTTTTATTGTAGAAAAACAAAAACAAGAATATTTTTAACTAAAATCAAACAGTCAGGCTTTAAAAATACTCTTAGGATCTTAATGTTTATGGAATCAGGTATTGATATCTTAAAAAAAGCGTAGTCTCCATTATTACTGGTGACCTGAATATCGACAATAACACTTCTCTACGAGATCTAGGAGCCTGATATTTTCTGAGCCGTTACTCCGTTTTTTGGAAACACATTTTAAATACTGATCGAAATGGACATAATGAAGTAAAACGAGACTTAGATACACTTTCCGAATGGTAGGCTGCGAGGCCTTTGATACAGATAAGTACTGAAAAAAACTGACTGGATCTTTAAAAAATCATCATTAATCTATCTTTCAAGAGTTAATTGAAGCTAAATACCTGCCTGACAAATACGTTGTTGTCTCTGCAGTGAATCCCGTTACACATACTGCTTGATATATATGAATTATGTATTGACAATTCACTTGGACACTTAATTTATACCCCAAGAAAATTATCACAGAGGAAATCTTGAATTACAATAAGGTCTTTTCTATGATCCTTTGTAATTTCAACTGAAGATCAGAACTAGATCTTATTTCACTGCACTGGATACCTTTATTACATGTGGATCCTTACAGTCAACGTTATATTGCTAGGTCTTCCAAGTTCTTCAAGAAACCACTTTGTAAACTATTAACATAAATTTTACCAGACATAAATCCGTGCTTTGGAGTTATGAAACTACTTTCTGTTATTGTTGAGTGAATCTAGATGTTGATACTAAAGAAAATGCCATAATACACAGAAACAGACTACTTGATAACTGCCATATCCGTTTATTCATTGTACAGGACATTTCAAGAAAAAAAAGTATGGATTGAACCTGGTTTCATTGCAAGCCACACCTCTCTCTTATATGGCAATGTTAAAAAAATATCGCTAAAATGACATCAGTACGTGGCAGGAATATAGCACAAAAAGGTAGGTGTAAATGTGAAAAAACAGTGAGTTTGACATGTCTGATGTTTGAGAATGGTGACCCTATAACTAAGTATTTACCAATCAAAATAAATACCAACAAATACTTGTTCAACACTCTAACTTAATACTGCATTTGTATTTCAAAATGTGTATAACCAGACATGCAATAGATACAAATATATATTAATCAATGACATATGAAGAACAGCAAAATATAACATGTACAAAAATATTTATTCTGAAAAATCTCATGATATTTTAGTCTTAAATTTGAGCTTCCTGTTCAGTTTCCGCCTTTTCGATGCATCCTTTCCTGAAGAAAGTTAAAAATAATGTTATTCAACTTTTGTATAATCCATTACTGTGGATTCAAATATTTTCGTGCATATCAATTTTCTTGATTTAGGAAAAAGTGCACGTTCGTGAATATTTGATTTCGTGGTTTTGCCAATCTTTTCATACAAAACCTATAGAAATGTTTTTATTCGTTAAACATGTGAGTTCGTGGTTCACCTATACCCATGAAACCTACGAAAATTGGTATCCAACGAATAATAATGAATGCACAGTAAGCAATTAATCATAGCTTGAGCCCTTTATTATTATCCACTGTTGTTATAGTTTCCATTTTTTATGTTATCTTTGACAGCCTTTCGTATATATTTTAGTAAAATGCATGTATATCAGGAGTTGCCTATGATGTCATAACTTTTGGTGTGATCCCGTTTAAGTTTATCAGTTTTGTACTTCGATTTTAACCTATGTGTATCGGTAGCTTTGAAGTGTGGTCTGTACAGCAGCTGTTTTTCTAGTTATGTAAACAAAATATATGATATAATAAATGTATGTCTCTAAAAATGCGGTGATTGTTGCCGAACAGTAATAACACATACATAAAGATTGGATATAAACTTTTAAGAGCTACGTTAGTGATGGGGACATATCCCTTTGTTACTGTTCCCTCATTAACGGTATCTCAATGATATTTAACTCTGTTGTGTTGGCTGAAAATGCTCTGATATGTGATGTTCTTAAACATATCATTAATTTTTCAAAAAAAGAATAAATGATAAAAATACAAACCATGAAACACAAACAATTTGGGCAGTGTAAATTGTCCACACCCAAGAGAATTGTAGGCTGCAACTTTCACTTGATAGGTCATACCAAACTGGAGCCCTTCTTTGTAGTGTGATGTCATAGAGTTGTCATGGATAACACATCTGTGGTATTCTGCAGTACTTGGAACAGTTTTACGAAATGCAACAATATAACCATCCACGTTCTTCATATCAGCATTATCAGGTATCTGAACATAGAGTGGTTTTGATTGCAGTTAATTTTGTGGCTAACTAGCTTTAAAACCAGGACAATCCACCATTGTCCTTTTGGTATCTTTCGCACCTCTTTTTGGGCTTCAAATAATGCCTGTACCTAGTCAGGAATGTGACACCTGTTTTCCATTTATACCTCTAGTAGATATAATCTAATGTTTGAATTGGTCATGTTTTATGGATCCCCCGTTTTGAATTTACCTTACAGTTTGGTGTTTTTGCTAATACTTTTTTGCAATGTGGATTCAAATGGCAATTTAAAAGAATACAGATAAATACACATATCAAACACATATGGACATGTATATCAATTGTGATCAGTTGCTATAAAAAAAATCACATTTTTCTCTTCTTGTTTTGTATACACTAGTCATTTTGGGGTCCTCTATAACTTGCAGTTCATTCGATGTTACCCAAGGCTTCGTGTTGAAGGTTGTTAGTTTTTTATACGTTGTGACTAGGATGGAGAATTGTCTCATTTACACTCATACCACATCTTGTTGATATAATCTCTCAAAATGAACAAATATTTAAAATTAAGTAATTCAATCATCATTTGACCCAAGACAACACTTAAATTTTCCATGAGTGGTTATTCTATTACGAGCATTTTAACAATTCTAAACTCAGCTGTTCAATAGGCACATTGTAAGACTAAATAAAGGCAACAGTAGTATACCGCTGTTCAAAACTCATAAATCCATGGACAAAAAACAAAATCGGGGTAACAAACTAAAACCCAGGGAAACGCATTAAATATAAGAGGAGAACAACGACATAACACTAAAATGTAACACACATAAACATACTGATTATTTGTTTTTCGATGTACAATATATACTTGTAATTTGGTATATAATATGTAACATTAAGAAACATGAATTTAGACACCGACAACCGCAGTCCAATAACACACTTACACAGCTTCATCATTTAGTACAATCATAGAAATACACATTACAATTAAAAAAAATAATTAATATAAATAATATACATTAGATTAAGTTGATGAATATTCAAATACTGTAACAACAAACCTTCCATCTGACAAAAACTCCCGGATGACCAATTATATTACATATTCCAGTTATTGCTGGGGTAAATGTTGGCTCTGTAAAAATAAAATTGTAGTCGAAATTAAGAACATATTAATTAATCAATTTGAGTTGCTTAATACGAAATATCTCATCTGTATATTTTCATTTACCAGCTGAACAATATAGTATTTAATAACATGTCTAATGCATATTTTTAAAACTCAGTATCTTCCTGTCTATTTTTAAACGGTTGTCAATCTTAGGGGCATCATTTATATTCTCTTAAGATGTATTCAATTATCCAATGCAATTTTATAGAGGTCAATAATAATTGTATTTAAACGTATTTTACTTCTTTCTGCGAAAGAAACGGATTGCTTCCCACTTGAAGAAAAAGCACAGCATAGGGAATCTGCTCCAGGAGATAATAAATCCTTAAACAAAATTTCGAAACACATTTTGAAAATAACATGTAATGTAGGCAAAATCAGAGAGTACATATGTTTTGTTGTTTCCCAATTTAGATGAGAAATAATTAATTGCATGCTTACAGTTATGTGCGCTTGCAAAACACCAAATAATAAATGGAGAGTTTTATTCTAACACTGGTACTATCGTTGTCTTAGTATTAGTACAATTAACTCACCTGCTCTTTCTGACATTTTCTGAGGCTGCTGATTTTCAACTGCAGAGAGATATATGAAATACAAAACTAGTTCGATCAACAGAAAATATAGATCAGTATTCCAATAGATGTAAATTTATTTAAAATTGGAATTTTTACGATGTTGAACCAAAGTAGTCTTGTTAAATCTGTTAAAACTCACGCTTTCACTATGTCTGTTCAACAGCTTATGGAGAATGATTTCTTGTAAGCATTACACCTATAGCTAGTGATCTACTCAATGAGTTTACCATTTCCCACGGGTAAATTTGACTTTAAGCTTTTGTGTTTTCGCGATTAACTCGACTTCAGTTTTCCCCTCTCGGCTTTTTGAATGTATGGTTGTAAATAATGATATTCTTAAAAAATGGGAGAAGATACTCAGGTGTTATGGTTTCGATATATTTATATAATACATTATATGAATGTAGACAAATTGTTGATCTTTTATATCTCGAGTTTTCCAGAGAAAGGTTATTCTTAAAGTAATCATCATGGTTTTCATCAATCTTTACAAATGTTATTAATTAATAATAATGTTTACAAAACTACTACAGATCAGTTTTTCAATGGGACAAACAAGAACAAGGCTATAAGGCTTATTCAACCATCTAGAGGTATCGATATTAATATGTTCCAGCACAACTCTTAACAAGTTTAAATTTTTCTAAAAGGTACGGGGGATTTTGCATTCACAGGTTAAATGGTATAAAAAGAATTTGCATAGACGTATCAGATAATAAGCTATAGACTAAATCAAAATGAAATTATCTTTTAAATTGAAATCCATCCCGACAATTCTTACCTCCTGTTCGTACAATAACAGGTACAGAAAATAAACCAGTGCCCTCATTAGCGCAAGCCGCAACTTTCACTTCATATAATGTACATGGTTTAGTTCCAGTAATTGCATGACACTTCGTATTCATACCAGGAACCATTTTTTCTTTGTACTGTGTATCCAATCCGCATCTTTTGTAAGCAACAATGTATCCTTCTATTATAACATTAGACACGTCTAAAGGAACCTACGTAATGATAAAAAAAAAAAGATCAAACCTTGAATTGTTGAGTTTAGTAGTGTTTATGGGTAAACCCTACCAGATGCTATGAAAGACAAAAGCGTTGAAGCCTAAATATGAAAACCACTTATTTTGTTACTCATTAAAAAAATGCTTTTGTTAATGTCAATTTCTTAAACTTGAGCATATTTCTTTAAAAAAAAACCGCAGGAGTCATATCTTTGTTTTTAAAACTCTCTAGCCGTTGTTTTTGTCGATTGTTTTGCTAGCTAAACCAGATTTAATCCACTATTTTCTACATAAGAAAATGCCTGCACCAAGTCAGGAATATGACATTTGTATGGCCCCGCAACGAAGTTGTCGGTGCCATATATTTTCACCCTTGTCCGTCATTCTGTCATTCTGCAACAAACAATAATACGGATTTTTTTCTAAACGCCTTCAGATATTGGGCTGTTTTTTCGTATGTGAGTTGACTATGTTGAGTTACAGATCAAGTTAAAGTTTCGTTCCGCCCGGCTAATTTTTGCCGAAATTACGGTTTTTGACTTTCAATTGATAAATTGTTGAAAATCACAGTTATACGGACTTTTTTTCTAAACGCTTTCAAATATTGGCCTGATATTTTGTATGTAGGTTACCCATGATGAATTACAGATCAAGTTTTAGTTTTGTTCCGCTCGGCTAATTTTTGCCGAAAGTACGGGCTTTGAACTTTGATAAATTGTTGAAAGTCACAGTTACACGAACTTTTTTTCAAAATACTTTAGATATTGGGCTGATTTTTGGTATGTGAGTTAACCATGATGAGTTACATATCAAGTTTAAATTTAGTTCCGCTCCGCTGATTTTTTCTATATTTAAGGGTTTATGACTTTGAAAATGTTGAAAATCACATTTATACGGACTTTTTTCAGATTTTGAGCTGCTTTTTGATATGTGAAACTACCATCATGTTTGTGTCCACATGTGTAATTGAAATTGCAGATTTTTCAATTTTTTGAGACGGGGCTATTCGTGCCGTTTCGACACATCTAGTTTATCCATTCGTTCGGTATATTTGCTATTTTTTACATTTTACTTTCAGCATATTTCTTTAAAAATAAAACTTTGTCATGCCTCTACTGAAGAATAGACAGAACTAAATGGATACGACATCTTCCATAACAATTCGCTACATAATGTTTATCATAACTTTTAATTTTCAACTTCGTTCGTTATTTGGTCTTTTGACTTTTTTGTTTCGACGTATCCGATGATAACATTTACGGTTACATTTATACTGCAACAGAAATGAATTTTGAAAGTAAAAGTCTCTTTAGTAATGATCTAAATTTCATTACAAATGCAAGTTCTTTGTTATACAGTATAAAAGAGGGACGAAAGATACCAGAGGGACAGTCAAACTCATAAATCGAAAATGAACTCCATGGCTAAAAATGAAAAGACAAACAGAAAAACAATAGTACACATGACACAACATAGAAAACTAATGAATAAACAACACGAACCCCACCAAAACTATGGGTGATCGCAGCCTGCTATCTTTGATTATTTTTTGAATTAGATGGTATAACTGCTTTGACTTTGTAAATCCAAAGTTAAAAAAGAAACAATTCAATACATTTTCATAAATTAACAGTGTGTGTCTTAAGTATTACAAAATAAGGTTGTACCTACTCTCCATTTCAAATGTAGCCCTTTGCCTTCATGCAATGACTTTGTCTTGGTTATCTTAGGTTTTGGTAGCAGTTCTGGAAAATATTATATCGATTATATAGTACGAGTACTGCTATTGATGGCATTGAACATATGTGTCCGAGGAAGCGACATAAATTAGACTACGTTTGAACTTGTATCAATAATTTTGTATTATTATTATGCAGATTTTTCCTGAAATTGCAATATTAAATCTCACATTTTTGTCCATTCTTCAAAAAGTGCAATCAACGCAATAATTTCTGATCTAAAAAAACGGTATTTTTAGCATTTATGTTTTAAATTATATTAAATTTTGTACGATTATTTACGTTTGAAGTTGGATTCATAACAAACTGGACATATATATATTACAGTTAATTGCTATTAATAAGTATTGCAATATGCATTTTGTTTAAATTAATTATCAGTATTTAGTTCTAATATAATCTTAAATCAATCCTAATTCTATCTCACTTTGATAGTTTTTCATATGTGACGTCATGCTGTTTCTAAATTTTATAAATTCAAATGTGGCATAACGTTTGTACCTTTTCGCCATCGTATGTGACGTCACATTTTTGTAATTACGTTGACACCTGGACTGATTCGGGTGTGTCTATTCTGTGTTAAACTTTAATAGCATTATGTATTCGGGTTTAGTTTTCTGTAATTAGTTAATACTTCAGTTTCATTATGTATATCTCTTTCATATTCATTTGTTAAAATTTACTGTTTGTAATAGCATGAGTTGTTCTATATAATAAGGATGTTCTTATCCCGGGCATAAAAACAATGCCATATTTGGCAAAACCTTTTCAACTTTTGATCTTCAGTGCTGTACAACTTTGTACCTTTTTCACTTTCGATCTTTTATATCTGGGCGTCACTTGTAAGTCCTGTGTGGACAAGGCGCGTTTTTGGCGTATTGAATTTTAAACCTGATGCTTTTTGTTATCTATTAATCATGTTTTTCTTTGTCTAATATGTTCTCCTATTTATTTGTATTGTAGTCCTGTAATATTATGTTGTCATTTCAATGTTATATTTAACTTTGCCATTAAAGTGCGAGGTTTGGCATGCCACAAAACCAGGTTCAACCCACCACTTTTATTCCCCTTTAAAAGTGCCCTGTACCAAGTCAGGAAGATGGCCATTGTTATATTATTGTTCGTTTCTGTGTGTGTTGCATTTTAACGTTGAGTCGTTTGTGTTTTCTCTTATTTTTGAGATATTGAGATCAGACGTGGCACGGTACTTGTCTATCCCAAATTCATGTATTTGGTTTTCATGTTATATTTGTTATTCTCGTGGTGTTTTGTCTGATGCTTGGTCCGTTTCTGTGTGTGTTACGTTTCGGTGTTATGTCGTTGTTCTCCTCTTATATTTAATGCGTTTCCCTCGGTTTTAGTTTGTTACCCCGATTTTGTTTTTTGTCCCTGGATTTATGAGTTTTGAACAGCGGTATACTACTGTTGCCTTTATTTATGCAGTCTTTTCCTCACAAACATTAGATGAATCAAGTATGAAACAAGTCCAACTGCCAAATACCAATGCACAATGTATGTATGTGCTTGATCACTGCGAACCTTAATTCATTTGACACCTTCGTCGCCTTTTTTCACAAATTTTAATTGTGACCCGAAGTCAATGCCTAACAAAACAACTTCGGTGAGCGAGACGGTGAGTTATCGAACTAAAACTTTTCGAAATTATCTTTCGAAAGAGGGTATTCTTACAACGTTTGTTTGTTCCGGAAACCTTATCAAGACAGGTCATTTGAGTATATAACTCACTCAAAGGATAATGAACTATACATGGATTTAGTGCGCCAATACTGCAAGAAATCTAAATTTTCAAATTATAAACACTATGTTAAGTAAAAAGTATGCTTATTATTATCCTTATTATCTGATTTCAGTTTAGCCATTAATAAATTACGAACCTCTAATATCACCACATCCTTGGCTCCTATTTACATCTAAATAATCTGGAAAGAAATAAAATGCAGAAAAAAAGTTGAACCCTTTAGTACTGTAATGGGATATATAATACGAGAGGTTATTAATAAATCATATAAACAGTACGAGATTACCCCTGATGCCAGAATATTATATCAATAGCAACAAGGAAACAGAACAAGCAAATTATCAAGTAACCACAATCATAACTCAATATACTTGAAAACACTTATATATCAACAATATCAGGACACTCCACGTATTATAATATATTGTCTATTAATAAGTTTGATAAAAAATGATTATCTGCAGTATTAAACATTTTGCGTTCTTCCTATCAGCCCGTTATTTAGTAGAAGTATAGTTGTGGCACTTTGAGTTGTGGTCTTGATGTGAACAGTTAAACATGTTTTGAAAAATCTCATCAAAGATGCCAGGAGCACGTTTTAGTTAACACATAGATGTAATATCGGTATAGATGGGTATTACATCTATGGTTAACATAATTAAGACGCCAATAATTACTCTTAATTCAAACAGTCGGTAAGTCAATTAAAACACGTTTAAAAAGCAACAAAATGGACTTTCTCCCAAATTATGCTTAATCTGGCGAGAAACACATATGCCTTTGGATAGAAAAACACCAGCGTTCTAAACATTTTATGAAATTCAAATTTACAGATAATTACCGAATCAATATTTTCTGCAAACAAAAAATGATGTGTTTATCGAACGAAAAATGAGGAAATACCTTAATTGTATGATTAATAAAGATCTTTTACAAAATGTATGCTAATAAAGGCAACAGTAGTATACCGGTGTTCAAAAGTCATAAATCGTTTGAAAAATCAAATCCGGGTTAAAAACTAAAACCGAAGGAAACAGATCAACTAAAAAAGAGAAAAATAAAGGAATAACAGGAACACTGATGTGCAACAAACACAAACGCCAACATATTTGTAAACAACTACCGCATTCATGACTTGGTACAAGACATTTTAAGAAATAAAATGGTCGATTGAACCTGGTTTAATAGCTAGCCAAACCTCCCGTTTGATGAAAATGTTAAAATATATCGCTTAATAACCATATATATAGATTAAGAAATTATTAACATTTAGATTCTGACTCCATTTAGCAAAGTTGATCTTCGAAAATTTGGCTGTTTTATATTCCATTTGGTCATATATCTGCTTTATGTTTTGGTCTTTGCGTCCATTGCTTTCAAATGTTTTGGGTCAAGTGTACCTGGTGGTTGTAATTTCAAAAAACCATTTCGAACGCAAAAAAAATAATTTCCTTTTGTTATGTATCAAAAAGGCAAAGTATCAAGATTTTTTCAAACATAAACTCAATTTTTCTAAGTGCTTCTTAACACTCCTTACAGTTAAAAACAGAAATTAAAATATTATAATCTTCTACCTAATTGTAACAACAAGTTCTATACTATAAAAAGTAACAAGGTCTTAATCATAATAACAGTACTAAGCAAAACCAAATCAGTTGAATAATGTTTATTTAATGCAGTTAATATAACACGCCATGAAGGACATAAAAACGAATTATATGAAATTATATGACACGAAAAGGTGATGTATACAAAAACCAATGTGTATAAGCACAATCGTCATATACTACTATACAAATGTCAACTTTCACCGTTAAATAAACATTTAATGATAAGAAGAAGGAAACCCATCTCTCTTGCTACAAAGACTTAAGGGTAAATTTTCGAGTTTTAAGTAGGGGTTGTTCAAGATCTTTGGCTAGGGAATATACATATATTTGCCTGCCAAATTGTCTATAAGGTAAAATTTTGCATAACAGTAGGGTTAAATTTGATAACTTTCATTATATTTGTCGAGATAATCTATGCAGAATTAGACAAGAGACATCCAAAGATTTTGAAAAAAAAGTTTATTCAAAAACGCAAAGTTTTAAAACGCAAATGACTGTTTCTTAAATCTAAACAAAAAGAAATCCGCCAATTTATATAATTTAAACATATCCTTTATAATTTCTACATTTGTTCTCTATAAACAACGTATCTGTCCGTTTCGTAGTGATTCTTAGCTTCAGAACACGATTCTTTTATGTCGTCTGAAAAGTATACCTAAGTTATCATGAGAAGCAAATAGAACGAGACGAGTAAAGACAGCGGCAAATAAAATAAAATGCATTATAACAAAAATAACTAATGAAATAAAACATAAATGGTTAAAGTATTTAAAACGATAGGATATCAAACAAACAGAAATAAAGGTCATATTTGTTGTATAATTACTTAATATTGTTTACAAACATTTAATCATTGATGCATACTATATATTCCAAAACGATTATGTAATTGTTGATTTAATACAAATGGCATTTAAATATTGAATAAAATACTGATCAAGTTATTATTTTTCATCAAAATTTTGTTATGCATGTAATTTTTTCATTAAGTAAATTAGACACTGAATTCAAACTCAGATTTATATTTAGAGAAATAAAGCGAAAAAGATAGTCGAATAACAGTTGATAAATAAAATTCAGGATAAAGAAACCACATCATTCCAACTTAACAAACGTAAGACATATCAGTTAACAAATACTGACTTCGTATTTTTTGTTTGTTTATGCCATGTATAGCTAGAAAGAATTACATTACCTACCAGACATACAGAGAATGACAGGCGGACAGAAATCTCCATGTTCTTTGTATCCATACGCTGAAACCATAATATTATATTTACTGCTAACGCGTGATAATGAAATCACATGACTGCAGGTGCGACCGCCTTTAAGGCTTCTACAGCTGTAGTTGATATCTAATTCATGTCTTTTGTATGCAACAATATACCCATGGACTGGTGGCTTGCAATCCTTTTCTGGAATCTAAAATATATGAATCTATCCTTATTATAAATTGTATAAGCAATGCATAATAATGACGCATTCGAATAAATCTAACTAAAACTGTCTTTGCTACAAATTCGCTGGAAAGTACTTTTTGTATTTGAAATTGATCGTCTTATTCGGATGAAATAGGAACTTATCACTCTTATTCTTACTCTTTTATTATCAGAAGTAATGTAAGACCTGTTGTCTTCCTAAAACAAGCTAAATTTGCATAGATCACAATAAACTTAACAGACGAACTGTGAGCAACAATGAAGCACTTCCAACGATAA
The DNA here is from genome assembly GCF_965363235.1 of Mytilus galloprovincialis. Lineage (NCBI taxonomy): Eukaryota > Metazoa > Mollusca > Bivalvia > Mytilida > Mytilidae > Mytilus > Mytilus galloprovincialis. Next base: position 20,839,931 of record NC_134843.1, read on the forward strand.
ATTACCCATATGGCTGATTGTTTAACAAACGAAACGGGAGACTTTCTCATATTCTGGTTAGCGAATATACGTTAACAGAGAAGAACATATGTTTGATCGTTTTATAACGAAAACCCAGAAGATGACAACTGGGTATTGTAGTGTAGGAAAACGAACATCAATTAAAATAAAAAAAATCTATCTGCGTTTTGCCATAAATTTCATTATCCACTACAAGTATTCACTCAATACTATGCAGAATTGGTATAAAAGATAACGTTGCTATCACTTTGGCATTGACATTCATAGTTTTTAACGTATCATCTATAATCAAGAACTTGGTATATGGGTTCTAAGTAAGAATGACATTGATAATATATTTAATATATTTTATACATTTTGATATACAAAACTTAAATTACATATGATCATTCTTACAGTCCATTCTAGGTAAATACCAGTTCCTTCATCTGTTGGACAAATCTTTAGAATACTAGGAACAAACATCTACAAATTATGATAATTTTCAATACCATAAAATAAATAATACAATTACACTTATAGATGTAAAAGGTACTAAAGTGCCTAGGATATTTAAACACAATGTCATAATGGGAGTTATGTTGTATTTCTAAAATAACTTCCATCGAATTTAGTTTATTTCGATTTAGATTGGTTACTAAAGACAAATATATTGCAATATAAATTCTGCCGAATGAAAACGTTTCCTACCTTTAAGAGAAGTCTTGTGATTTAATTCATGTTGCAATATTCACAAGGTTACAAAATCATCAATTGATATTCCACCTAAATACACCATTTAGCATTTAAACATTCCGGAATACATTGTACTAATATATGTGTGACTTGGTCAAAGTCAATATATTTACTGTAATCCATTTTAAACTTCTGTAGTCATTACTGAATCCTTTCATAGGATTATATCTAATAACAATAAATATCCAGTCTATTGGACCGGACTGCAATATAATACTTTAATTCGATCACTATTTAAATATCAACTGATTGTATATCATATAAATCAATTGACCACAATTATTGGGATCTTTTGTTTCTTTATAACACTTTGAAGGAAGTATGTTGAAATAATTGAATCATATTGAAAGAATTGAATCAGTTTGATTGAAGAAAATGACTTGACAGTGATTTACCTCGTTTGTTGCAGATGTGTTAAGTCTTATCATTTATCTTGCAACGGATATATTTGTCTTCAAATTTGGCCACTATAGATGTATGCCTTGTATTTTCTTCATTTTCACTGTTGCTGAAAGGAATACATCTTGACGAACAGTAAACGTATTGAACAACATACATTCGAGACTTTTTGTTATACAAAATGATCAGCCTGGTATTTTTGAAGAGTTTCTTTTTACTCTAAAGGAAAAACATAAATATGAAAAACAACGAAACATAGAATGAGCAGTTCGAAATGTATATCATCTGTCCTTGATGACAGATAATTGATTTAGTTTGAAAAATGTCTTAAAAGACGCATTCAGAAAATCAGAACTAATAAGACAATGGTGAATACGGCTGAAAACACTCCTTAATAAAGTAATCGAAACTTTGAGTATCATCAGTCGCACCTCATGTCCTGTATTGAAAATACACATACAAAACATTTTGATTGCATTACATTGTCATTTAAATTGAGAAATATTTTTGAAACGGTACCGTTCTTTACCTCGAGTACATGTCATAAGTCAAAATCGATTTACTAACAGACAAACATATATCATAAATTCGTTATTGCACTCTTTTCTGTTTTAACAAACCACTTAATGTACAGCATTCCATCAAGTATCCCTTTTAACCACAATCCTTATATAGGAGGTCGGGAAATTTACAAGCTAGTATATTGTCCATCATTAAAAAAATACTTAAAACAAAACAATAATTGATCAGTATAACAATAAAAGTATGCAGTGAATACTGCTGCTTCTATGAATAGAAATGACAGACCCGTTTGTTTTACTTTTCATTACCCCTTCGTTTATTTCTTTAACCATTTCGGTAAGCTTATTCCTATGTCCCAATTTCCGAATATGGATATCTATTCATTTTTCATTGCATGCTAGCGACAGATTTACCTCTTCTTTATTTGTTTTATATTAGTTTAAGTATATCTAATAAACCATCAAAGGAAAATAGGTACAAGAGTAAAGCAATAAAATTAAAGTAAACTTTAAAGTGAAGGATGATTCAAGTCAAACAACAAGTTCGGTGTGCTCAGTTTTATACAGCTAATACAAAGCCAATTTGTAACTCTAGAAAACCTGGAAAACATTTGAATAAAAATCGAATATGTGCAAAACTGCATGATATGGTTAAAATTACGAAATTGCGTTAAGGACAAAAAAATACAATTGTGTATTGCATTGGGTAATGACAGAGGGCGTTATGCCAAAGTTATCCAAAACAGTAGTTAAAACATCAATGATACCAGGCTTACAGTTGTGTACACAAAATGAGCGTTTCGTCTTTAAAACAAATATCATTGACGTTCAACTAGTAGAAAGTTGAAAGGCAAACTAAAGTACGAAGTTGAAGAGCATTGACGAACACAAATTTCGAAAGGTTTGAACGAATACAGCTAGGACAATGTATTTACGGGGATAGAAATATCCTTAGTATATCGAATAAGTTTTTTAAACAGTAAATTTATAAATGATCTTTTCAATGATAATGCTGGGACACAATATCATGTAATATTGTCATTAAAATCAATACCTTTGTTTGGCATATGATATGAAAAGTGCCCACATAATGTATTTCAAATTAACAACTTCATGGTGAACTTCCCTTACCCAAAACTTTAACCCAAGAATGCACTGGTTTCACACCATCACATATCTATAATCGGTGAAACTGACAATTCGGATCAAAACCTAATCTGGCATATCATTTTCAAATTTCTTATTATAAAGAGCATAAAGACTAAGTTCTAAGTTGATGTCACCTCAACTTACAGTTTAACAGGTTTATAATGAGATGCCTAAATGGACAACATAGAACAGAAGTCTCAATGGACTCTACTAGCTGCAAAATAAATATCAATATTATATCAGGAATAGATTACCTTAGGTGTATTCGGCAAAACTTTTAAGAATTTTTGGTTCTCAATGCTTTTCAACTTCGTATTTTGATTGGCCTTATAAACTTTTTTTGATTCGAGCGTCACTGACGAGTCTTTTGTAGACGAAACGCGCGTCCTGGAATTTATGATGAGTTTATATACAAAGGACTTAACATACATGTTAGTAAAACTTTTTGAAGAGCTCGCAAAATCAATGTTGGTGTTTATGGAGCAGTAGTCGGTACTATAGTATGAGAGGGCGAATTAAAAGAGGAACGAACACCCTCATCACTATATATTCAGGTAAAAAATAAACGGTTAAATAAATAGGTATTTCTTTTATTTTAGTATTTTTAAGTGTGTCTAAATTTTTCCCATTCGTTATTAATATGAAATTCGGAAGGCATTACAGTCTCCTATACTTTTCTTGTAATTTCTTATATTTTTATTTGGGTTAATCAGTCATTTTGCGAACTACAATTAATTCACAAAATCAGAAAACTATATGACAGAAAAATACAATATATTAGAGGTCTCCTTGGAAACTAAGGGTTCTTAATGATAAATTCATCCATCCAAATTTTCCAACATAATTAGGATTTGGCTTGCAAATGATCATGAATATATTCAATAAATCTAATTCAATCTCGTCTTTTTCTCAATTTTCACATTATTGAATGGGGCTCACAAATGTTTACTTGCAATGAGCAACATGAATTGACACAAGTAAAGGAGAAACTGTTTACGCTTTCATAGCACCTGGGTTCCCAACTGGTTTTTATTTGGTTAGTGCTCAATTTTCAGTTTCCATAGTTATGTGTGCAATTTATGTTTATCTTTTTTCGTTTTGTTTATCATGATGTTGTCTGTTTTTCTGCATCATGTAGTTTATCTTAATTTTGTTTGCTGCTTTTTTGTGCTGTCTTTGGTTGTTTTACATATATTCGTTTTTATTCATTGGTTAGCATGTCGATATATACTATTGTATTGTTTATTTGTGTATTTCTGTCTAAATGTTCTTGCATTTATTTGTACTATATTCCTGTCATTTGAGTGTTCTATTTAACATTACCATTAAAGTGCAAGGTTTGGCTAGCCACAAAACAAGGTTCAACCCACCGTTTTTTCTTAAAATGTCATGTACCAAGTCAGGAAAATGGCAGTTGTCATCTTCTAGTTTGTTTCTGTGTGTTTTGCATTGTGTGTTTTTTTTTATGCACTTCAGTGTTTCTGTTATTTGATGTGTTTCCCTTGGTTTTAGTTTGTAACCTGGATTTGTTTTCTGTGAATCAATATATGAATTTTGAACAGTTGTATACTTCTGTTGCCTTTATTCATTTATTGCACCTTGGTATCTTCTGGTAATTTTTGATACAATGAAACACTGATCTTATAGGCCCCTTTCTTTAAATATTAACAAACATTTGTTTAAAATCTAATTGAAAAATAGAGATTTTATTAAAGAAATATATTTATTTGTCAAAACCAAATAATTTAAACAATACATAAATTATCCCAACAGTTGGTATATATCACAGTTTGGTTTAAAAACTTCTCAACGGTATACAGAAATTAAATACAAACAATGTAAAGAAAAATAAGGTAAGGTAATAATTTCAGTTAATAAGGGCATGTGTATATACTGATTAATATATACTCAAGACATTACAATATATTTTGATGTAGAAATAGCATATCAAATAGTTATACTTGTATAATTCAATTTGTGAGCCAAGACTTTACACAACTAGGAAACAAGGGGTATTGGGCCCACATTAGGAGACAATATTGAATCTTTAACATACCACAAATGAGGCAATTTCAAATTTGTAATATCAAAATATCCCTTTTTTAGATGAAGATGGTCCTTTTTTGAAAATCTTTTGGCATTTTTGTTTAATAACTTGTTGGGTTTGCTAGAACATGTTCAAACAAAGCTGACTTTATTGTGCCTAACCTAGTATTATAACAACAGTTACTTTTACAGGGTAACAGATACAAATTCTTTTGAATGCTTCCAAATTTATACAGTCATTTCAGCAACCTCAGTTTAAATTAGTGTTTATCTTAAAATTGTAATATTAGATGGTATTCAACAGCCTATCAATTACCTTAATGTTGTAATTAGAACTACAACATAGAAAATACTTTGAAACTTGGGAATTTTCCACATCTTTCAACATAATAGCAATATTCATTGAGTCAAATACAAGATATAAAAAAAGTTATGTGTCCTTGCCAGCAAGGTCAGGTAGAAGATTCTGAAGCAAAAATGCAAGTCAAAAACTTTTGTCAACAAAACAGCAATAAATAAATAAATACAAGATAAACAGTACAAACAAAAGCTAATATACATAAACTATAACTAACAAAATAAAGAACAAATACACAAAATTAGTTTTTAATTAGAAAACTTAAAAATAAAATATTATAAATATTTAAAAAAAAAAACATCAGTGATGGCACAACATTTCCTAATTGCAAAAAAATAAATCTAAGATTAATAAAACACAATCAGTAACAAGACAATTTAAAGAAATATATAAAAATACATATTATAACTGGACGGATCATCAGAGTATTTAAACAATAAATTCTAACTTACAAAATAGATACTCCTTATGTGTCTTTTAAAAAAAAATGAAATATTCCAAAATGATTTTTTTCCCAATTTATCTATTCCAAAATGAATTTAACAGCATATTTTCTAAACACTTCACTTTGACATTTATTATCAGTTTAATTATCCACACCCCCCCCCCCCCCCCAAAAAAAAGAGCTTATAAAGTAAAAATAAATGTGTTTGCCCTTTTCAGTCTTTGTGTGTTACAAAAAAGTATCTAGCAAGTCTTTAAAAGTCGAGGGGAGCTACTGGTGACTTCTTTCCATGGTAATAACCAAAATCTAGGTTAGTAGCCTTGGGAGCAGCTGATTTATCGTTGGATGTTATACTCATAAATGATTTCTCCCTGAACAGTATGCTGTCTACATCTCTACTATAATAATCATGCTTCAAATCTAAAAGAAAATACAATTAATGTTAAAAAAAACCCACTTCATTTAATGAATATACATCAGGCATGACAGTGAACATTCTCAAAGGTAATTGTCTTTAAAAAAATACATAAAAATCATTTGATTACATTTTTAAACAAGAATGTGTCCATAGTATCATTTTCTATGTTCGGTTGACCATGAAATTGGGGTCAAAACTCTAATTTGGCATTAAAATTAAAAAGATCATATCATAGGACTTCAACTTCATCAAAAAATACCTTGACCAAAAACTTTAACCTGAAGTGGGACAGATGGACAGACAAACTGACCGAAAAACATAATGCCCCTATGTGGGGATAAAAATCAAATCTGCTGTATCTTTCTATCCCTAATTGACTAGATTTATATATGATTGTCAGTTTCTCAACCAAAGTTTGTAGTTCTTTTTTGGCACTCTGGCTTCCTCCACAATTAAAAACTAACCCCCACAAAATAGCTCAACATTGATGAAAGTGGCTTTAAATACCAATCAATCAATTTTTCAACCTCATAATATCAGTGAACATACATTTTTTATGGTTTAAGCATAGCACATATACATGAATTATATTAACACAAAAAATTTGTAAAACCTATTTGAGCAAGTTTTAGGCCAAATAATGAGGACTCTCAGCTCATGTATTGTTTTGTAATCTGATCTTACATCTACTCTTCATGTTATAATCTAGATTCAAAAATATTTTTTGGGGCTGGGTTTTTTACAAATTGACAAAACATACCTGCAGTTTTAGTCTTTGGAACAACTTTACATTTCCACAGGCAACAGAAGATTATTAGAACAAGTAGAGCTACACCAATCATAGAACAGGCTATAATTATTGCAAGCATGAAATCTTTCTTCTTATCAACAGATTCCTGTAAAACAGAAGAATATTACATAAACTGCTATCACTATTGACAGAATGATTTTTTCTTGTTTAACCACAGTAACAGTTTCATTTCTCCCCCTCCCCCTTCTGTTTAATACCAAACCAAATCATGAGTATATTACTTCACAAATATGAGACATTCTAACAGGGAGGATCATTAAACTATTAACCAATATTGCAACTGTTTAGGTCTTAGATACACAAGTTTTTCACAAATAATGCATATTATGGTTTTAATCAGAATCACCCATAAACACCAAATTAATGTCTTGATTTCAAAATAAAATGTAATCAGCATGTGGAATTTGTAATGACATATAATAGCCCATTTTTAAAAGCATTGTGTATCTATATAAGAAGTTTCTGTTATAATATGATTTACTAGGTTATATGTTAAGATTGAACAGGGGTTATTAAACAAGATATATGTTTTGTTACAGTATCTTCACCAAAAAATTGTCTGCAATGTTATAGCCCAGAAATCTGAAAGTAACAGTGATGATAAACTACCACCAATCAATCAACATACAATCAATTAATTATTTTGAATTTACCTTAATCTTTTTTTGTTATTTTGTTTGAAATCTGTGATAAAAGAATTACGTTTTATGATTTGAAAGTGACTTATAGACCCAATGGGTCTGGTGTATTTTATTGTGTATGTAATATATTTATACTTTACTGAACTGTTATATACACATGTCACTATAATAAAAATTTACTTACTTACTTTCTAATCAATGTTCTAATTTGTTTATATTGTATCCTGAATGTTTGAAAAAGTCAAAGTATCAATCATTGTGTGTTGTATAATATGTTTTCCTTTATAAAATTCAATTTAAGGTAGCTCATAACTACAGGGAGATAGCTCTGTAAAATTCAATTGAATATTTTAACACCTCCTTTTATTAATGAAAATCAAACATGCCAAATTAGTTTCAGTCAAGGTTTGTTTACGTGCCACCCTTATATATTCAAATTTGCTACACGAACAAGACAATATAGCTTCTAGACTTCTGTCAACAACATTTACCTCATAACATTGTTCTTCACTGAAAGTCTTGCCATCATGAGTCAAAAACTTAGACAATGTCATATTGTAACTATTGTACGACAGCCCTTGTTCTACACTATCAATGAAATTACATGTAGCATATAGTGTGTTGTTGATGCTGGTAGTTGTACCATTTATTGTCATGATCCAAATTATGCTTCCTGTAAAAATTAGCACATAAGTAAAATTTATATTATATACAATATATATATATTCAAATTGCTTCAAATTATGCTTCCTGTCAAAATTAGCACATAAGTAAAATTTGTATCATGTACTATATATATAAAGTGCCTAGAAAATCAACCTAACGATGTTAGAGTAGATTTGATTCGTAACTTCCTCCCCGGTGCCGGGGCTGGAACCTGTACTTTTTTTTCTTACTTCTACGACAACACCGCCTAGCATTGCGCAGAGACCTTATCCCCTCCTCTAACTCTAGCTTATAAAAATAAGCTTTCGTTTCGGGAGGTGTTACCTGCTTGTAGGAATTAAACAAGGATCTCTGATACAATACACGAAGTGTATAATTTACAGATCTAACATTGTTGGGTTGATGTTTAGACGAGTTGTATATACATTATGTACACAGCCATGTATCACCATCATTGATGGCGATCCGATGGATACATCTGTTGTAGAGTTGTCACTGACTCAGACGTACTTATAAATATAATTATTTTCTGTGACTGTATATTACATTAATTTGTAGGATCCTTTACTATAGATAATTTAGCTGATCTGTAACAATAACATCTTCATGCCTTATATATCATGTACTGTAGTACGCCGCTAGATTAAAACTGACGAGGAAAGGTAACACACGGCCAGCGAAAGCTCTTTTTTTGAGAGCCCAGTTGGTCGTGTGGTCTAGCGGGACGGCTGCAGTGCAGGCGATTTGGTGTCACGATATCACAGTAGCATGGGTTCGAATCCCGGCGAGGGAAGAACCAAAAATTTGCGAAAGCAAATTTACAGATCTAACATTGTTGGGTTGATGTTTAGACGAGTTATATATATATATATATATATATTCAAATTGATTCAAAAATTAACAAAGTAAAATGTTCAATACTTTCTAGATTCCAAGCTAGGAAAGACAAAGTATATGGTAGTCATCTAGAAGGACAATCATTAAAACTGTTATATCACACTGAATGGCCAGTTTTTTTTAAACAAAGACCTTTTTTGGGGGTTTTAAGTTTTAACAAATTAGCTGAAAACATATCCACAATATTGTTTCAATTGTTCTATAGTACTAGCTAGCTTATGCTTTGAATATGACACTGAAAACACTTATTAAGTAAAAATATTTCATATGGTTTGATATAAAACAAAATTCTAACCAGTTATGTTTAGTAATTTTGTTTCAACTTGAATTATTTTATTGTAAGATAATGTTTTTCAACTTTTATATTTTATATTCTTCAGAGGTTTGTTCAAGGAACATTTTTAAAAATGAGCAAATATCTAAAGATGTACAACAATAGTTTTAGAACAGATATGGACAAAGTAATTAAGGAAATTTGAATTTACATTATTCAATGGCAAACATCTAAAATGTCACTGGAACAAATTTCTTCAGTTTTACAGATACAAAATAGTTCCTAGCTATCCCCTATGTTGTTGTAAACTAAGGTGTCCAATCTGGCATCTACCTTCTCTCTGATAGAAATAAAATACATACCAGAAGAAACTGTTGATGTCAGAACTTCAATGTTTTGGTGTTCATGAGCAAACCAGCTACCTAAGTAGGCTGCAGCGTAATTCCCTTCACTTCCTACAACTGTTTGATAATTCTCACTAAATTTCAATTTCAGTTCCACTGTTTCATCCATTGGCATGGAGAGATGGTGCTGCCCTCTAGCTGTGACCAAATGTTCTACATAAAAGTCGTAGTCTGCAGGAACGGATGTTACATGATATTTCACAATGTACATCCCATATGAAGATACTTGTATAGAAGAAAATGAGGCTCTCGAGTTAGACGTCTCAAATCCAATCTGTCTTGACCCAGATAATGTTCCCTTGTATAATTCAGGTTTACTTAACATGGCTTCTACATTCCATAGATGGTTCTGTAACAAAGACAGTTAAAAGCAATACACAAATAAACTATATTTTATTTCTAATAAGTTACAGGGATTCATACATTAAATTCACAGCATTTTAACTAATGGGTTATGTAATTTTGGGCCCCAATACTATCAAATTTGAAATTTCTAATTATAAGGCCATGATCCTTAAAATTCAACACCAACATTCTTAAAAAAATGGAAAAGCACTGAATTAAATGAGATATTTTGACAAATTCATCTTAAGAACAATGCATGTTGTATTGAATAAAACACTGAGGAGATGTGGTATGATTGCCAGATAGACAGTTATCCACCAGTTTTCAGAGTTCAAAAGTAAAATAACAAACTCTGAGGAAAATTTAAAATGGAAAGTTCATAATCAAATGGCAAAATCAAAAGCTCAAAACACATCAAAGGAATGGATAACAACTGATTAAATGAAGTGGTTGTAGGCAATAATAGGATACTATTTGGCCTTCAACAATGACAAAAATCAATACTGTATAGTCAATATAAATCACTATACCACACCAGTAATTGACATTCATCTATGATAAAATTTGTGGCCTACTCATCATTCACAGTATCAAGACTTTTACCAATTATATTTCAGCATATATATATAATGTTGTATTAGAATACATGGGAATCTTATTCTACCATGCCCTCAGACACCCTTTCTGTATACATAATAACACCTACCCTCCATGCTATATCCTCTACAACATTCCCTGATATAGAATCCCTGAGTTCTATGGTTACAGACATAGAGCTTTGTTCTACTACTTGTATGCTACCATCAAGGATCACAGCATGTATTTGTCGAGCTGGTATAGTAATTGGATCTGAAGCCACAGTAAAATTCTCTCCTTCTTGTGGCGATGATATGTTAAAGTCTACGATGTAATCAGAACCAAACCAGTTGATTCCTAGATTGGTGAAGTTAGCCCAGCCATCAACAAACTGCACTGTTGTATTTCCCATTAATTCACCAGAGGGGTTACCTCCCCTTAAGGTAGCCGTGACAAACCAGGGATATTCTTCTGTACCAAGTTCTGATATTCTGTTTCCCTGTAAACAAGAAATTTTAATAATTTTTTTCTCTAAGTGTTTTTTAATAAATTAACATCTTATATAAAGAATTTTTAGTTGCATCTTCTAAGTTTTTATTTTTTCCCAAAACACATCCGAATGCTACATGCATTTTGAAAAGAATGTCTTCAAATAAAAAAGGCCACTCAATATTCAAAAGTCTTATTTTTGTTTATAAGTTATATTTATTCTATTGGTAAATTAAAAGACATACATGTCATTTTAGTTGTGATAACTATATCATATAAGATATTTTTTTCAACCAAAACTTTATTTTATTTAATAATTTGTTGTTGTAAAAATAAATATCAAGTTTTTAAACAGCAGTGGTTGAAAACACGAATTTCTACTTGTAGAAATATACTTACATATGTATCTAAGACTTTGATCTTGGGCTGTTTAGTGAATGGTAATCCTTCATATGTAGGTACTATATTCTGATGAATGGCCAATCTATCTACTACCACAAGGATCCTGTATCCCTCAAGTGTCCCATCATTAATCGTGGCCCACGTAGAATCATTAAGGGACTGTGGTGGAACTACTGACACACCAATAACTTTACCATTCAGAATGGCGCTGAAATTACCAAGCTGACCTTGATCCACAAACATAGACAAAACCTGCTGTAGTTGTTCCCATGTCAACGGGTTTGAAACAGTTCCATTATAATCTAAAAAAACAAAAATGAATTCATTATTAATCTTCAGTAAAAGACATGTTTATTTAGAGGTTGACATGTAATGAAATAAAAGTTCTGTCATAATTTTATTTCCAAATGAAAATATTTGCCTAGAATATTTTTCTCACTTGAATAAATATTAAGTATTTGTTCTGATTAAATACTGGTTCAAGAATATTTGTTATAAAAACAGGAACTTGTTTTAAGTTATTATTTGAACTAATTTCATGAATAAGGATTAACTAATAGCTGGTTAAAAATATAGTATTTTTATATTTAAAGACATTATAATGTTACAAATTTAAATCTATCAATTGTAATTTAACAGTAAATTTAATTAGTAAAAGTAATCACTGCAAATGTTCATGGCATAAATTTAAAAGTTGCAGAATATTTAATTTTTTGTTTGCATTTCTGATGATATGAACATCCACTATCATGTCTATGTTTCAAATAAAAAAAAAATCAATAGGATCACAGAATAATGAATACTTACTATAAGAAGGTTCATCACTAATTTCAATGACCAATACATCATAATCAGTAGATCTTTTACGTCTCCCTCCCCCTCCAGAATTAGCACTGATAATGTTTACAACACGCACTTTCTCTGGGTCTATATCAAAGAAATCAGCAATATATTGAACAACTTGTTCTCCATAGAAAACATTAATTGTGGCAGGTGGATATTTGAAGCTGATAATAACTGCCTGGACTGTCTTTATTTCTATCTCAGATGGACCACGGACAACAAAGTATAACATTCCTTCATCCCTATCGAACCAATTGGTTCCTGCCAGATCTTCAGGGAGAGGAACATACTCATTTATCTCATTTTCTGGTTTGAGGTTATAGATTTGTTGACCACCGATGGATTTCCATTCACCATTTTGTGGCATAACATGTACGTCTTTATAATATACGTCCAGTCTGAAAGGCTTGGAGTACCATACTCCAAGCACTACGGCTTGTGTGTCGTCTGTATTTAGTAAGAAATATCTCATGCCTTGTGGAGTGGTTCCAGTGAAGTGTATGATATAAGTTTTTTCTGAAAAACATAATCTTTGCTTGTGAATTAAGTGCTTCATTTTTACTATCCTATAAAAATTTTACTTTTGGTGAATTATTTGGGTCTCAAATTCCCTCTCTATCATCAGATTTTCCATTGGAACTTCTGTTAGGCAGAACAAATATATGTTGACAATGTGAATATATACTATAGTTGATTTTTTTCAATTCAGTAAAAAAAGGTTCCTATCTGTAAAAAAACACACTGAAGCATGTCCCTGGACAGAACATGGACACAAGAGGTTGCAGTGCAAACTCATTTGTAACTCATATGTTTACAGTGTCTGCAATAAAAACAGGGATATACCAATATTTATTTGTTAGAATTGTGGATACAAATTTTTGAATTATTCTATATGGTTAACATATTGACTTTTTGGTTAACTCTCTTAACTCTTTTTTATATTATCATTACATTACTGAAGTGTATACAGGAATAGCTTTCTCATTTTCCTTACAATTTCTATTTACCTGTAATAACTAATGCCTGGAATGTGGATAAACGTTTTCTACATGTGTAACCACTGCACCATCCATGATCTTGGGGTCCATTAATAAGGTCCACATATCCATCCCCATTCTGATCATAGGACATGATGCCCACTGGTGAAATCCTCCTTGTTTCTGTATCTTCATCCATGCTTTCTATGACTAACATTTCATAATTCATTCCAATGCATTCGTAAGCTTGCCATTTAGTATGGTATGTGCAGGACTGGTTTCTTATAACACCTAGTTAAAACAAATCAGTTTTGGTTGTCATGCTATTTTAAAACAAATATAAAAATTGATTTCATAAATCTCAACCAATCTGAAAAAATGCATATACTGATTTACTGTATCAATATTTCTTAAAATTTAAATTCATATTCAGAACTATATAATTTAAAAAAAAAATCTGGTGACTTCCCAGTTGTTTCATAGATGACTGATAACCTGAGATGCAGGTGACTGAAATTTTGTTTCAGGTGGCTAAAACATTTGATTCAAGAGATTTAACCTTTGATTCAGGTGACATGATCTTTGATTCAGGAGACTTAACCTTTGATTCTGGTAAATTAACCTTTGATCCAGGTGACTTAAACTTTGATTCAGGAGATTTAACCTTTGATTCAGGAGACTTAACCTTTGATTCTGGTAAATTAACCTTTGATTCAGGTGACTTAAACTTTGATTCAGGAGACTTAACCTTTGATTCAGGAGACTTAAACTTTGATTCAGGAGACTTAAACTTTGATTCAGGAGACTTAACCTTTGATTCAGGAGACTTAACCTTTGATTCTGGTAAATTAACCTTTGATTCAGGTGACTTAAAATTTTGATTCAGGAGACTTAAACTTTGATTCAGGAGACTTAAACTTTGATTCAGGAGACTTAACCTTTGATTCAGGAGACTTAACCTTTGATTCTGGTAAATTAACCTTTGATTCAGGTGACTTAAACTTTGATTCTGGTAAATTAACCTTTGATTCAGGAGACTTAACCTTTGATTCGGGTAAATTAACCTTTGATTCAGGTGACTTAAACTTTGATTTACTAGACTTAACCTTTGATTCAGGGAAATTAACCTGTAATTTAGCTGGCTTTTTTATTCAAGTCAGCCAAGCTACTGCAAACTTGCCCTCTATGCAAGTCACTGAATCCAGGATAGCAATCTCATTCATTGTTTTAAGAAAGAATTGTATCAATAAAAACAGGGTAACCACTTTAACCTAACTCCTTATTATCAGTATATGAAGAGGACCCAATTATTTCAACTTATCTTTAGAAGTATTAATTCATTTCAAGGAACAAAATTTTATCCTTTGGTCTACATCTGACTATTGTAAATTGTGCTTTGTGTTTACCTAAATAAGACCTTCAATGATGTTTGTCAGAATTAAACCAATTTCTGACCTTATCAAAGACATCTGTAGCCGTGGTGTAGTGGTTAGTGCATCGAACTACTAACACAGAGGTTCCTGGTTCGATTCCCGTCTGGGATGAAAATTTCAGGAACTGAATTTTCGGCTCTCCCTTGACACCATTTGCGAGTATGGTCTCGAGGAAACGATGATAGTCCGTCGAAAGGGGACGATAAATGGCTGACCCGTGTTAAGAGAGAGCCATATCTCTTGCACGTTAAAGACACCCTTGTAGATTTTGAAAAAGAGCAGGCTAATGCCGCTACAAGGCAGCACTCGCACCCGCAAAGTGGAAAGGGATTAATATAAGTTGCAAAACTTGTTTCCCAATCCACTATAAATAAATATGTTTAAACTAAACTAATCTGTTGGTTACTTTGCAAAGATATCTGGCTAGTGGTTGCTAAACGCCAAAAGGTAGATTATATATACAACTCGAGTAGATGGTAATATGGTTAGAACACTTATACCGGACAGAACATACCCTTATATTCTGCAGCATCAATCCTGATTCCACTGACAGTAGTCAACATAGATTTAGGAAGTCTGTAATCACCAAGACCACGTGGGTTTTGAACGTCATCGCTCCACATGAATTCAGATTGAGGAACCACAGCTCCTACAGCACCCAGTAGACTGTTGTCTTTGTCTTTGATTAAAGCCTTCTTTAAGCCATCACAGTCCATGTCTACACAGTCAGCACCATTGATTTTTCTGTAAAAAATGGTGCTTATACTATAAAATCTCGTTCTGGTAAACTATCACATAAATGTTATAAGGTTAGACCTCAGCTAGGATTATATTTCCTATCAGTAATGACCCCTATAAACCTTGTCATGAGCTGGACCCGCAAGGTATCTGAAATTTCCAGGTCTTGCAAGCAATCTCATAAGACTTTCTTAGAGTTGTGATATGATTTTATTTTGTTTAGGTTTTTTTTTCTTGGGACAGGGGTGTACTGTTGCTTCTTTCAAAATATCCAAAATGTCACCGTCTCACAAATGATTTAATTACAAACAAAGTTTTCAGGGTTCCCTTTACATAATTATTTTTGGAAAAAGGTTTGCTACAAGTACCTTCTTATAAATTAAGGTGGTACCCAACACCTTCACGAAAATTGATTTAGCTCGTTTAATTTTCATAAAATTTTGACAAAGTATTTACTTCGCGGGTATGTTAAGGCATTTTTTTCAGGGGCAAATAACTCTTGTGATGTTCATGAATATTAATGAGTAACGTTGCGTCTCCATAGTGACGACGCTGTCCGCTTCATTTCTCTGGTCGTCAATTGCTCTTGTATTTTGATCTTTTTATTGATAAACTATGCAGAACAAGATAAATAATGATAATTTCTTGGAAATAAAAATAAAATGTCACATTATTTTACAAGCCATAACTTGTATTGTATGAAAATCCTACTTGTCGATCTCGCAACGGAGGCGTGGCTTGTTTTCCTTATTTGGAAAACCGATTCAACAGGAAGCTTGAAACCCACATGTTTTGAACGGACGGAATGTTTTTGTTGCAAGAGGCGAATAATGGCCTATGTACCCACGGATTTCAGTTTACAAGCCGAATTGTACGGCATAACTTGACTATGAGTAAGTATTCTGTCGTCTTTTTGCTGTTTTCTGTAGCCGACTATCTTCATTTTGACAAAAATCTACCCTTGAAGTTGAAATTCTCCCCCTTTTTTTCATCTGTTTTAGAAATTATCCCTGAACCAAGGAATTGCATAGTATACTATGCCTGAACTGTCTTAATAGCAAGTCCTTTCATGGTCCACAGTGTTTATGTGCAGTTTAGGTGAAGTTTTAGAATACCCATGAGCTGTCCAGGAAGTTTGTTATGCTATAGTTTCACTTGTTGATGTAAAAAAAACTCAAGGTCTAGTCTATTCCATGGTTGGCCAGCTGACAGTCAATCTGTTTGAATTCATGAATCATGGATATAATTTTTTTTGAGAGCGAGTGATATAAGTGATATAAGAACATGAGATTGGCAATTATAATAACAAGTTGCTGGTTTAAAAATTTTGAATCTGTAGAAGAAGACACTAGACTAAACAAAGACCCCACCTCAATATTATCAATAGGAACTGTAGTGAGCACCTTTATTATCACAGAGTTTATAACTTTGCAGACAGTGTGTAGGCAAGACACTGCCAGATGTTCTAAAGTTAGCTATCAGTGGCGGATCCAGAACATTTCCTAAGGGGGGGCCCGCTGACTGACCTAAGGGGGCGCCCGCTCCAGTCATGCTTCAATGATTCCCTATATAATCAACCAAATTTTTCCCACGAAAGGGGGGCCCAGGCCCCCCTGGATCCGCCTATGGCTATGTCATGTATGTACATGTACAAACTACATTTTCCTCAATTTCAAAGCTGCATCATATGAAACATCAATCAGCATACAGTTATCATGAATACAAGGTCAGTTTTTTTACGTTCTAAAAAAATAAAAATTCTAGATTTTTATTCACATAAAGACTCGAAAGACTTAAGAGTAACTGTATGCTGATTGATGTTTTATTCTTAAGCTGCCGCAGGCCAGATTCTTATTTTCTAAAGAAAATTTTGCATAGTACGTATACTAATTCGTCTGTAGTGTACAAGCAAATGTAGTACTTACTGAATAGAAATTCTGACAGACCTAAAAGAAGTTTTTAAAAACCTGGGCTATTTGTCCTGTACCCAACATGCCCAAGTGTAAATCTTATATATACAATATATACCCTTATTTTATTCTGTATGCTTCATGTTTCAGTTCTTTAATATATGTATATGAATAAATGGAGATGTAGGACATACCCGTTGCCAGGGGGGTTCGGACGAAACCCCCCCCCCTTGAAAACAAATAAGCACTGTTAAAGTCAATGTTCTGTTCAAATTGTGACTTAAAGTCGAGTTTGTGAGTCCAACGAACCCCCCCCCCCCCCAAACCCCCTTGAAAATTCCTGGTTATGGGCCTGTAGGGTGTACATTGTACATTTTGTGTGTACATAATTATATATCATGAGACAGCTACAGAAGTTCTTTCTGTTCAACATTTTGTACTACCAGAAAACGGTTCATTCTGTTGCTATACTAGTTACAGTCTTTATGAAATAAGTAAAATTGAGAATGGAAATGGGAACGCCAAAGAGACAACAACCCGACCATAGAAAAAAACAACAGCAGAAGGTCACCAACAGGTCTTCAATGAAGCGAGAAATTCCCGCACCCGGAGGCGTCCTTCAACTGGTCCCTAAACAAATATATACTAGTTCAGTGATAATGAACGCCATACTAATTTCTAAATTGTACACAAGAAACTAAAATTAAAATAATAATACAAGACTATACCCTATACCTCTAGCCAATGTAGAAAAGTAAACGTGTATAAAGGCCACACCAATTTAATTCCTTGTTTGACCAACCCGCCTGCACTTATTTTTTTCAAAACAGGATTTTTTTTAATATATATTCCCCCTTCCCGCATCTGGAAATGTAATCATGTCCATTTCCCGCATCATTTTTTGTAAATATTATAAAAAGATATTAACACTTGTTTTCAAATCACTGTCTTACCTGTATTTATTGTTTAAAACCTATAAGCACCCGACCACACTGTATAAATATCTTGTGTATTTTTTTTTATTAATAATTAAACCTATATATACATTGTATCCCAAGTGGGAGTACTCCAATATAAACATGATAAATATATAACAGGAAAAAATGCCTGTACATTGGTTTCCTTCCCCTTGCTTACAAAATATGTTCGTTGTCAGAACTTCTAAAGAACAGTTGGCTTCAATTGCAAATATATTGCAAATATATTGTATGTCGGCAGAAAAAAACAACCCATACTCGCTGCATGTTTATGTACCTGTCAGGATTGATTTGAGGGCCTGTCGTTCAGTAGTTTGTTGATGTGGTTCATAGCCTGTTATTTCTCAGTTTGTATATATATTAGATAGTTGGTTTTCCTGTTTGAATTGTGTACTCTAGTTATGTTGGGGTCCCTTATGCCCTTATAGCTTGCTGTTTAGTCTGGGTCATAGGCCTAGCCGGTGTAAAAGGCTGATAAATGACTTGAATTTGTTATCAGGTTTGGAAGAACCCTTCTTCAAGTAAGGGGTTATTTAACTGTTATAGAAAAGAAAAATAGAATAAACCAAGGATTTGTATAGTGCTACTATACAAATCCTTGGAAAAGCTTAGAATTTTTTACTTAAAACGAGGAAAACTACATCATATTTGAAACAACTTTTCTAAAAGAGGGGTCCGCACTTTCTGAATAATATAAAAGTAAATGAAATGTGTGGTTGATTAAAGTCCAGAAATATTACAAAATTTGTAGACATGTTTTGACCATTTAATACCAGATTTCAGAAAATATGAGGCGTTTTGTACTAAAAAGTGTTTTTTTTTACAAAATATATATTATAACTTATATGACCCCTCATAAAAGGGATATTCTATAACATTGTGGGGTGGTTCCCAACCTGATTATGACTTGGATGGAGATTTGTCTCTTTGGAACACATACATATACCACATCTAATTATTCAATTATTTAATGGTGTACAGGGAAAAACACTTCATACATTAAAGAAATGTCAGGGTACAAACTTGTAACAAATCAAGCTTTAATATCATGAATATTGTCAAAATCTAATATTTTATGTTCACAAAAAAACATTATAATCGTTCGCCTTTATTTTTCATGCTTCACCTAAAAAATTGCAAATTGAATATTTTTTAATTAGATAAATTTTCAAATCGCTCGCTCGCCCAAATTTTTGGAGTCCAAAAATCCGTAAAACAAGAAACTAAATCATGAATTGGTGTGGCCTAAAAAGGAAAATTAATATTATAATTATTCTGGGCTCACCTTTTCTGGAGGAAATTTATTTGTTGGCCCTTCTTAGGTAGTCAGTGCTGTGGGCCCCAACTTATGAAAATTTGTGGATCCACCACTGAGATAGCATCACATTCAAGAAATACATGTATAGCCTCACATGAAAACACTGAAAGACCCCGCGGAACGTGAACACTGGGTTGCTACATGTGTATATGGTGTTTAATGCTAATTTGGTATAGGCTTGGAAGTTAGAACATTCACTGTTCTGAAATGTACCTGTATAATCATTTAAAAAAATAAGACATAAAATAGATTTGTCGTTTCGGAATCTTATGCATTCTGGCTAATATTTTCAAAAGCGTTCACCAAAAAGTTGTGATTGGCTTAACACGTACTAAATATTTGAATTCCATCCAATGATGTGGCGTTATTTTCATTTTGGTGTACAAACAATGAGATTACCATTTACCCATAGTCCTATACATTTGTATATAGATTATGGAAAAGGCGAATTACTACCTGAACCTTTTTGTTTCAAATTGGAGGCTGGAAACAAGCATATAATTTAAATTCGTTTTGGTTTGAATTAAATTAAATTAACTAATATAAAAAAGAAGATATGGTATAAATGCAAATGAGACAACTCTCCACAAGAGAACAAAATGACACACAAATTAACAACTATACATTGTATGTCACGTTACGGGACTTCAAAAATGAGCAAAGACCATACCACATAGTCAGCTATAAAAGACACCGAAATTACAATGTAAAACAATGTAAAACAATTCAACATGTTCAAACGAGACAGGCACAAATATTTACATACATACATAATGTAGCGGAGTTATTTTAATTTTGCAAAAAGTTGTTATTTTGATAGTGACTATTTTACAAAAATGTTAGGTGGATATTGTTAAGTTTTGAACACATCTCTTTTCACAGAATTTTTGCATGTAAGTTTGGATTACAATATAATTAGTCCTTCATGTTTATATATATTGGAACGTAGTTCGCTATATGTAAGAAGTAGTAATTTGGGAGGATTAATATTTGAAAATGGAAGAATCGGCAAGAACAAATATGTAATTGCTATTTTTTTATTACAAAATAACTTGATATTCCAAATGTGCATATCAGTAATACTGTTATACTGCTTACTAGATGTTTTTTTTTTGTGTACACGATTGTCAATTGTTACTTTTTTTTATTACAGGTTCAAGATGACAATGATGAGAACAAAAGTGCAAAAGATAAGCCTTACATGTACATTGCAATACGTGACTGCAGGATGTATGAACCAAAAACATGGACAACATGTGTTCAGGGCAACATAACTTTTTGAAATGGAATAAAGATAACTTTCCAACCAGACGTTCCACAGTGTGATCATGGTGATGTCC
This sequence comes from Mytilus galloprovincialis, assembly GCF_965363235.1. Taxonomy (NCBI): domain Eukaryota; kingdom Metazoa; phylum Mollusca; class Bivalvia; order Mytilida; family Mytilidae; genus Mytilus; species Mytilus galloprovincialis. The sequence goes on from NC_134843.1 coordinate 20,861,064, forward strand.
AACAGCATGTTAAAAATGATTAAAAACAATATAGTAAGACTCAGCTTAAAGGTGAAAGGAGGATCCAGTTTTTGACACCCACTTTTTCTTGCCTGTTTTTTCTGGACAGAAAGAAAACCTTCCATTTAAATAGAATGCAGAAAGTGACTGTTAAATTGTAAAATTAACAGAACCTACAGATGGAAACATGTGTAAAGAAAAAACCTCATGTAATCTATAAAGTAATTCAACATCTTGTAGCAGCCTCGTAGAGATTGTTCAACAGCAGTTAAGGATGACCAAAGGTGAACAGTTCTAGTTTTCAACATGAACACAGACATGTCACACAGAAATTAATCTAAACAAGTACAATTTGATTAAAAAGAATGTGTGCTCATATACCATGTATACATGTACGTTGTACAATTTTGTACCTGTATAATGGAATCAAAGCGCTGTAAGCACTGTAGGCAGTTAACCAAAAACCAAGGCAAACATAACAAGAGGCTGTAACAACGACAGCAAACCGGATTTATTAACATTTATTTGTCTCCTGGCAATATCACAAGAACCATAACTGATTAACGGTGAAAGTGAAAATCGGCAATATCAAATTTGACCTGCATTTTATCATCAGTATCAACATATTAAAACTTGAAAGAGCTTAGGTTGAATGATTCATGAGTAAATGCAACAACATGAATGGAAACGCCATTTTTTGATCTTTCAAGAACCATAACTCCTGAACGGTTAAAGTCAAAATCGACATTATTGAACTTGACCACCATTTTGTCATCAGTAACAACATATTAAAATTTGAAAAGCTTTGGTTGAACAGTTCATGAGTAAATGCACGGACACGACTGGAAACGCCATTTTTCAATCTTTCAAGAACCATAACTCCTGAACGGTAAAAGTCAAAATCGTCATTCTTGAACTTGACCTCCATTTTGTCATCAGTAACAACATATTAAAATTTGGGAAGCTTTGGTTGAACAGTTCATGCGTAAATGCACGGACACGACTGGAAACGCCATTTTTCAATCTTTCAAGAACCATAACTCCTTAACGGTAAAAGTCAAAATCGTCATTCTTGAACTTGACCTTCATTTTGTTGTCAGTAACAACATACTAAAATTTTAAAAGCTTTGGATGCACGGTTCATGAGAATATGCACGGACAACATTTGGTGCCGCCTGGCCGCCCTCCGTACATCCCCAAATCAATAACCGACATTTTTGTAACAAAAATCCGTATAATTATTAAAACTGTGGCAATGTTGATTCAACTTTTTTTTTTAAAGATTTAAAAGAACAAATATTAAACATTCATATATAATTGTACATTTATGTTCATTTAATGAATTAATCATTAATATAAGGCATATAATTCATATTTTATCAAGGTTTTCAATAGCAACGCACATGACCACGAATGGTCATGAGTCTTTCATGAGTCAGCAGTGGTACAAATTTGCAATGATTGCAGTTCTTCTAGTTGATCGTAATTTTTCGTATTAGTTGACTGTTAGTAGTTCAAGTTGACTTTAGTACGAGCTTGTAAAAGTATGAATGGACTTGCTTCCCTGGAAAGAAAACTGGGTTTGTGTTGTACAGTACAAAAGTTATGAAACACAAATCAGACAAAGTTTACTACTACAGGGATCAATGGTGAGGTCTGACTGACCTGTCCATAGTAAATGTAAATGACTCCCACCTTCATCCCAAGTCCATGATGTCTCAGTTTGGAATAAAATGACAGGTGTTCAGGGTCTAGCAAAGTGATATGCATATGTGTCGCCTATGAGATTGAATTTGTATGTCATTCAATCTTTTTTGAAATGACAAACAGGAATGAATATGGTTTAGGTGTTGGTATCTTAATCTTTTACAAGTTCTCAAAACACACACAAGAGGGTGTGGGGTGACCCTAGGGACTACCCCTATTTTTCATTTGATTTTTTAAATTGTCCCATACATGAATATATATGGTTTATGGGTGGGGATCTCGACCGTTATCACGTTTTCAAACAGGAGGGGGTGGGGGACCCCAGTGACTTCCCCTATATTTCATTTGATTTGTTATATTGTCCAATACATGAATATGTATGGTTGAGGGGTGGGGATCTCATCTGTTTCTAAGTTATCAAACAGGAGTGGGTAGGGTGACCATAAGGACTCTCCCTATATTTCATTTGATTAGTTCTCATACATGAATATATATGGTTTGATTTAAAGGTGGGGATCTCGACTGTTTCCAATTTCTCAATCAGGTGACTGCAGGGACTCCCCCTATATTTCATTTAATTTAGAGTTGGGGATCCCAACTGTTTCAAAGTTCTTAAACATGAGGGGTAGGGTGACCACAGGGACTTCCCCTATATTTCATTTGATTTGTTATATAGTTTTATACATGAGTATATATCATTTATATGGTTAAGGGGTGATGATCTCGAATTTTTTCAAGTTCTCAAACAGGAGGGTGTACAGTGACCATAGGGACCCCTTATAATTCATTTGATTTGTAATATTGTCCCATACATAAATATATATTGTTTGAGATTGTGGATCTCGACCGTTATAAATTCTCAAACAGAAAGGGGTAGTCAGAGTGGCCCAACGTACTCCACCTATATTTCATATGATTTGTTATATTGTCCCATACATGAATATATATTGTTTAGGGGTGGGGATCTTGACCATTACCAAGTTTTGGTCATTTTGGTCTCTTGTGGATAGTTGTCTCATTGGTAATCATACCACATCTTTTTTTTTTTATATAAGAAACTTCCAGCTAGCTATTTCAACTGACCTATCAAAATTGAGAAGAAAAAAATACCCCTTGAAAGTGCAGTAATATGTTTAACTTGAAAAGCATTTAACATTCATTACAAACATTTATCACTGATAAAAAAAAATTATACTGTTACCAGGAACATATATATTGTTAGATAAACTGTTCCCAGCTGTCACATTGTATTGGATTTTGACATTAAAATTGTTGTACAAAATATTTTCTGCTTTTTCTTTCTTTTACATATATCTTTTGGTTTTAAATTCTAGTGTTCATATTGATATTCCAGGCATAGATGTATTTTGTCACCTGTCTGGATTTTTTTAGCTGATAGCCAAAACCCGGGATTACCCTTATCCGCTTCCGGAATCGGATCCGATATTGTAATCTCGCGGCAGCCATTTTGTTTTCAATGTTGTTTTTGACAAATGTAGTGAGATACGATTTTACTCGGATTTACACATTATTTATCGGCGATTTTCTGTATAAAGCTGGCGGTTGAACAAATTGAACATCGCTGTCATGAATGGTAATGATGAAAATAAGTTTGAGATCGTTTATTAGGAAACTTCGGTAAAAATGTTTGCAAAAGTATTTTTTTTAATTTTCTTTCAAGGTCCGTCGGGCGTAGCTAGTAACCAAGTAGAAAGTCCGACTGCAAAAGTGGAAGGTCGCAGACCTCGGACCACCGCTAATTTGAACCCCTGCGTCCAAATTGAAAAGATACGCAAATTTCGTCTTCTAATTCAAAATTGCCGCCAACAGCGTGATCAGTTGAACTGATATTAATAGACTACTGACGTATATATACGTAGTTGACTACGTATTGACGACAAACAATATTCCTACGACTTTTGTAATTTGGGAAATCTTATAACTACTCGTCTTTAGAGATTTTCGGCGATTAAATATTTCATACATTTGTTCTTTGACATCTTAGCCAAAAGCTCAGGGGATAATAAACTACATAAGGATTCCTAATGTGCTCTACTTCCTATGTGCAACTTCAAAACTTTTGGGAAAATCGACGATCATTTAATGTTTTTCTGGTCATATTTTTTGTAATCCAGAATGAAAAGTATGAAAAAACTGTCCAATAAGTTATAAATAATATAGTAGCCAGCTAGATGATAACAATGGCACGTATTTCAGCATTTATTGGGTAGCACACAAATCCAGGGCGCTCGCATAAGGCAGCTTAACTGCCTAAAAATTACATGTGCAATTTATTACGAACAAAAGACCAACATAAAAGGGCTAAATGTTATAGATATCTGTAAATTTACATTATGTTCATAAGAACAGCTGCAGTATCAACATTTGAACAGTAACATCATCCATTAATTTTTTGTCAAGCGTGTGTATCAAAACATTAATTTGATTAAATCTTTCTATGTTTGCACTGTACTTGCCTTACAATTTCATGAGTAATAAGGCCAGTTTGATTTCAGATTTTTATGAAAGTTCTTGGATGTTTCATCATGTTCATCACAACTATTTATAGGTTACTGTACAGCTTTCAACAATGAGTAAAACTCTTTATCAAATTACATTTGTACATGAGTTATGCTACCTTTAATACACAAATTAACAAATAATGACAGACAGCAACCAAAAAAGAACAACATAAGCTTTAGCTTAAGCATTTTGAGAGACTGGCACATAAAATGTGACTTAGTAAATATAAAAAAGAAGATGTGGTATGATTGCCAATGAGACAATAGTCATGTGATCGTAAACATGTTTTTGAGAGTTTTTCTGTGACATTAACATATATCAGATTAAGAAAGGGCATTAAATATCATGTACATGTATGGGTACATACAAAATTAAGTAAATGTGGTTTCATTGCTAATGAGACAACTCTCCCAAATAAGGGCAAGCAACTAAATGATGTAAAAGTAAAAAACTAAAAGTCAGTGTTAGGCCTACAACTACGAGCAAATTTCATACAACATAGTCATTTAGCTGAAATGCTCGTCTTGAAAATTGCACTGCCTTTAACAATTGAGGGTGTTGCAGTACAAAATTCAACAAAAAGAAACCAGAAAAAAAATTCAACCTTGAGAAATCCTTAGAAAATTATGTAAATAATGACAAATGAAACACATGAAACATGCAGTGGTGAATACAGGTTCAAAGTTTGAGATGCAGGTTGTTCAATAGAAGGTGGTACCATGTACTTTTAATTCTATTAATGTTACGGAAAGTTTCATGTACATTCACCAGCTAAATTTAGGATTTTTATATTCTTGCAATATACATTGTATTTAAAAGAATCTACTATAAGGTAAAGGGTGTCGGTCAACATGAATGACATGTAGATATCAATGAATACCAGCAATTGACGAAGTTCAAACTCGGTCATATCTGTAGATAATGCAGAAAAAAGAAAAAATATATCAATAGCTCAATCAAACTTGATTGGTGTAAAACACACAAAACATGCACAAGGACTCATAAAGAAATATTTAAAGAAGTTAAAATATAAAAGCCACAATTTGGTACTAAACATGAATCCCAGTAAAAGTTGAACTTGAAGTATGTTCCATTAGACTGTATTTGGACAGAAAACATACTTTCAGTTGTGTTAAATATACAGATACATTGTACATGTAATCATAAAATATTTCCATTTCCATTATCAAAATAAGACACAGATGAGACTTCTATCATTGTCTTCGCTTATTTATTTTTCTTCCGTAAAGTTCCATAACACATATCGCCTATTGTAAACCACTCAAACTGTATACATGAAAATTCAGAAATAATTGAATGCGAATAATGTGACTAGGTAAATATCGTAATAATAAGAACTTGCATTCTTAAACATTTGTAACTGAAACATGCACTTTTATAAGGAATTATTAGAAATCTCAATAAATAAACATTGTTTAGTAAAATTGAGAATGGAATTTGGGGAATGTGCATGTCAATGAGACCACCCAACCAAAGAGCAGATAACAGCTAAGGCATCCATTCTTGAATACATGCAATAATAAATGATCTTATACTGGAAATAGTATAATAGATGCATGCAAAACTTTCAGTATTTACAGTTTTAAAAAAAATTGCTGGGTATCCTGATTTCACATGTTTTATAAACTGATTTTATTTTAAATAATGAATCATTTTTCAAAAATATATTGAAAATCGACATATATATATATGTGTGAAATCTAATTAGGTTAGTGTTGGTTATATAATTTCTAAGTTTATCCAGATTTTTTAAAGAGGGGCGCGGGTCAACAAGAAACAGGTAAGCAATACATGGTCACACAAAGACTTTAATGCAATTTGTCTGTTTTATATCAAATAAGGAGATGAAGTATGATTGCCATTGAGACAACTATCCACCAATTGCAAGTTCTAATGAAATAACTTTATAATTAAGTAATTACACTATAGGCAAATACCTCCTTTGACAATGAGAAAATTCATATTGAATAGTGGGCTAAATATGGCTTGGCCATAAAAAAAAAATCAATTGAGAAACTTAACAGCCTAATGAATAAAAAAACAGATATGTCAACAGACATGAACCAAATTAAAACAAGCCACTGACCTTTAAAACTGTAAAACACCAATACAAAATATTTTTTTTGGTCACAAAATGAAATGTGATGTTTGATATATACACAAAATACATGATAGATGAAATGTAATTGTATGCGATTACTGACTGGGACATCAATTTTGGAAATGAATATCCTTGCCTAGTAAAAATTGGAAAAACACAAAATGGAGGGAAAAAGTGAAAATATTTTTTCACACAGTAACAGCAACAGTGATCAACCCCCACCAAAAAAATATGTCTGGGTAGCAACAGATGATAGAAAACTTTGAAGTTGCCTCACCCTGAATAGAAATTATCTTCCATTTAAAATTAAGTTGATTCTCTATACTTTTCAAGACTTCTGATTGAATTTGTATTACTGATTTTCAAACATATTTTGCAACTGAATATGTCAGAACTGCTTGTTTTCTTTTATATAATATTTAAGGCATACTATTAGCATAAATTTACAAATCCACATTTAATAGAAAGGATTTAAATATGTTGAGATCAAGGATTTATTTAGCAAAAGATCAGTGATTTATATACCCAAAATAAACAGTCTGACATAGTCATTATAATCACCTGGGGCTGGAAGAAAATAAATGGTTGACTAACAGGACCAAGGTCAACTTATAACATACATTGACGGATCAGGGGGGAGGGGGGCTGGAACCCCCTTTGTTTGGATGATCAATGCATTTGAGTGGGAGCATATGGTTGGAATCCCCCCTTTTACTCTGGGTTGGGACCCCCCACCCCCTTTTTTTTAAAATGGCTGGATCCGCCCCGGACATAAAAATCTAGAACTCGGACAACCAACATATACACTATAAGACTACTTTTCAAAGTTTAAGCGACCAAATTTGCATAGAGATTGGTATTACAAATTATGTATGAAGGTGGAACTGCACATATTTTGTCAGTCTCTTTTCCGGGAAAATTCGATTTTCTACATACAGTTGAAACCTGAAGAAGTGCGGCAAACACGCACAACTTGTTTTACTATCGTCGGTTATTGCAAAGGTCGAATGATTTCAACGGATATTGTTAATAAGATCAATTTATGTTGAGGTTTAATAATGTAAATACTCCAGAATTTACTGTGACAAGGGTTGTGGTTCTTTGATGATTGTTCGGGTCGTCAGTGCGCTTGAATGACATAGACAATTTATCGAAACCATAGTTACGAAATCTAAATTCACAAAAAGCGGGTTACCAGAGACGATATTTCTCAAAAAAATCAACTGAAATAGAAAGCTGTAGTTATTACCTAATAGAAAAGTGCTGCGCGCTTAATGAATATGAAACAGTAATCAAATTAAGAACGAAACTGTGTACAAATTTATCCTTATATGCTGCCGGGTAAACTAAAAATATTATTTTAATTTAATATGTTCACTTCTGGAAAATCGTGCAGCACTTTTAAGCAACGGGAAAGCACAAGGATTCGTTTAAAAAAAAGTTTGTTGATTTTTATTTAGTCTAGTAACCCGTTTTTTGCCAATTTGATTAAGGCATTTTACCCCTGTGGAAGTCACGTGACCTAGGCGATCATGACCAAAATTTCGGTTTACTGATATTTGTTGAATTTATATATTCATGTAGTAAGGATAAGATTGATGAATTGTTGTTAAAACAATTTTATTCTTGAAATATCACATTTTGCCCCTATTTACGTTTAAAAGTGCCTTAACCTACCTGCGTTTGACCCTTTGAATAAAATATAAAAATTTCAAAAAATTTGAACCAACCGTTTTATCAGAAAAATTACACTGGTTATATAGCAGTTTGACAAAAACTAATTTTGATCATTGAGAAGCTTAATATTATTTAACAAAACAATGTAATTAAAACATTGAGCTGATTTTAAAGAGTTATCTCCCTGTAGTGTTAGGTACCACCTTAGCTCATAAATCAGAGTTTTAGTGAACAATACCAGTTCTTGAATTTTCTTTGTACAATGTGTGTTGTAACATATTTAACTGACAGACAGACAGTGGCTAAACAACAGATGTATACTGGCTACACCTCAACACTATCAAACTGAAGACAAAATATTAAATCATCCCTCTAAAGGAGCCATGAAAAGTTTAATACAAATTTTCCATGTACAATTTTCAATCTTTGCTGCAGAACAATAAGCCAAAATTTATATTTAAAGTGTTTGGTTACTACCCTCCTAAAGACCAGACTACCTGACAAAGTTTATCACTCAAATCGTTTCAATTTTTTCATTTTTCCTACTCTTAAGTTATTTTTTGTATAGAACATGTAGCTAATATTGTTTGCCAAAAAATCCCCCAAAAATCCATAACTACTTACCCAACCCTACAAGGCATATCTCGGCAACTTCAAACAAAGACTTTGCTAATGGTGGCCTAATCTTCCCTTTGCAATAGCTATCATGCATGTTCAACTCAAACAAGGGAATGAAAGCGAAAACTACTCATCTTCCTAAATATTTAAATAAACTTACGAAAGTCTAGGACGATGATAAAATACACGATGAGCCATGTCTACATTATCAAATGTCAATCCTTGTACCTCTACTGGATGTTGGCCATCATCGTTATTGGTGTTGGTTGCTATGGCAGCACCATTCGTTGAACACTCATCATTGAATCCAGAAAACGTTACACCTGTAAAATATTTTCTTATATTGAAACAGAAATTATTGCAAGAAACAACGTCAGAGTCATAATTATGATAAACAGTATATATTTTTGAAACTCAGATGTTTCTTTGTCACATCTCATCTTAGGGATGTTGCACTTGATGAAATTACAATTCAGAACAGCTCTATTGTCTGAAACCCATGGATTATCTATAATGATTCATAATCTTATATACCTGGGGTTTCACAGAAAATTATAGTTATTTAACAAAATCCATTTAGATAAAACTTGGGATTGGTCAATTTTTCTCCAGTATTAAGTTTCGAAGTGACAACTTGTTTTCAATAACTTTTTTTATATGAAATAGACTCAACAATAATAGACAAAAGTACTGAAAATTAAATAAAAGTCATTTCAAAAAGAAGAAAGTTTTGAAAACTATTAATAAACCAACTTGCGTTGAAAATGGCTTTGTCTCTGTACTATATACTAACCTTCTATTCTGGTTAATCCCTTGATTGCTTGGTAGGCCATGATGTTGAAACAGGGTTTCTCTGGACATTTATTGGATCCACTTGTAAAACTGGTAAAGACAACACCAATTCTTCTATTGAGCTCTGTAGGTCTGCTTTGAACAGCTATTTGTATGTTGGCGTCACTTAAGTCAAGAACATCAGTGGAACAATCATAGGCTGATGATTTTCCAACAATCAAGGAATTAGAAATGAGGGCTGTTTTATCATCATACTGGTGTGAAGTAGCAGATGGTCCAATGATCATAGGGAATATACCTACAGCACTGTCAGAAATACATACATCATCAACTACAAGACTTGGTTTATTGTTATAATATATTCCAAAGTATGCACACTTTGACATAGCAAATCCAGTAAATTTGGCACATGTTCCTGACACAGAATCGGTTGGGAGTACCATAACACCAAGAAGACATGTTCGTGCAATGTTTCCAGAGTATAAACCTGTCGTTGAGTCACATGACTGGGGAGGAATGTGGTAACATGACCTCTCACCGCCAGACACTGCATTGTTTTCTAGTACTACGTTTGATGCCTCCATCAATGACATGGATCCATCATGATCGTAGTTAGCGATTTCATGTCTATTTAGATAAGTACCCTCCCACACATTCAGGACTAACAAATTTCTTCTAAGCTGTGTGTTCATAGAATTAGACTTTATTGCTGCAATGATAAAAATATACACCTTACATACCTACACAAATTATCAATGATAAAAATATACACCTTACATACCTACACAAATTATCAATGATAAAAATATACACCTTACATACCTACACAAATTATACACCTTACATACCTACACAAATTATCAATGATAAAAATATACACCTTACATACCTACACAAATTATCAATGATAAAAATATACACCTTACATACCTACACAAATTATCAATGATAAAAATATACACCTTACATACCTACACAAATTATCAATGATAAAAATATACACCTTACATACCTACACAAATTATCAATGATAAAAATATACACCTTACATACCTACACAAATTATCAATGATAAAAATATACACCTTACATACCTACACAAATTATCAATGATAAAAATATACACCTTACATACCTACACAAATTATCAATGAATTTCTGTATCTTTATATTCATATTTAGTTTCAAATTGATGTGACCAAAACTTCATGGTTAACTACCATAGCCAAAAAATCCAACCTGCATTATGGTTGGTGGGACTGAAACACTGTACAGTTTATATGTTGCAACAGCCCTACACTGTAGTTACTCACCATATTTTATAGTAAAATGGATAACATTATCTTCCACAGGTAGACTTTGAGTGTTGTATATTCCTACAGCAGGTGAGAAACCATGATGGAAGGCATTAGACTTCACATAGGATGGTTTATTATTACTGACAGGACCGTGGTCAACGTAGGCAATGGCATATCGTGGGTCGTAATCTTCAGTATAGCCTTCTTGTCCCATGTGGTAGAACTCAACATTAGATATTCTAGCATAGCCTAAAAAATAAAGTCAATATCAATATTACAATCTATTGGCAAATTGTTATCTCTCAAGCAAGTTTTATCTATGTAGTACCAGGATTATCATCTTTTTTTAGTCACAAGAGGCATAATATTGAATGTTTATGAAGAATGCCACCTCCATCAAAGCTTATTACATATTTTATTTGCTAAATCTAAGCAGAATGAATCAGGCACAAATGCTATAAATATAGATTCTTCCATCGGTACCAGTGGATTATCAGATTTATCCAATCGAGATAGTTAAATTATCAATTTTAAAGTCCGAGCCACCTTGGTGAGGACTTTAAAATTATAATTCAACTATCGAGATTGGATAAATCTGATAATCCACGAGTAACTATGTAAGAATCTGTTTCTCTAATGATTAAACATGATTTTTTCTTTTTTTGTTAAACGAAAATCCCCTTCAAGTGCCTTTCACATTCCACAAAGTTGACGATTTCATTAACACCTGTTTGCACATTTTGGTTCATCCAGTTAGCTAAAAAGGTTATGACCCTTAAAATCATCCAATCATCTTTTGTGATCACTGACAACCACACATTGATTAAATTTTTTTATACAATGGGTTCGGAAAGGGATAAATTTCCATAGAATTAGAGACAGTCTTCTCCATAATACAATATGAGACCAATTGTTCAATCATAAAGGGACATAAATCTTGAATGTTTTATCAAATAATCCCCTCTTTATGGATCATAAAACTTTGTTAATGTTTAGGATTTGGTTAAGAAGTACAGCACTGATTTGCAAATCTTAATAGTCCATTTTTAGCTTGATAAAAGGGAAAGCTCTTCAATATATTCCACTCTACTTAAACTCAGGAAACCTTTAATTACTATTTTCAATGAAACTTGAATGTTTCTAAGGAAAACTATAAAGTTTCAAATATTTACATTTTGCATTCTAGAATCTAAACTTGCCACCAAACGTGTAACAATAATATACTGACCTGTTCCAATAGATGAAGCACTAACAAGAATGTAACCACCAAAGGATTCTGGGTAAAGATCGCTGTAATCCTCCCCTTCAACTAGAATATTTCTACTTAACAATCCAACCTCAGCTCTCACAGATAAAGTTTTACCATTTATCATCTCCTCATGAGCTACAAAAGTTTAAATCATTACAGCAGATTTCATTGAGTGTGAAGCCAAAGGTAATATCTTTGGTTAGCTTGCTTGTTAGCTGAACCGTGAAGTCATTGTTAGGTTTAGTAAATTACCCTACTTTAAGAATAGACTAGTCAGACAGAAAACCAATCGATATGTCTGTTGGACTATGCTACTTTGAAAGGAGGGTAGTATACCATACCTTATAAAGACTTCACGGTTCAGCTAACAAGCAAGCTAACCAAAGATATTACCTTTGGCTACACACTCAATGGAATCCGCTGTAAATGAATTTTTATTTTTTTAAATATGAAAAAGAAAGTCCTGCAGGGAAAATAAACTAATAAAATTTTTGATAGCTTCCATCCATGTATATGTAGCAACTATTATATTTGTATTGTAAACATTGTAAAGAAGAAATGTTTAGGTTATGAATAACTTTTGTTAAATTTCACATCTATAGATGTTTTTACTGATGAGATTTTATGAAGGAATCATACTCATTCTATAATAAATATTACTCATCTTTTATTAACCATGATATTAAAGTGGTACAATCAATTTGAAGAACCAAAATATAAAGTAATAGTTTACTTCTTAAGGTGGTACATTATATTTCACTACAGGGAGATAACTCTGTAAAAATCAGCTGGAAGCTTTAATTACATTCTATTGCTCAGGAAATATAAAGCTTCTCTATGATCAAAATTGATGTTGGTCAAAGTTCTATTTGTCCAAAGTTCTATTTGTCCAACCAAATTTTTCCGATACAGTCTGTGGTTCAAGTTATTCACTTTATGAACTAACTTCATTTATGAATTAATGAACTTATTCAAAGTTAATATTTTGTCAAAATTTTATGAAAATTAAATGAGTCAAATTAGTTTTAGTTAAGGTGTTTGGTATCCCCTTAATGCATTGCAATTATTAGTTTCAAGTTTACATCACATTGTCAACCTCAAACATAGTGAATATAAACATACACCAAAAAAAAAACCTCACCTAAATGTTTATACTTGATGGTATCATTAAGCGTGAGAATTGTGTTTCCATAGGAAACAGACACTGCATTAATTCGGAATGTTTCTGTTTCCCAGGCACTATATCCTGTTGGTGCTATGACAATTTCATTTCCAGCTACCCAGCCAACATCCCCTGTTATGTTTATACTCTGGTCACCAATGTTGGCCATCTCTGCTAATGTTGTCCAAGATGTTGTTATTAGCTTGCCATTCAAATCAAGACCACCAAATACCCCTGTAAAACAATCAGGGTATGTGGATTTAGAGATGACATTTTAAAATAATTTGACATCCCTTTACACAAATCATCATCATCTATCAATTTAATCATAGCAATTTTTACACAACTTATTAAAATTTGTTGTGTTTCTACTTTTATTCATGAAGGAAAAAAATATACACATAGGGATCATGAATAAATCTCTCACAGCATTTATTTAAAAAAAAATCAACAAGCATCTTAAGATGAATAGAAATTTTGACATGAAAATATCAGGTTTAAAGCACATGTATTCCAACAAACTAATAGCTTCACTTGAAACAATTGGTAGAATTAAACATTGAAAGACAATTTTCCTGTTAAAAAAAAACAAGTCACATTTGTCTTGAGGTAAACCTTCTGGTTCTCTTATAGCTGACTATGGTATATTGGCTTTCCTCATTCTTTAAAGTTATACAGTGACCTATAGTTTTTAATTTCTGTGGCATTTGATCTCTTGTGGAGAGTTGTCTCATTGGCAATCATACCACATCTTCTTTTTTTTTTTATACTTATCTGTTAAATCTATGATGACTAACCTATGACCTTTTTTCCAATGTCTCTGCCATCAGGTTCAAGGATATAATTAGGAGAACTATGGCTTCCCTGTAGGATTATATGTAGATTTCCTAGGAATGGTTGATTGATGTTGAATCCTGCAATCAGTCGACCTTTCCCCATGATAACTATACGTGGTGTCTTGATTTCAAAACTACGTTTTCCTCCCTGTCCATCGTCAGCCTCTAGTTCCAATGTTCCATATAGAATCAGTTCACATAAGGGAGGGATTGTAGTATCAGCTACCATCCATACATCTAAATAAGGATATTTAAAGTTAGTATTTGTTGTATCTTTTGTCTTTATTATACTATATGGTTCATAAGTGTTTCTGGTTTTGTTTGTTTATAGATTAGACTGTTGGTTTTCCTGTTTGAATGGTTTTACACTAGTCATTTTTGGGGCCCTTTATAGCTTGCTGTTCAGTGTGAGCCAAGGCCCCGTGTAAAAGACTGTCTTTGACCTATAATGGTTTACTTTTACAAATTGTGACTTGGATTGAGAGTTGTACTCATACCACATCTTCTTGTATCTATTTAAGAATGCAAAATGAAAATTACTTTCAAAACAAAACAGTATCACTAAACATTCTACCACATTGTATCAATCCCAACAATATTCTCAAGCTTTGACAACTTTTTGCATTTCACTTTATATATTCATTAGTGTATTTAACACTCAGGTATACTACATATTTAGACAAAGATAAATCATTCAAATAGTAATATATCATTAAGGAGATTCCCTGTAGCCTTACCTTCAGGAATTGTGAGACAAGCTCCGTCTTCAGGAAGTGTTTCATTCGGCCATGATGTATTAGCTGACCAAAATACAGCATCAACTGGTCTGACATCAACAGGAGCTATATCATATGGATCTAATGGTACCTGGCAATCTGCATAGGCACACTTAAACAACTGGAAGTTCAGATTAATTTGTTGGTACAGATCATTTGTAGCTCTCTTTCTTCTTGCACCACCTCGTTTAGTCAAGGAAACTACGAAAAATCATTTGCTAAATTTGAGAAAATCTATTTACTAACAGATATTCTTTGTACACTAGCAATGCTGTTATTTAGATTCTAAGCTCATTTCAATTATTTGTGTAAAATATCTATAAATTACGAAAGTTTTAAAATGGACACTTAATTTTTGTTATATATGTACATGCAAATACATGAAGTTAAAATAGAAAAGAATGCAATTAAGACAAAATTGAATTCTCTTACATTTTTGAGTAAACATTATGAAAGATACTTCAATGTGTAACCAGCATTCATTTTACAAACTAGAGGCTCTCAAGAGCCTGTGTTGCTCACCTTGGTCTATGTGCATATTAAACAATGGCTACAGATAAATTCATGACAAAATTGTGTTTTGGTGATCATGATGTGTTTGTAGATCTTACTTTACTGGACATTCTTCTTGCTACAGTTATCTCTATCTATAATGAACTTGGTCCAGTAATTACAGTGGAAAATATATTCTACAAATTTACAAAAATTAACCAAAAATTTATGAAAATTGTTAAAAAATGCCTATAAAGGGCAATAACTACTTAAGGGGTAACTTGACAATTTTGGTCATGTTGACTTATTTGTAGATCTTAATTTGCTGAACATTATTGCTGTTTACAGTTTATCTCTATTATCTATTATAATATTCAAGATAATAACCAACAAGAATGTGTCCATAGTACACGAATGCCCCACTCGCACTATCATTTTCTATGTTCAGTGGACCGTGAAATTGGGGTCAAAACTTTAATTTCGAATTAAAATTAGAAAGATCATATCACAGGGAACATGTGTACTAAGTTTCAAGTTGATGTATCTTTAACTTCATCAAAAACTACCTTGACCAAAAACTTTAACCTGAACTTCGCACTATCATTTGCTATGTTCAGTGGACCATGAAATTGGGGTCAAAACTATAATTTTGCATTAAAATTAGAAAGATCATATCATGGGGAACAAGTGTACTAAGTTTCAAGTTGATTGAACTTCTTCAAAAACTACCTTGACCAAAAACTTTAACCTGAAGCGGACGGACGAACGGAGGCACAGACGGACGGACAGACGAAAGGAGGCACAGACCAGAAAACATAATGCCCCTCTACTATTGTAGGTGGGGCATAAAAACTGCAAAATTTCCTTAAAATTACTAATTCTGGGGCAGCAACCCAACAACAGGGTGTCTGTTTTGTCTGAAAATTTCAGGGCAGATAGATCTTGACCTGATAAACAATTTATCCCTTGTCAGATTTGCTCTAAATACTTTGGTTTCAGAGATATAAGCCAAAATCTACATTTTACCCCTATGTTCTATTTTTAGCCATGGTGGCCATTTTGGTTGGTTGGCAGGGTCACACCACACATTTTTTAAACTAGATACCACAATGAGAATTTTGGCCAAGTTTGGATTAATTTGGC
Organism: Mytilus galloprovincialis; assembly: GCF_965363235.1. NCBI lineage: Eukaryota > Metazoa > Mollusca > Bivalvia > Mytilida > Mytilidae > Mytilus > Mytilus galloprovincialis. The sequence goes on from NC_134843.1 coordinate 20,877,459, forward strand.
CCAGTAGTTTCAGAGAAGAAGATTTTTGTAAAAGATAACTAAGATTTACGAAAAATGGTTAAAAATTGACTATAAAGGGCAATAACTCCTAAAGGGGTCATGTTGACCTTTTTGTAAATCTTACTTTGCTGAACATTATTGCTGTTTACAGTTTATCTCTATCTATAATAATATTCAAGATAATAACCCAAAACAGTAAAATTTCCTTAAAATTGTCAATTTAGGGGCAGCAACCCAACAACGGGTTGTCCGATTCAACTGAAAATTCGAGGGCGAAAGATCTTGACCTGATAAACAATTTTACACCATGTCAAATTTGCTCTAAATGCTTTGGTTTTTGAGTTATAAGCCAAAAACTGCATTTTACACCTATGTTCTATGTTTAGCCATGGCTGCCATCTTGGTTGGTTGGCCGGGGTCACACCACACAATTTTTAAACTAGATACCCCAATGATGATTGTGGCCAAGTTTGGTTTAATTTGGCCCAGTAGTTTCAGCGGAGAAGATTTTTGTAAAAGATTACTGAGATTTACGAAAAATTGGTTAAAATTTTACTATAAAGGGCAATAACTCCAAAAGGGGTCAACTGAACATTTTGTTCGTGTTGACATATTTGTAAATCTTACTTTGCTGAAAATTATTGCTGTTTACAGTTTATCTCTATCTAATAATATTCAAGATAATAACCAAAAACAGTAAAATTTCCTAAAAATTGTCAATTTAGGGGCAGCAACCCAACAACGGGTTGTCCGATTCATCTGAAAATTCGAGGGCAGATAGATCTTGACCTGATAAACAATTTTACCCAATGTCAGATTTGCTCTAAATGCTTTGGTTTTTGAGTTATAAGCCAAAAACTGCATTTACCCCTATGTTCTATTTTTAGCCATGGTGGCCATCTTGGTTGGTTGGCCGGGTCACCGGACACATTATTTAAACTAAATACCCCAATGATGATTGTTGCAAAGTTTGGTTTGATTTGGCCCATAGTTTCAGAGGAGAAGATTTTTGTAAAAGTTAACGACGCTGGACGAAGACGCCGGACACCAAGTGATGAGAAAAGCTCACTTGGCCTTTTAGGCCAGGTGAGCTAAAAATGTATTTGAAATTAGCTAGAAATAATAAATAAATTGTGCAAAGGGGTCTAATAAGTACTTAATAATTTCAAAATTTTCATGAAATTTATTCGTTATACTACCGACACCTGTACCGATAGGAATTGTAGATAAATAATGCATAGCTTCTGCTGAGACTGATTAATTTCAAATAGCAATGAAAAATTGAAAAAAAAATCAAAGTGGGCTCAATTATATAATTAATTGAGAAATTCAGGAGATAACATGTTGTTGGAGTATGGTCTTTGTTGACATGTCATACATGACTGATTTTTGCCAATTCTCAAATTAGATATAACAGAAAAAATTGTGTATATAATTTAATGTTTGATTTAAAAGGTTTTTTTTTCTATTTTTCCATATAACTACTTAATCATCAAACAATAAATACAAACCTAAATAAGTGACAGTCATATCATTTGGAGAATAAATCCAATCTCCATGGAAATGAGTGCTGCCATCTAGTGATAAAGCATCTGTTTCATTGACACAGATTCCATCAGTTTCCACACAATCAGGTTTCTGTGCTACATTCATTTTAAAGATGACCCAGTCCCCATCCTAAGGAAAGGAACATATAATTGATGTCCATAAATCTATAAACAGGTGGTGAAGGGTTATTTTTGTTTATCATGGAAAATTAATGATAAAGAGAAGACAGTCATGACAGTTTAATAAATGAGTAATCTGCTCATGTAATATTCTTTACAACAAAACTTGACTATTCTTAAAGGTCATACTTTTGAAGGCAGGATAGCTAGTGACCTGTTGTGGTTTTAATCTTCATCATTTAATTATGGTAGACACTGGCGGAGTCAGTTCAATGACTTTATATCAGTTCTATAAATTTTCTGAAAAAAGATTCCCTTTTATCATACAAAAGCATAAACCAGGAGCATATATGACAACATGATCAAATGTCTCAACAGAATAATTTCCTTTTTGCAATTAGTTCTTTTTAGCTTATTTCCTAACTTTTTATTAAACATGTAAAAAGCATTTGTCATACCGTCATTGAATCTAGAACACCAGTAAAACTTATGTTTGTTGTTTGATCTGCATCTTTCCATGTAAGTGTGTACGTTGTCTGGCTGACCAGATAAACCATCCACCCTTTTTTATGTGTCATCCTTTTCTTTGCCCATGGGCCGACAGATTTACCATTGCTACTTTCTATCTCAAAATCTTTAAAGTCTAATGATTCAGGTTTTATATTATTGAATGAAAATCTGTGGAATTTGACATCTGGAGGACATATACTGGCTGGACTTTTTCCAGGGTGTGAAAATCCGGGGAAGGCCACACAAGAGTTTGGTAAAAGTCCTGTTGTTGTGGCAATAGTCCAACCTGCTTTTGACACATCATCGATCAAAGAACCATCTAAATCCTTTACACGTCCATGGAACTCCCAGTCAAATATTCCTCGATGGTTAGGGCCAACATTATTGAATACCAGATTTTGAGTTTGAGCCATACATCCACCACTATAAGTACTGCTTTTACCCGTTATGGATGCATATTTAAAGGCTGCACAGTTTGACTGGGTGCATTGATGAAACTCTACTCCATCCACTAACAACCTGTGAAAAAACATTTGTCAAGATAAAAAATATTCCAAACAAGAATGTTTCCCTAGTACACAAATGCCCCACTCACACTGTCATTTTTTCAATGTTCAGTGGACCATGAAATTGAGGTAAAAACTTTAATTTGACATTAAAATTGAAAAGATTATATCATGGGGAACATGTTTACTAAGTTTCAAGTTGGTTGGAATTCAACTTCATCAAAAACTACTTTGACCAAAATTTTTAACCTGAAGCGGGACAGACGAACAAACCAACGGACACACACCAGAAAACATAATGCCCCTCTACTATCATAGGTGGGGCATAAAAACTCATAAGTAAAGTTTCTGTATTAAAATCAACTGTCATTCATTTTTTTTTTAATTACAGTTGGTAATATATATATTCATAACAAAATTCATGAAACTTGCTCAAAGTATTGTGTTGCTTTTGAGTGACCAATAAATGGTCGACAGATAAACAACAGTAGATCATGATAGTACATGCCCTTAATTAGAACCATTTAAGACACCTATAATATCGTTCATAATAGACAAGTGTCTATCAAATATTTCATGCTTTCTGAACTGTTTCATTTCATATGCATCCTTGGCTTTTAAATATTAGGATTTGAGAATTTTTGATTAAGATAAATCCAGAAAAGCACTAAGAACGCATGAAATTATTTAATGTGTTGTGTAATTTTTTTTACCTATTTGTGAGTGGAAGAACTATGCCACCTGGGCTATTGGCAGATCCTAGCAATGGTGAAGACATGACAACAAATCCATCTTTAATCAATGCTCCAGTGTCTGCATAGAAATCACCTTCCATAATTTGTTTAATCTCAAATCCAGCTTTTCTATTATTGACCATTTCAAAATTTTGAAATTGTACTGCCCCTCCATTAACAAGCTCCGCCCCTTTGTCACAATTCCATGTGTACATATTCTTAAATACAGCGGTTGTTGGAGTTCCACTGGATAATCCATTATCTCGTGGCAAATAATCTTCAAATAGCCATAAACCAAACCAGCCACAGGAATGACATGAATTATCTTCAAATTTACCCATTATATCATGTTTTGGATTGATAGAGTCGGTACGAGATGGACCTGTTGGAGTGCTTTTAAGTCGATACCAAAAACAGAAATGAGTTCCACCAGCAGCTGCATTGTTTGTTACTGTATTATTAGGATGAGTTATCCAGAAGGCTGCAGGTGTTATATCATCATTCTGTAAACTTGAACTTTCCCGTACAAATATCAGAAGGTTGCCATCAAAAATGTTTCCTGTTTCAATACCATCTTCCAAAAAGAAAGCTCCACCCATTACATTAAATCCCACATTATTTTGAACCAATACATTGTGAGTACCATGGATATTGACAGCTCTGTTAAAGGTTTGACGGAAGGCGCAACCTTTTACATAAGATCCTGTCATATCTCCATTCAAATGGTAATGCATTGGATATCTTCCAAGACGGAAAGCTTGTCCAGCATGAGTAAACTCCACATATTCAACATACGCCTGGGCTAGATGTTTATCATATTCAGGTGGATGGACTATAATTTGAACACCAAACTGATCATTTCCGAGTTCTTCACCAAATCTTCCTAGAAAGCAGCTTTGTACAGCAAATTCACCTGTAATTACCCAACAAATAACACAATAAAACATTGAAGATACCACTGTTTAGACTACATAGAATTATATGATCTAGAAATCACCAATCTCCTTCATAGAAAAAGTCTTAAACTATGAATGCTCAAGATACCACTGTTTAGACTACATAGAATTATATGATCTAGTAATCACCAACCCTGTTCATAGAAAAAGTCTTAAACCGTGAATGCCATAACCAAACTTTAAATTGAAATTAAAACCTTTATTCAATGTTTTATCAGATATTGTCAAATGGTACCATTTATGACATGGAAACCAAAAGAATGAAATTTTCAGTTGAATAAAAATAGAGCTTTCCTTCCACATACATGAGCAAATAACCCCATCCCCTATTAAACGCATTTTAGCAGCAACTATGAAGATTTTAAATTAAGACAGTGGCATTTTGTTATTTTGGGTTTCAGTCATTCATTGTAATATTAATCATTGCCTCTGAGTTAGTTATTAACATGGTTACCGATTGGTCCATCATACAGAATTTATAATACTGATTCAGGAACAAATTCTTCGGTAAGTATACTGTAAATATACAAATTAAAGGTCAAAGTCAAGGTCAGAATGATACTTCTGCATACAATGTTTGTTAATCTAAGTGCTACAGTAAAAAAGTTATGAACCAAAACTCAAATAAGATTTAATGTTTCACTATCATAGACGTCAAGGCCAAAATTATCTGTTTTTAATATTCTATGCATTCATTACTTTTCTATGGTTCCAATTTTTCAAGATTGAAGAAACTTTGTATTATCGTGGATATTTGATTTTTTTGGTTTTACTAAGCACTGCATACAAGCCTATAGCAAATTTGTAATTTGTTGAACATTTAAATTCGTTCACCTGTAACCACGAAATCGACAAAAATTGGTATCCCATGAATGAATCCACAGTAAACCTATTTCAGTCAAAACCACTTATGTACAAGTACAGCAGATGTTAACAAGTAGACCATCATTAGAAAAATATTTTACAAACCTGTATTAAATCCTGCATCACATTTTTCAATCTCTTCTTCCCATTGGGGGTCGCTGAACCCTCTTACAAGAATATTACGTGTCAACATAGCTACTTCTGCTCGGTATTCTAGTGTGTGTCCACCAATTGTTTCAGAGGTTCCCAGATGTTCATATTTCAGCATATCAGTCAGGTGTATCTTTACCCCGTTCGCCTCAACATAATCAATAGTATGTAATTCATTCTGTTCTTGTGAGTTGAAGTGACCAGTAGATGCTATAGCAATTTGATCCCCATTTCTCCATGGTCTTGTACCATTGACCACTGAGTCTTTAACAGTTATCGTGTTACTCCCAACAGTTGCAGTCATGGCTAACTTTGTCCATGTAACATCTATGACCTGACCTTTAAATAGATTGAACATTCATAAAAATAAATAAATGTGAGTAGTTACACATTTACAGACATAACTTAATAAAGATCAGCATAAATATGTTGATTAAATGAATATATCTTTTTTAAGGCTTAAGTGCCTAGGGCTAATATGGGATGATGCCAAGGCTGATATAAAAAAGGACATGCCATAATTTATATAAAACAGTATTGGTGATTCAAATTTGTATATTTACATTTAAAATGCATATCTAAGGCTGAAATATCGCAACAATTAAGTCATTCAGGTATTCTTCTCTTTGCATATTTCCATAGAACATATCAAAAATACCAACAAAAAAAAGAGAAAATGAACAAGAAGACTCTCCTGCATATTAAGCCTTTAAAACAGGTTTATTATTTTTTACTCAGAATTTCATTTAGACATGTTTCCTATTTACTCAGGGTTAAGTTTAGACAGATTTAATTGTTTCAAATTAAACAAACCATGAAGATCCAGTCTGCCTTCTCTTACACCAACTGACTTTGTTCCATAAATCGGCAGTTCTTTAGTTCTGACATGTCCAGTACCAGTGATAATGGCTTTATGTTGAAAAGGTTTATCCTCTGTACCAACCTATTTTAAATTTAATATACTGTGAATTTATTATTATTCTTTTGATACCAATTTTTGAGGATATTGTGGGTACAGCTAATGAACCACAAAATAAATGTTCAACGAATAACAAATTGGCAATAGGCTTGTATGGAGACTTGGGTAAAACCACAAAATTAAATATCCACGAACATGCACATTTTCCTTAATCCACAAAAAATGGTATCAATGAATATGAATGAATTTACAGTATTATTATTTTTAATTCAATACACCAATAAAAAATGGGTATACCAAAAGCAAATCAGAAATTCAACAACTTCCACTGCACTATCTGAAGTCGACTGAAGAACTACTGTGGATTCATGATTATTCGTTGGATACCAATTTTCATGGGTTTAGTGGTTAAAGGTGAACCACAAATTCAAATGTTCAACGAATAACTTATTTTAAATAGGCTTTATATACAGAGATATGCAAAACCACGAAATCAAATATCCACAAATATTTAAGTTTTTAGCAATCCAGGAAAATTGATACCAACGAAAATAAATGAATTCACAGTAAATATTTTTTTTAATAAGAAAAATTGAAAGACTTTGCTAGGCACATTAATAAAAGATATTTTACTTCCAAAAATGTGCCATATATCATATAATTATAATAGAAGTGGGAAAGCCAGTTTTACTTTAAATGACTTTTACTTCATTTGTAATGATACGATTTCAATGTTTTATTCATTTTGTCATAACAGCAATGAAATTTGATGAAATAACTTTTAAAACTAAATAAAATTAAATGAATTAGCAAGGATATGCTTAACTTAAATGCTTTTATCATTATTAATCTTGTAAATACATCCACTTTTGACATCTAAAAATTTACTTTCTCTATATAAATTGCTAGTCCTCAAAATAACAAATCGAATACCTGTAAAAGTCCTCCATCTAGGATTAAAATGTTGTCTGCCCTTATTTCTACATCTGCCTCATCAAATATTAGCTCACCACCTGAAATCAAAATATGTATTATATTAAATTCATAAGAAACCCCAAATTAAAAAAAAATAATGCATATGTTTTTAATAACTCAATGGATAGTTTTCATTATAAAACTTCTGTACATATACTTTTTTTCTGAAGAAAATTCTTTAATTTGTTCATATTTAGAAGAAGTTTACTTTATTTTAATTGCTTCCAATACCCCGACATATTTTCCGTATGCAAAGTGACCTCAGTCACTCACTCAGTGACCCATCTCGTAAAAATCTGGTGATCGCAATACGCATGGATGTCCTTAAAATAAACTATTATCTGATTGTACATGTTAAACACATGCTCAATATCCATACTTTTTTGCTGTTTGTTGACAAACAGGTGACAATCGTTAAACTTTGGCTTCAAAACACGAACTTCAATTACCTGCCATATTTTCACAACAACACTGACAGATTGAAAAAAAATTGACGATTATACGAAATTTATGCGAAAAAAATGATAAAATCGTGCACAGAAGACTAAGTTTATGATGTTTGTATGCATTGGTTCAAGAATTGGAATAACATTATTTTTCACCGGTCACTTGTTTATTATGACTTTATAAGTAACAGTTTTTTTCAATAATTTGCAAGTTTAAGCATGTTTCGGGGGTTATTTGGATGGGGACATATGGTAATCAAAGAGCAGATTGCTCTGAGGGATACGATTGCCATTGTTTTCATTGACTCATGTATACATCTAGCTGGATAATATTATTTTCAAAACTAATTCAACTGCACATGTAAAATGTAATTTACGTAATCTGAATAGTTACAAAATAGCCAATCCCGGTTAAAAGTGTATGAACAATGTACTTAGGCCTAATGTGTTTTATTTTTGTACTATCAATTCCAAGTTTACTTTCCACAGCAGTCACTGAGACTAAGAGTGGGAGAAGTATTTCACTTCGTATCCAATCACCTATCACCCCATTCCTAACTCTTTAAATATTTAATTTCCTTTGGGTCAGTGATCATGACTCCTTTCCGTACACATTTTTCGGTTTAAATTGTGATCGTTTTTAATATAATATGACGTTTATCGAGAGAACGAGTTAATTTTTCTCAACGTGTTGTTTTGATTCAGAATTCAAGTGACTTCCAGAAGGGAGACAACTCGAAACGATAACATGGAAGACTCAAGCTCCATTTCGCCTGCAGGGGTGTTGAAGTTAAACCATTACGATGTGGACTACATTTATTTAAATTTAAATGATGCATATGATTTAAAATTATGCAACAACAATAACCCTCAATAGCAGACATACATAGAAACGAGCCCATGAGTTATAAATTAATCAATTGAGTGGGGAATCCATAGCAACCATTTAATCTAATAGCCCTTGAAGTCAAGAAAACTATACGCATGCGCATAATTACCTAAACAAACCCTGTAGTAAGAACGTATATTAAACCTAGATGGTTCTCTATTTCTTTATGGAAGTACAATATCAAATATCAGTTTAATAACGGTGACATACAAGTAAAACTCCACTTCAGTTCTTATATGACAGAAATAGATTTATCGGAATTCAGAGAACACATACTGGGGAATTCCCTCTGACGTGTTTCTAAATTTATAAAAACACTAAATATTAATACTGCTTAATTCTGATTTTCCGTGTTGTTAAAAACACGCATATCAGTCAAGGGAAATATCAAACATAAAGATTATGAAAAGAACATTATAGGAAAGTTGTTTAAGTTCAATCCCTTTGTTTGTTTTTACCTTTTAAACCAAGACAATCATAAGAATCTGAGATGGTCCTTAATGTTTAGAAGAAAACGCTTGACGTGAGGGCATTGTCCTGAGCCAATGGTATAAGTCTACAGATTGCTTGAAAGCAATCATATCCCAAAAACTACCCCTTTTAAAAATGGTTGGATCAGCCACTGGTGTTATTGCTGTCTTCACAGGAAAGAGTACATCACAGTCTTAATGTCCTTTGTAATAATAGGTTGGAGTGAAATATTCCCCATTTCTGCTTTATTTTGATATACCATAGCTTCTGAACAAATCTATATATCTATTTTACGTACATGCATATCTTGTGAATGCTTTGTAACCTTATGACTTGATTTGCCAATTGTTGAACTAATAAACTCACCTTGTATCAACAAAGCTTTCAGAGATGCTGTGTTCTGATCCAGAACAACAGTTTGTCCTTTCTTTATTACCACCAAAGTACCATCCCCTGGTGGAGGGTTTCCACCCCAGGTCCAGGGGGAAGACCACAGATCAACATACTGGAACTTGGCATCTCCAGGACTAGCCTGTAATAAGTTTAAAAAAAAATGTATATTTACAAGATACAATATTAAGGGAGCTACCATTTGATTTTATATATGAGAGGCTAAGATGAAAAATATTGTCCTACTGTCTCCCACTTAAAAATCAAATGGTAGCTCCCAAATAAAGAAATGCACATGTCATTGTACACAAATCTATGCATTGTACGTACATTGTATTTTCACTCGATGCCTGGAAGTCATTGTATAAAAAGATCTACATAACATCATGTTTAATAAAGGCTAGTACATCAACAGGTATTTCTCAATAATCATTGTCTGGAACTAACCTGTATTCAATCAGTTTATTCTGCAGTTAATATGCAAAACTTTTCTTCCTGTCTAACAATTAATGCAAGTTTGGTTGCTCTCTGTCAAAGTAGTTTGAGGGGAATTAGAACTTACAAAAGTATGACATGAATATATACAAACGAAAAAAAACAATAAATTAATTCACCTTAATGGCACCTATTACATGTGGAGGTATTTTTTTCCCTGTTTATTAAAAAAGATTTTTTTCAATAGCAGTGTTCTCCCCAGGCCCTTAAAGGACCACGGGCCCGCGATGTATAATTTTCTACCGCGGTGGTATCGTTCTTGCCGCGATGTATAATTTTTCTCCGTGGTGCTAAAGTTTTCGGTAAAAAAATCGTATCAAAATCGGTAAAGTTTCAGATGACTTCAACTTTCAGTGAGGATTAAAATTTTACATGAAAATTGACCAGTTCTAACCAGTTTAATCCAGTATTGACAAGTAGATTGTTTACACCACGTGATCGATTTACCTGTTGAGGTTAACCTTGATGATTGGATTTAATCGATGTACATGATTCTCTTGTGTTTTAATTAATTAAGAGATCATATTTTTAATAACAGACTTGTAATAGGGGACAAGCAGACATTTGTTAATGAACTCTATTACGCCAGTCTTTAGTCAAAATAATTTGCCTGTTAGAAATTAATTGTGGAGTTACTTCCCCTGATTTTGCTTATTACAAATAAATGCTCCTCACATATAATTTCTCATTGAAAATTAAAATAAAGTACAAATTGAATGCAAAATTATATTAGAATGTTACATTAAGGATAAAAACTTTCGTAGAACATACCAACAAAAATGTTTTGCAAATTATTTTAGAGAATCATACCTTTATTGATACACAGACTTTTATATCAAATTGGTAGTAATTTTCAAATTGCAATGGATGTAAAGCTAAATGCCTAAATTTAATAGGAATATAAATTTTAAAATTACTTTCATATTTGAAATAAAATATTTTAACTATATATAAATAATTTAAAGTAAAAACTAATATGCATAAGAAAATAAATTAATTTGTTGTTAAAAAGAATAGAAAGTTTTTAATTTACTGAAGATTCTGTATCAAAAATTAATCTTGTTCAAAGTTCATTGTTATGGTCAAATCTAACATGGGGAATGTGTAGTGTAACTACAAGTATTGGGACAAAATGGCTTGATCAAAATATAAGAAGTGACTTTAGTTTAAAGACTTATTGTGCTTTCTTTTCTTTTTCAAAGATATTAAAGTATACAAACTGTTTTATTGATTTACTTTTTCTACCAATAATGTTCTGACCCAAAGTCCATACAACACAGTACCATAGTAAACAAAACAAAGGCAAAAAGGTAATGACAAAAACTAACAAGAAAAAAATAAGCGACGCAACGCGACACACAATATTGTAAAATTCATTTCGTCACGCGTTACCCTGGTGCTATCCAAAAATCCTGGGGAGAACACTGAATAGTACCTCAATAGAATATCCATTTCCATTGACTTGGACCATGACACTAGTGACCTCTGCTGGTGAGTGCTCCCCAGTCATACATGTTACTTGATTATCCACAACGTTAATAACTGTGCATGGTGTCCCTGCTATCTTAACATCAACATTCCCGGTTACAGTTCTGTAAAATATAAAATTGTCACAAAGATGGTTTGAGTCCTTATATTGTCATGGTACCATAACATCAACAAATCCAGCAACAGTTTTGTAAAATAAAATAAATTGTAACAGGGATGGTTGGAGGCCTTATAGGTTCATGCTACCATGACATCAACAAACCTTGCAACCAGTTCTGTAAAATTTATAACATTAATAGTGCTGGTTAGTACCAATGGAATCTATCTTATAGGTTCATGCTTCATTTATTATTACAAAATTAAAATACTAAAACAATAGATGTTAATATTTAAATATGCCCTAAAGATATGTATACAAGCTGATGTCTGTGGTATTCCATTGACACATTAAAATATATGAATACTTCTCTGCTTGACATACACCCCTGTCTATACCAAATGATATGACAGATCTCAAGCTAATAACATTGTTGATGTTTCTTAAACTTGATGTGCTGGTTAATTTCAATGAGACAATAACTCAATTAATAAAGGGCTGCGCTTTAGCGCATGATATGCCCATTGCTCTTTTAATTTGTATACAAATTAAAAGTGATGTTACATTAATATATTCACCAAAGTTTCATAAAATCCCCCTTTTTTAAGTATAAAAATTCATTACTTAAGAAAATGTAAAATCTAAAATTTATAAAAGTGGAAAGGGAGCTTATGTCAATAGATATAAACAATTTATCAAAGTTGCATAAAATTTTGTGAAAGTGTTAGTTATTGTCCCAAAATTGGAAAATCCCCCCTTTTTTAAGCATAAAAATTCATAACACGGAAATGTAAAATCTGAAATTTATAAAAATTGAAAGGGAGCTTACATCAATAGATATAAACTATTCACCAAAGTTTCATGGACATTGGTGAAAGCCTTTTTGAGTTATACTCCGAAGTGTTGAAAATCCCCCTTTTTTTTTATGAATAAAGCCCCATAAATCCAAAACTTAAAATCTTAAATTTATAAAAATTGAAAGGGAGCTTACATCAATAGATATAAACAATTCACCAAAGTTTCATGGACCTTGGTGAAAGCCTTTTTGAGTTATTGTACGAAGTGTTGAAAATCCCCCCTTTTTTATGAATAAAGCCCCATAAATCCAAAACTTAAAATCTGAAATTTATAAAAATTGAAAGGGAGCTTACATCAATAGATATAAACAATTCACCAAAGTTTCATGGACATTGGTGAAGTCCTTTTTGAGTTATTGTCCGAAGTGTTGAAAATCCCCCTTTTTTTTTTATGAATAAAGCCCCATAAATCCAAAACTTTAAATCTGAAATTTATAAAAATTGAAAGGAAGATTACATCATTAGATATAAACAATTCACCAAAGTTTCATGGACATTGGTGAAATCCTTTTTGAGTTATTGTACGAAGTGTTGAAAATCCCCCCTTTTTTATGAATAAAGCCCCATAAATTCTTAAAGACGACGGGCGTATAAAAAAGAATAACAAATGATTAATAGAATAGAAGTCCCTTTTATAATACCTACCCAAATCCAGTTCCATCGATGGTAACTGTTACCCCTCCACCAGTTCCCCCTCGACGAGGTGTTACATTAGTGATGGAGGGAGTCAGGCTTGCCAAGTAAGTATAGGTAATTGGATTCCTTTTACGTCTTCCTGACTGGGAGTTCTGGACTTCTACATTACATCCTAAGGTACTCGTTACTGAAACTACAAATATATAAAAAATAAAAAAGAATATTCAACTTAGTTGACTGAACCTCTGCATTTAATAATGATATTCTGTTAATAAAACTGCAAATGTATAAAGAATAGGAAGATCAAAATGTTGACCAAAAAAACCCGAGTTCTTTATGATTACATCTGTCATGAACATTTTGCTGTCTGTGTCTTCTATATTAAATCAATCAATTTTGGCTCTCTAGTCTAAAATTAGTATAGAAACTGAAGTTTGTTTGTCTTTGTCATCCCTTGTGATTACGGTTATCATTTTGGTTTAAATCAGGAATAATTCAGAACACAGAATAATTTTCCGATGTCCTTTTTATCATAACCATCTATTTCATATTTTATGCCTACTTCAAATATCTTTTGTCTCCTTTTGCTGAACTGAGTTTTACAATTTTTAAGCAAATTTTTAACATCATTACAAATTTTAATGACAGGGGTAAATGCATGTTTTCTACATTATCAATTGTTAAAATTAAGTGAGCATATTAGTCAAGTATTAACTACACCTGTGTTGAGGGGCTGTAAAAATAAAATTCAAATCTGGCACTCATAATCCACAATACAGAATAATAAGGGCATAATTCTAGTACAACTATGAAATTTATCAAATCAAACTTGACCTGTGCTTTTACAGAGCTTCAAAAGTCGCAAAAATAAACACATTTGATAATTTCTGAATTTACAGTATCCCCATATGAATAAATGACAACTGTGTAAAACATCAATAAAATTTACCACTAGCTGGAGGAACTAAACATATAATTTGTGCTGCTGTCTGCACCTCAGACTCATCTCTTTGACATTCTTGATTGCAAATTTCAACTATTGTTGTGTTCCTGAATCCTGATCCTGTAAGGGTCACCTTCTGTCCACCACCAACACTACCTGTTATCAAAACAAAAAAATCATTTGTATTATTAGATGCAATTAAGGGAATAGACCTTGGTTCAGGGAGATATCTCTTTAAATCATAAATTTATGTTTTTGTAAAGTAAAGTTTCATCAAAGTATTTTAAGCATTTACCTTAAATAGATTGGGAATAATCTATGTAACTTAAAGAAGCATAGAATATCTTTATGACAATGATTGAATCAAAAATACTTGTGATTTAAAGAGTAATTTCCCTTAACCTAGGGTCTACTTCCTTAATCTCTATAAAATTCCAAGGAGTTCTTATATCTTATTGATATACATGTATATTGTTATTGGTAATGAATCAGTATCTGCATTTGTTTCATTGAAATTCAGTGCAAAAATGAAAGCTGTGCACAACCAATTTGTCAATTTTTAATTATAAGTTGGTTATATACAGTTTAAATTCTTTCAATCCTATAACATTGATTTTCTATATTGAATTTTCCCAACTCAAATTCAAAAACAATTAACTATTTGAATGTACTGTGGATTCATTTATTTTCGTGGATATCAATTTTCGTGGATTGAAGAAAATTTACATTTTCGTGGATACCTGAATTCCTGGTTTGCCGATTTCTATGTACAAAGCCTATAGAAAATTTGTAATTCGTTGAACATATGAATTCGTGGTTCACCTGTACCCAAGAAACCCATGAAAATTGGTATCCAACGAATAATAATGAATCCACAGTACTTTACACTTAAAATGGGTGGAAAAAGTTAATTATAAATATAATATCTAAATACAATTCAAATAAACATATATTTGTGTTTTTATGGTTATCATGGTTTTTTTGAGTTAGTTTTGCCAGCTAATAATGAAAATTAATCCTTTATTTCCATGACTTTTATACAATCTACAAAGACTGTGATTTCTTTTACATTAACCAAACGTTGGTATAATAATGTCTGTTTTTATATGTTTCAAAATGTTTCAAAGAATGATATTGTTTGTGTTTTTAATCATATGTTTGTTACAAGATTTCAACTAAGCTTGTCATCCAGTTCAAATCATTTCTAAATATCATACCTTGAGTTGGATTTATTGCTGATAATGTTATCACATATGTAACTGTTTTGTCATCATTCGATAATCCTTTTCCTTCTACATGAACAACAAGGTTGTGTGTTCCGTCAGGTAGGGCAGGTGCTGTACATTGAACTTCAGTAGGCGATGAAGAGGTCACTGGACAATCAACAGAATTTATGGTTACTTTGTTTTTAATCTGGTCACTTGAGAATCCAGCACCATTGATGAATACAGTTTCTCCCGCATGAGGTGTTGTGAAGGTGATGATATTGACTTGTGGGGTTGCTGCTGTTGTGTAATCAAATGTCTGAGCTGGATAATTGACACCGTTAGCCATGACGTTGACAGCTACTCCTGTTTGTGCAGTGTGTGATGGTGTCATGCACTTGACTGAGGACAAGGTAACAAGTCTTATTTGACAAGTGGCTCCATCTATTGTAACAACTGTATCATTTGTGAATCCATTTCCAGCAATATCAATCATAGTACCACCATGGATACTCCCTTCTGATGGAGTTATGCTAGAAATTATAGCTTGGCTTGTTATCTGTATATTGTTAGTGTTTGTTGCTAATCCAATGTAGGTTAGCAATACAACTACAGGTTGAGATCCAACAGGAACATTGGTTATTGTACATGTGACGGTCTGAGCAGTCACAACGGAAACTGTACAATCAGCCCCGCCAATTGTTACCATTACATTTGAACTATCAGTACCAAATCCTTGACCTGTTATTGTTACTGAAGTAGATGTACCATCAAACGATATGGGAGCAACACTTGTCATTTCGGGTGTGCTAGCCAGGGCATAGGTTATTTCACAGGATGCAGAAACTTCACATTTAGCATCACACACACGACCATTAGCACCAACCTTAACCTCTACCAACTGGTTACTGGCTGAAAATGCTGGCATTGTACAAGTTATCTCAGTGTAGGTAACAGACTGGATTGCACAAGTCAATGAACCAACTGTAACAACAATAGAGTTCTCATCACCTTGGAAACCAGATCCTGTTATAGTCAGTAAACCTTGACCATTGATGGACACAGAGGATGGAGAGATACCACTGATCATTGGATACAACACAAATCGCCTAGCATTCTGACCACTGACCTCTATATTGGCATTTCCACGATTAGCGACTCGAACACTGAACATTTGTGGCTTGCATACCAATGGTGAACTAGCTGCATCCAGTGAACATACTATCTGACCTTCAGTGGATGACTGGACAGTACACATGTCTTTTCCAATGTAAACTTCATTTTGGCAGGGTGTCGACGAGAAACCTTCACCTAAGATTGTAATGCTATCTGATGTTGTCCCATCACCTGTACTGAAGGAATCAACTACTGGTGTGAAGCATGTCTGCAACAGGAAGTTAAACTTGTCAGCAGCTCCCCCTGTTGGTGGAGCTGTGGTACAACCTGTTTTAGGTGTTCTTATTTCACTGCACCCTGATGGTGCACTTGGGTCAGAAACACCTGAAATGCAAAAGATTTTTTAATGCAAAAATTACTGTACCTTATCAGTTTTAATTGCAGATGGTTCAATATGATTAAATTACTTGTGAAGTGTTTGTGTTTTTAAGAGAATGTCAAGAAAAGACCAAACAAAAACAATCAAATGGTGAAAAAATATTGAAAGTTTATTCTAATACATTATAAAATATGTATGAACAGAAGGTAAAGTTGAGTGCACCTTCCGTTTCTGCACATGACCTTTAATAGCAACAAAAATTTATAACACATTGTTAATAGACTATAAAAGGTATATGTGCAGATAAACTAATTATACCACAGCACTACTACATGTATAAGACTGATTGGTGAATAACTTAACCTAGTACCTGAATTAACATCGTAAGTGGCCTCATGTCCTCCTACTTTTACAGTGACCTCCTCTACAGACTGATTGGTGAATACCTAAACCTAGTACCTGAAATAACATCGTAAGTGGCCTCATATCCTCCTACTTTTACACTGACCTCCTCTACAGACTGATTGGTGAATACCTTAACCTAGTACCTGAATTAACATCGTAAGTGGCCTCAAATCTTCCTACTTTTACACTGACCTCCTCTACAGACTGATTGGTGAATACCTAAACCTAGTACCTGAATTAACATCGTAAGTGGCCTCAAATCTTCCTACTTTTACACTGACCTCCTCTACAGACTGATTGGTGAATACCTTAACCTAGTACCTGAATTAACATCGTAAGTGGCCTCATATCCTCCTACTTTTACAGTGACCTCCTCTACAGACTGATTGGTGAATACCTTAACCTAGTACCTGAATTAACATCGTAAGTGGCCTCATATCCTCCTACTTTTACACTGACCTCCTCTACAGACTGATTGGTGAATACCTTAACCTAGTACCTGAATTAACATCGTAAGTGGCCTCAAATCCTCCTACTTTTACAGTAACCTCCTCTACAGACTGAGGTTTCTCTTCTACAATCAATGTTCCAATATAACGGATGATTTCATACTCCTCTATCCAACAACTAGAATAATAGTATGTCACATTTGACTTTGAGACTCTGTATTCAAACACACCTGAAATAAATTACATATTCAATTACTCTATAAAATCTCAATTTGTAAAATATAGTACTGTCAACTTCGAGTTAATAAGAATCTACTACACAACTATAAAGTTTACTATCTAGAAATAATTAGGTTATTTGGGTTCTGGTAAATAATTGTCTCATTGCCACAAAATAATTTTTTTTCCTTCTTAATATAATTTTCAAATGGATTAAAATATTCTGGAATAATGTTTCCACATGAATAAATATTACAGTTTATGTTCCTGAAGGAATACATGGTATAGAATATTTAAACAGGAACAGATATCATATTGTTTACAATAAAGTTTCCAGTGGAACTTTGGTTAGGCAGAACAAATTTACATCGACATCATTGGCATGTTTCAGATTTAACTTTTAGAAGTTTTTACAACTACTCAAATCTTTTATTTCAGTTTAACAAAGACAATCTTATATTGTCTGTTAGAATTATTCCAATTTTCAATTACATCATAATTAATAGAATAAAATGTGTACCATTTGGTGATGCTGCACTGATAAATCCATCATCAGGTAGAACCATGGATGTCAGGTTGACTGTCTGTCTAACACAAGGGTTAAAGTTAATTATATAGAAATATGTTGTCCATGTCCATCTTATCGTATCACCTACTTTTACGTTGGCATTCTTAGGAGTCCATCCATAGCCCTTACCATGTACTGAAAATAAAAATTGATTGTATCAAATAATTAAAATACACCAATAAATCTTATATAAAACAACCGTAAATAGAATGCTGGCTTTCATACATTTTTTTGTGGAGCCTATAAAAGAAGATATCATTAACAGTACTGTATGATTTATTTTAAAAAATTGAAAAAAACAACCACTGAGGTAAATTCAAATCGAAAAGGGTAATTTAGTCATAAAAACTGAAAATATAAAATGTTAACAAGTAACACCAGATGCTCCGCAGGGCGCAGCTTTATACGACCGCAGAGGTTGAACCCTGAACGGTTGGGGCAAGTATGGACACAACATTCAAGCTGGATTCAGCTCTAAATTTGGATTGTGATTAAATAGTTGACACAGCATAGGTTTCTGACACAGAATGAATGTGGTCTAATGAACTTAAAACATTTTTTTTGCCTTTGAGCAATTCACTATGCCGTTGAATATTAATCCTCTCAAAAAAATGTTTGAAGAAATTTTCTTTTTATTTATGAAATCTGAAATGAAAAAAATTGACCCCCCAATTTTTTTTCACATCCCCCTTTCCCTTATTTCAAAACTGATCTCAATTCAAATTTCTAATGAAGTTTGCAACAATAACTACTCATTTAAATACATCATAAAATATTAAAATGTAAAAAAAGTGCTTGTTATCACTGAATGGTAAAGATTGTTTTAATCTATCAGTTGGTAGTAAAAGTGAATATACATTGTATATTGTATAAAACAATGATTTAAGTTGATTCAACTACTATTCTGGACAAAGAAAGATAACTCCAATTGAAATCCAATTGGAATTTCTTGCTATTGCACAATATTGTGCAATTAGATATTTCTTGCTATTGTGCAATACTGTGCAATTGAAAATATTTGCTATTGCACAATACTGTGCAATTGAAGATTTCTTGCTATTGCACAATACTGTGCAATTGAAGATTTCTTGCTATTGCTGAATACTGTGCAATTGAAAATTTCTTGCTATTGCACAATACTTAATATAATAATTTTGGATCCTGATTTGGACCAACTTGAAAACTGGGCCCATAATCAAAAATCTAAGTACATGTTTAGATTCAGCATATCAAAGAGGCCCAAGAATTCAATTTTTGTTAAAATCAAACTTAGTTTAATTTTGGACCCTTTGGACTTTAATGTAGACTAATTTTAAAACGGGACCAAAAATTAAGAATCTACATACACAGTTAGATTTGACATATCAAAGAACCTCAATTATTAAATTTTTGATGAAATCAAACAAAGTTTAATTTTGGACCCCGATTTGGACCAACTTGAAAACTGGGCCCCATAATAAAAAATCTAAGTACATTTTTAGATTCAGCATATCAAAGAACCCCAAGGATTCAATTTTTTTTTAAATCAAACTAAGTTTAATTTTGGACCCTTTGGACCTTAATGTAGACCAATTTGAAAACGGGACCAAAAATTAAGAATCTACATACACAGTTAGATTCGGCATATCAAAGAACCCCAATTATTCAATTTTTGATGAAATCAAACAAAGTTTAATTTTGGACCCTTTATTCCTAAACTGTTGGGACCAAAACTCCCAAAATCAATACCAACCTTCCTTTTATGGTCATAAACCTTGTGTTTAAATTTCATAGATTTCTATTTACTTATACTAAAGTTATGGTGCGAAAACCAAGAAAAATGCTTATTTGGGTCCCTTTTTGGCCCCTAATTCCTAAACTGTTGGGACCTAAACTCCCAAAATCAATACCAACCTTTCTTTTGTGGTCATAAACATTGTGTTTAAATTTCATTGATTTCTATTTACTTAAACTAAAGTAATTGTGCGAAAACCAAGAATAATGCTTATTTGGGCCCTTTTTTGGCCCCTAATTCCTAAACTATTGGAACCAAAACTCCCAAAATCAATCCCAACCTTTCTTTTGTGGTCATAAACCTTGTGTCAAAATTTCATAGATTTCTATTAACTTAAACTAAAGTTATAGTGCGAAAACCAAGAAAATGCTTATTTGGGCCCTTTTTGGCCCCTAATTCCTAAAATGTTCGGACCAAAACTCCCAAAATCAATCCCAACCTTCCTTTTGTGGTCATAAACCTTGTGTTAAAATTTCATAGATTTCTATTCACTTTTACTAAAGTTAGAGTGCGAAAACTAAAAGTATTTGGACGACGACGACGACAACGACAACGACAACGCAGACGCCAACGTGATAGCAATATACGACGAAATTTTTTTCAAATTTTGCGGTCGTATAAAATTTTTTAAAAAAATCGATTGTCTGACATAAATCAGAGCTTAAATGCCTTCATAATACTGTTGTTCTTTATGTAACCTCTACTGGCTTGAAATGGGAAAATGTTAGGCTGTCAGGTTTTGTAAAATACCTTTATACATACCTAACAAAATTGACAATCAGTTTCATTTCATATGTGAATGCAACCTCTATCAAGACGATAGGAAAAAGTTTAATGATGACATAGTTAATATTTATAATACTATGTTTTTGTAATTTAGATAATTTTGATAAATTTAGTTAATATTTGACGAACTGTTCAGGGACGGATGTTCTCAACATATTTCTGTTACAAACAGACAAATGCATCATGATAAGAAAACCAGTTAGTTTATCAATTTAAGTTACCTAACAACTCTTATCAGTTTCATAATACAACAGTTACAACTTTTATTATATATTATATTTTATAAATACTTTAGTACCTTTATGTATTCCTTGATTGTTGATCTCCACTACATCTCCTGTATCTTGTATGGTACACTCTATCACTGTGTCACTGGCCGAGTCAACATCACAGTCAGTGTCACCAACTTTAACCTCTGTCAGTGACTCATTTGTACCGAACCCAACACCTGTTATTGTTACTCTGGTACCACCAAACAGGGATCCAGATTTAGGGAATACATTAGTCACTTTTAACAAATACTCTATTTCTGGAACCTGGTTCAAACTAAAAACAACAAATATATTTTTTCTTTCAAATGTATCCTCCATATATATAATAAAACGATAACAAAATACGTTAAATGAGGTATTATAATAGTTACCCTCCATGAATAAATAATTTTTCATTTGTTCAAATGACTGATCATAATCTCTCCCTAAAAAAGTACAGCTCTTTATTGACCAAGAAATCTCTCAAAAATAAATCCAACAGTACTTCACTGTTGTTACTTAATCTATGTCATTTTTTCTCAGGTGGAAAGTTCTCATTGGCAATAATACCACATCTTCT
Source organism: Mytilus galloprovincialis (assembly GCF_965363235.1). NCBI lineage: Eukaryota > Metazoa > Mollusca > Bivalvia > Mytilida > Mytilidae > Mytilus > Mytilus galloprovincialis. The sequence continues at coordinate 20,899,184 of NC_134843.1, forward strand.
AATTATCACAGAGAAGGATGATTTGAAAGAATGCAATTAAAACCCTATTGTAATTTCCAGTAAAAAAATGTCAGACTTCAGCGCAGCAAATATAGATGGCAATTTTTGTTTATGCAATAGACTGAAAAGCCATTTGTCAGGCTAAAGTGCTAATAACGAGAATATTTTTTTTCATGTATAAGAATGATTTTGTATAGAAAAAATTATGTAAATTACTGAGCTTTGCAATTAAGCTTCACGTAGAGTTGATTTAAAACTATTTCGGTTAAGAATTAGAATGAATTTAATCTTTAAATGGACTTTTTGTTGCGAATGAGAAATAACCATAAGTAATTACCTCTAGTTAATTTTAAATGAAATTGACAATTATGGCTCATGGTCAAAAAAGCAAGACCACTAACCCCAAAAAATGGGGAATTCTAACATGATGTTCTTCTTTAGCTTTTGATACAAAGCCATGTTCTAATTTGAATAGAACATGGGCTGCACGTGATTGACGTCACAATTGAAATTGCAACGTCAGATGAATTTTGAACAACGCCAAAGATCAAAATGGACATTTTTGTTGTTGTTGCTCGCTAGGAAATTAAATAAATCATTTTAAAAGTAAGTTTAAATGTTTCTGTTCTTTTTTATTGATAAACTGTTGATTTTCTATAACGTTTTTGGTTCATCAAATCAAAATGGCGACATTTCGAGCGTCTTCTATAGGTCCGCTTCGAGGTACTAAAGTTCAAAATATTCCTATTAGAATCAAAATAATTCTATCATGCCATGCTCTATGCTCATTTTAACATGGGTAGGCATTATATTTGTAAACATTTAATACCTCGCTACCGCTCGGTATTAAGATATTAACAAATATAATGCCTAACCATGTTAAAATGAGCATAGAGCATGGCATGAAAGAATTATTTCTTAAATAAAGACAAAATCAATTGAAAATTGGTGTATATTGTGCTATAATAGACTATCAGACCAGTAATTACATGGAACATTGAGATCCACAAAAATCAATTTTATGTTGCTTAAATATGTATACCTGTTGACAGCTGCTCCATTACTGGTACTAGCAAACACCCAGACTTTTTTAACTCCTTGTGACATGGATGGAAGAGTAGCAGTGATGGTATTGTCTGTAAATACAGCATCTGGTATTTCTGTATCTCCAATACGAAGAGTTCCACTATTAGAAAACCCAGAACCAGTAATGGTCATTTGGGAACCACCTAATAATGAAAAATGTAAAAAATAAACATGCAAAATACATTTTTTTAGAAGTACAATGCCCAGAAGAAATAAAATTAGTTTACAGTAGCCTTTTGTTCATTGTTTTATAATGGAAAAAATAACATGAACTTCACAGGTAAAGTTGTAAACAAATGTACGCATCAAATAGCTTCACCTACCAAATGGTGGATGACCTGGGTATTTTTCCAAATATGTCAGTGGAAGCAATCATTCATTTTCAAATATAACAACTAAGGATTGTTCAATCAAATTAATTATTTTCTTCTTTGAATAAAAACAAAATCATATGTATATTAACAATTTCTTGGTCATAAAAATGAAATAGTTAATAGCAACAAACTTGTTCATTTTGATTTCCACTTAAACAAGGATCTAATTCAAGGCAATTTATCAGAAGCAAGAATATATATCAATGCAATGGCCACACGATTACTGTTGAAGAAAACAATGCTTTATAAAAACAGTATAATATGGTAAATTACACTTGATATAAATAAACTTAAAATTAAATAAAATTACATTGGAATATTCATACCTACTACTCCCTCTGTGGAAGGACTAACATTGGATATAGTGGGTGTAGTAGAAGCATCATACTCTATAGTTGCACTAAATGTGCTACTCTGTTCTCCAGTTGACACTTTAACCTTATAGACTCCTGCTGGCTATTTTGAAGAAGAAAAAAAAAGATTTTGTACATAAAAAATAAACTAGAGGCTCTATCTATTTTCTCTATCTATAATAAACTTGGCCCTTTAGTTACACAGAGGAAAATATTTTGTAAAAATTTACAAAAATTTATAAAATTATTGAAAATTGTTTAAAAATGCCTATAAAGGGCAATAACTCTTTGAGGGGGTCAACTGACCATTTAGGTCATGTTGACTTATTTGTAGATCTTACTTTGCTGCACATTATTGCTGCTGACAGTTTATCTCTATCTATACTAATATTCAAGATAATAACCAAAAACAGCAAAATTTCCTTAAAATTATCAATTCAGGGGCAGCAACCCAACAACCCATTGTCTAATTCATCTGAAAATTTCATAGCAGATCATTCTGGACTAGATAAACAATTTAACTTTTTCAGATTTGCTCTATATGCTTTGGTTTCAGAGTTATAAGCCAAAATCTACATTTTACCCCTATGTTTTATTTTTAGCCATGGTGGCCATCTTGGTTGGTTGGCCGGGTAACCGGACACATTTTTTTTAATGAGAGACTCCGATGATGATTGTGGCTAAGTTTGGTAAAATTTGGCCCAGATGTTTCAAAGGAGAAGATTTTTGTAAAAGACTACAAAATTTTACGAAAAATTGGTAAAAAATGACTATAAAGGGCAATAACTCCTGAAGGGGTCAACTGACCATTTCGATCATGTGACTTATTTGTAGATCTTACTTAGCTGAACATTATTGCTGTTTACAGTTTATCTCTATCTATAATAGTATTCAAGATAATAACCAAAAACGGCAAAATTTCCTTAAAATTACCAATTCATGGGCAGCAACCCAACAACGGGTTGTCGATTCATCTGAAAATTTCAGGGCATATAGATCTTGACCTGATGAACAAATATACCACATGTCAGATTTGCTCTAAATGCTTTGGTTTTTGAGTAATAAGCCAAAAACTGCATTTTACCCCTTTGTTCTATTTTTAGCCATGTCGGCCATCTTGGTTGGTTGGGCGGGGCACCGGACACATTTTTTAAACTAAATACCCCAATGATGATTATGATTAAGTTTGGTTAAATTTGGCCCAGTAGTTTCAGAGGAGAAGATTTTTCTAAAAGATTACTAAGATTTACGAAAAATGGTTAAAAATTGACTATAAAGGGCAATAACTCCTAAAGTGGTCAACTGACCATTTTGGTTATGTTGACTTATTTGTAGATCTTACTTTGCTGAACATTATTGCTGTTTACAGTTTATCTCTATCTATAATAATATTCAAGATAATTACCAAAAACAGCAAAATTTCCTTAAAATTACCATTTCAGGGGCAGCAACCCAACAACGAAATGTCTGATTCATCTTAAAATTTCAGGGCAGATAGATCTTGACCTGATAAACAATATTACCAGATTTGCTCTAAATGCTTTGATTTTTGAGTTTTAAGCCAAAAACTGCATTTTACCCCTATGTTTTATTTTTAGCCATGGTGGTCATCTTGGTTGGTTGGCTGGGTCACCGGACACATTTTTTAAACTAAATACCCCAATCATGATTGTGGCCAAGTTTGGTTAAATTTGGCCCAGTAGTTTCAGAGGAGAAGATTTTTGTAAAAGTTAACGCAGGACGATGACGGACGACAACGCCGGACGCCAAGTGATGAGAAAAGCTCACTTGGCCCTTTGGGCCAGGTGAGCTAAAAATCTGATAAGAATAGTACCCATGAGAGCACTAACTAGGCCATTTTCCATATATTTAATATTTCCAAGGGGCATAACTCTTTTAAAAAAAAGTCTATCATCCACCATTTTACAACTTGTCCAAGATAATGCTGATTTTTACCTACAGTATAAGTTTTATAAAAATCTGTCAAAAGATGTACCAGTGAAAGCACTAATGAGGCCATTTTCCATAATTTTAATATTTCCAAGGGACATATCTCTTAAAAAAATCTATTTTCTGCTATTTTTGAACTGATCTGAGAAATTGGTGATATTAACCTATAGTATAAGTTTTATAAAATAGATAAAATTTCTCATGATTTTGTTTCAAAATTAAACTGCTCACTGATGATACCGGGACCGCCGCAAGTGGATAATATTAATAGTGTAAAAATATGCAAGTGTTCGGTAAACAGGAAGTTGTCGAGTGATGAATCTGAAAACGCATCACACGGTATAGCTGACTTATAAAAATCCTGAAACCAAATTTCAGAAATCCTTGTATTGTAGTTCCTGAGAAAAATGTGACGAAAATTTTTAACTTGGTTATTATGTGTAAAATCATACAAGTGTTCGGTAAACAGGAAGTTGTCGAGTGATGAATCTGAAAACGCATCACACGGTATAGCTGACTTATATAAATCCTGAAACCAAATTTCAGAAATCCTTGTATTGTAGTTCCTGAGAAAAATGTGACGAAAACTTTCAACTTGGCTATCATGTGTAAAATCATACAAGTGTTCGGTAAACAGGAAGTTGTCGAGTGATGAATCTGAAAACGCATCACACGGTATAGCTGACTTATATAAATCCTGAAACCAAATTTCAGAAATCCTTGTATTGTAGTTCCTGAGAAAAATGTGACGAAAATTTTCAACTTGGCTATCATGTGTAAAATCAGACAAGTGGTAGGTAAACAGGAAGTTGTCAAGTGATAAATCTGAAAACACATCACACGGTATGGCTGACATATATAAATGTTGATACCAAATTACAGAAAGGGTGGATGTGTAGTTCCTGAGAAAAATGTGACGAAAGTTTCATGGGACGGACTGACTGACAGACGGACTGATGGACGGACTGATGGACGAACGGACAGACTGATGGACAGACTGACTGACAGACAGAGGTAAAACAGTATACCCCCCCCCTTTTTTAAAGCGGGGGTATAATTATAATATGGATGAAATATTCTATAATATTATTTTCTGTGGAATAATTAACACATAATTTGTTTGTAATGGAATATTAAAGGGTATAGAATATTTGTTCAAACAGAAAATAATATATATATAGAATAATAGGTAGTTTCGTTTTTGATACTGACTATATCATGTGGAATATCTAGAAGAGCCTGTTAGGGCGAGTTAAGATATTCCACATGATATAGTCAGTATCAAAAACGAAACTACCTATTATTCTGTTTATCGGTAATTATGACATCACACAATGTATTCCCTAATATTTTCAGTGATACAGCCAGTTCGTTGATACTCGAAAATATTAGGCAGTAAGATCAAAGGGAAAATATAAGAATTACTGATACGTACCGATTATCAGGTTGTCTGCATGTTGATATCGTAAAATATCAGCTGCGAGACATAATATGAAGCTTTTTGTCGAGTAAGCGCAGCAAACGAGATCAAAAAGCCTTCATATTATGTCGAGCAGCTGATATTTTACAATAATAATATGCCGATAACCTGATAATCGATTTATCGGGCAGTATTTGCGTCTTTTGGAAGTATTGTCTTAGTTTCACCAGCAACCAGAAGTTGACTTGATAAGTTCGGGTCAAACTTATCAACGTCGGTTCAAACATTATGACGTCGCTGATATGTCCGGGTCAAAGTTATTAAGGCCAGGTCAACGTATTTGACGTCACAAAGCTGTGATATGGAGTTTTATTAAGAGCTGAGGAAATTGATATAGACAGTTGGACGACCGATAATATAGAATATTTCATCCATATTATAATTATATCATGAATGAGCTTCTGTTTCATGACAGCATGTTAGTGACAGTATTGAAGTGTACTCAATAACAAAAGAAATCAGTCAACCAATTTATAGTAAATATGCATGCAGGTCCAACAGCAGACTGAGCAGGTACTTACCACTGCTTGAGGTATACAACTAGCTTAACATGTTGTAGCCAAACAGAACAGTCTGAGCAGGTACTTACCAGTGCAGAAGGATTCAACTAGCTTAACATGTTGTAGCCAAACAGAACAAACTGAGCAGGTACTAAACAGTGCTTGAGGGTTACAACTAGCTTAACATGTTGTAGCCAAACAGAACAGTCTGAGCAGATACTTACCAGTGCAGAAGGATTCAACTAGCTTAACATGTTGTAGCCAAACAGAACAAACTGAGCAGGTACTAAACAGTGCTTGAGGGATACAACTAGCTTAACATGTTGTAGCCAAACAGTACAGACTGAGCAGGTACTAACCACAATGCTTGAGGGATACAACTAGCTTAACATGTTGTAGCCAAACAGTACAGACTGAGCAGGTACTTACCAGTGCAGAAGGATTCAACTAGCTTAACTTGTTGTAGTTAAACAGTACAGACTGAGCAGGTACTAAACACTGCTTGAGGGATACAACTAGCTTAACATGTTGTAGCCAAACAGTACAGACTGAGCAGGTACTTACCAGTGCAGAAGGATTCAACTAGCTTAACATGTTGTAGTTGAACAGAACAAACTGAGCAGGTAATCACTAGTGCTTGCGGGATACAACTAGCTTAACATGTTGTTGCCAAACAGAAGTCTGAGCAGGTACTTACCAGTGCAGAAGGATCGTACTAGCTTAATATGTTGTAGTTAAACAGTACAGACTGAGCAGGTACTAAACAGTGCTTGAGGGATACATAACTAGCTAAACATGTTGTTGCCGAACAGTACAGACTGAGCAGGTACTAACCACAATGCTTGAGGGATACATCTAGCTTAACATGTTGTAGCCAAACAGCACAAACTGAGCAACTTTACTTACCAGTGCTGGAAGAATACATCTAGCTAATCGTGTTGTCCCTTCAAACACTTCACATGGAACTTCATTGACAAATACTGTAACAATCTCATGAAATCCTTCACCGTTTACATCAAGTTGAGTACCACCTGAAAAATCAGGAATATTAATCATACAGTCAAGATTTGTATGTAAACTAGATATATATATGTATCACCATCACTGCTGGTGATCCGATGAATAAATCTGTTGTAGAGTTGTCACTAACTCAGATGTACTTATAAATATATATATATGATATAAAAGTAACATTAATTAAAATCAAAAGAAAATCATTAAACAGTTTTCAAAACAGGACATTTTAATCAGTACTGAGTCTCAGTATTATGTACTGAATAATATCAGATGATTTTTTTTAAACATTCTACTTTGAACATACTGGTCAAAACCAGTTGCTTCCACATGCTTATTTTGCAACAATGAACATATTGCATAAATACTGCATACAACTGTTATCCCCAAACACATGGCCCGACAACACAGTTATTTCGTAGTGCATTTCTTTTAGACAAGAAATTCAAATTAAAAAAATCGCCCCTGCTCTTTCTCAAAAAGATTTTTACAGTGAAGTGTAGTACCAGTGAGACAAATAATATCAAAATTATAGAAATACCAGCTCTTAACTCAAAATATTGACAATTTTGTGTTAAGGGGTGTAAAATTCAGTTTGACAGCTTCAGACGTGATAAAATTTGACCTTTTTGAACTGGACCATATCACTACTTAACATAAAGATTCAGCACCCAAATTTTTTTAACATGTAATTCATACCTGTCAACCTGTGATGATGAAAATGCATGAAGAATGAAATCTCAGGTCATAACGCATACAAACTTTTGGGAGCTGAATTTCAGTATTATGGGGACATTTTTCTTATAATTTAATTAAGAATTGAATGCTTCTTTTTGTAAATTTATTGGGGTGTAAAAGCGTTGATCGAAGTACATTTTGTATGAAGCGCGGAAGCGCTTCATTCTAAAAATGTACGCACGGCCAATGCTTTTACAATCCTATAAAGTTACAAAAAGAAGCATTCAATACTTATAATTGCATTTTTCACCTATGATCATGAAAACACGAATTTTTTATATTTTATTATTTAATTCACCTGTGCACTTTATTGTTGGAGCACGTGTTATCATGAATGAAAAGTTGTATTGAGCATTGCAACTGCTTACGGAATAACACGTGATGTGCAGTTAGCCAATCAGAATAAAATATTATAATGAAACATACATCTAATGTAATTATATCAAAACAAGTTCACTTGGTTAAGTAATTTAAAATTTTATTAAGTATTAGTCCATTGCACTTTAAAAAACTTTGGATTCACTTGTGTTACACTATTCATTGTCCTTTCAACATATATGCAGCCTCACTTATCTAAACAACATTAAATGAAGTATTAATACTGTGGATTAATTTATTTTCGTGGGTACCAATTTTCGTGGATTCAGGGAAACTTACATATTCGTGGATATTAAATTTCGTGGTTTTACTGAAGTCTGTATACAAGCCTTTGTAAAATTTGTCATTCGTTGAACATCTAATTTCGTGGTTTGCCTGTACCAACGAAATCCACGAAAATTGGTATCCCACGAATAATAATGAATCCACAGTAGGTATTAATGTTAAACTGGCTTCAAAACCTTTAACCATGAGATCGTCATTTTGGATTGAAATTAAAGTATAGTAAAATAAAGTTAAGGGGGTTCGCGGGTCTAAATCATTTATATAGGATTTCTCTATATTTTTCTATAAATGAACTTTATCTTATAGTTAATAGAAAAATAAAATAAAAAAGTGGGGTCACCGTTCATTTGCGCTCACAATCTGCCTTCGAAAGAAGCATACATTTTTGTAAAGGTGTTTTTTTTCTGTTGAAGAAATAGGAGAAATAAACGTAATATCGAAATAAAAAAAAGAAATTTATTACAGAAATCGATCAAATTTTACAATAACTTAGTTTAAGTACAGCTTATATGGAAATGATATTAAAAAAGATAGGTCACCGATGAGTTGAAAAAGATATTTCAATTTTAGAGCCAAAAAATGGCATTTTTCCACCAAAGGGAGATAATTTGGAACTTTTTCAATGATGTATACATTTTGAAAGTCATCTGAGGCCACCACGAATTGATTTTTTTGAATGATTTTTGTACCATATGATAAAGTAACAACTACAAAAGGAAATAAATAAAATTTGTAATGAAAAACAAATGTTTGATTTTTTTCTGAAATTTTTATACCCTCGAGCCTCCTTAAACAGTTAAAGGAAGTATAGATGAAAAAAAAAAAATTTCATCTTTTTTTTTATAATTGTATAAAGGTATCAAAATAATGAAAAGTTGAAGTTCAATATGTATTTGAATTCTATTCATTATAGATTTAATCTTGTTTACAAAAAAAACGTAAATATAAGGAACAATTTTGAATGGTGACAAAAAAGGGGAAGTAACTCAAGTTGGAAAATGTTTGTAAACAACATTACATCCCAGCTCCTTTGTTCTAACAGGGGGGATCTGAGCCGGATCACCCATACCAGATCACCCCAGTTTGAGTTTCTTTGTTATGCATGCTTTCCTTTGTTCTGTAACATTTTGGCGGGAATGTCAAATCCACTATAAAACTTGTAATTAATTATACGGAAAAGACTATCTATCAAAATTCACGTAGAAAAAAATCAGTGTTTATGCAGGGATTCGAACTCAAGACCTTTAGCATATCAAGCCACGACACATACCACTACGCCAGGACGACTGGATACGAACTAACAGTAGTGTTACATACTTAAAGGAAGCAAGATCTTTTTATTAGTGGGGCGAGTTGGCAGACCTTTATTCAGTGGGGTTTAAACCTTTTTCGTTTATAAGTGAGTTGTCAGACTAATTGTTCAATTTGATTTTACACTTTTTCAAAAGTGGGAAGAGTCGGTAAACAAGAGTGGGGCAATTTTTTTTAAACGTGGTGATATAGTGTGGGCCGATTGGCAAGGGGGGCGAGTTGACATCGTTTGATATCTACTCATCGTGTTCGGGGGTCATAAAGGGTATACATCATTTAGTAATATATAAAGTATATTATAATGGTTGTGTGGCGTTCTAAACTCGATTTTATGAATTGTAGACGGTTTTTCGTCTAATCTAAAACAGCTGGGATGTAAAATAGTTATCCCATTCGGACTCCGGCCATCGGGTGATCTTACACTGAAACACTGCGTCCTTGTGGGATAACTATTAGGTGAAATTTATTTACGACCTAAAGCTAAGGTAATTGGTGTTAATTAACAGTGTGTTTGGCAACAAAGCTGTCAAGTGAAGCCGTGCACTTAATGGGTCACTTAATATGACAGTTTACACAGCTAGCTGAACACCCACAGAATACGGGTCAGTTGACAGGTATGTGCAATTACACCCCGTACTTAATATTTCATGCATTTAATGTCAAAAAATAAATTGGGAAAGTGTATTAAATAAAACATGCAAGTTATACACTGTTTACACTGGGGACTATATTCGTAGACAACGAAAACCAAAGAACGATAACTGTGTCCTTGGACCTAATAGGACAGAAAGACTAGACCCATCTTTATAAAACTTTGCATAACCTACGCTTAGGCAATTATGACATAGTTTGCAAAGTTTCATGGCCATATGGCATATATTAGAGAAACTAGGGTAATTTTAGTATTGACATTTGGATGATATTTTTTACGTATATAAATTAAATATCTTCAACTGTCAAGATTTTGGCCTAAACATTTGCTTTTTAAATGCTCTTGAATATTATATATTAAGTATTAAAAGCATCTGAACACTCATTTTATTTATCAGATGTATTGTAATTATTCCAAAATCAAATTTATATGAGCCTGTGCCTAAAATAGAGATTTTCCAATTCAGGGAAGCCTTATATAAATATGCATTTTTCTCAGCCAATTTCAAGTTTTTATGTTTTTTAAGCCTAAATTATTCTTTCATATATATTAAATGTACCTCAAATGTATAGAAAAGTTACAAAAAGCACACCACATGAGTATAAAATGGTCTTGGGCCATGTAGTACTGAGAATGATTTAGAGTCGATTTAGGTGGTAGCCCATATTGACATATAAAAATGCACACAGAAGCTAACAGAAATGAAAATGTGTTATTTTTTTCTCATTTCTATGCTAAGGTGTTATGATACAAGAAGTCTTATTGCAAAAGGACTCTTGCATTTAAATTTTTTGAAAGACAATATGGTCTGATGGCCCGTTTTTTCACTTTTCAATGGAAACTTGCGTCTCAATAGGCATAAATTTGGACCTCTTACTATCATACAGAAATAAAAATATGGTAGCCTATGAAAAGAGTAAGGTGAACTGAATATAGTAAAGTGCTTTTTTACAGATTGAGTGAAATATTTGTGATGGACTACAGATTTGATGTACAAAGCTCATCACATTTTACATACATCAATTAGGCTGTTTAACCAGGGCCATGAATACAAAATATGCTGCACTTTTTTTCTGTGATAATCTACTTTTCTCTATATTCAGAGTTCACAAATGGTTAATTAAATTTGATTTAAGAATAGAAACACAAATATCAGGAACAAAAAAAGCTGTCAGATAGAAAGTCAGCATGCCTCTTAGGCATAAAATGTAAACTGCTTTAAAATGCTTATTATAGCTGTAGAATGCCAAAATGGCACATTTTAACAGAATTTCTGTAAACCAGAGATGTAAATCCTTTACTTTGATTGAGTTTGACAAATTGAAACCAGCAAATCATTCAGGAAAGTTGCCAAAGTACAGAATCTAGATTTCAGGAATCCATCTCTTAGGCCCGAGAACACAGTTATTTCGTAGTGCATTTCTTTTAGACAATAAATTCAAATTAAAAAAATCACACCCGCTCTTTCTCAAAAAGATTTTTACACGTTAGTGTACTACTAGTGAGACAAATAATATCAAAATTATAGAAACTTCTACCAGCTCTAACTCACAATATTGACAATTCTGTGTTAAGGGGGTGTAAAATTCAATTTAACAGCTTCAGACGTGATAAAATTTGACCTTTTTGAACTGGACCAAATCACTACTTAACATAAATATTCATCACCCAAATTTTTTTAACATGTAATTACATCCCCCTACTTAATATTTCATGCATTTAATATCAAGAAATAAATTGGGAAAGTGTATCAAATAAAACATGCAAGTTATACACTGTTTACACTAGGCAGCGACTATATTCGTAGACAATGAAAACCAAAGGACGATGACTGTGTCCTTGGACCACATATAACATCTATACTTTTATTTCATCTGTAACAAAAGGCTATCATCAAGATAGCAAACCAGGTTTTGTTTACATATACTAGTGTCATTATATAAGCAATTAAGGGGCTCACGGGTATAATTAATTATTTTTTTATATAGGATTTTTTTTTTCTTTTTTCTATAAATGAACTTTATCCTATACTAAAAATAAAATAAAACAAGAATGTGTCCATAGTACACAGATGCCCCAATTGGACTCACTTTTTATGTTTAGTGGACTGTGAAATTGGGGACAAAACTCTAATTTGGCATTCAAATCAAAAAGATCATATCATAAGGAACATGTGTACTAAGTTGGACTTCAACTTCATCAAAAACTACCTTGACCAAAAACTTAAACCAAAAACTTTAACTAAAAACTGAAGCGGGACAGTCGAACAAACGGAAGAAGAGACGAAGAGACGCACAGACCAGAAAACATAATGCCTATAAATGAGGCATAAAAATGGGGTCACTAATCATTTACACTCACAATTTGCCTTTGAAAGAAGCTAGCATTTTTGTGAAGGTACTTTTTTTCTGTTGAACTAATAGGAGAACAAGAATGTGTCCTCAGTACACGGATGCCCCATCCGCACTATCATTTTCTATGTTCATTGGACTGTGAAAATGGGGGAAATTAAAGAAGCTAGCATTTTTGTGAAGGTACTTTTTTTCTGTTGAACTAATAGGAGAACAAGAATGTGTCCTCAGTACACGGATGCCCCATCCGCACTATCATTTTCTATGTTCATTGGACTGTGAAAATGGGGGAAATTCTCTAATTTAATGACAAATTAGAAAGATCATATCATAGGGAACATGTATACTAAGTTTCAAGTTGATTGGACTTCTACTTCATCAAAAACTACCTGGTTGATTTTTGTACCATATCATAAAGTAACAACTAATAGTGTAATAGGTAAAATTTGTAATGAAATTTTTTTTTTTTATTTTTGCTGAATTTCTTGTACCCTCGAGCCTCCTTAAGGGCCATAATTCTGAATGGCAACAGTAAAACATATAACATCAATCTGTCAAGCATTTTTAAAACAGTTTTCAATTTAGTGCAGGAAAAGAAAACCACTTAAAATGAAATTCTGCAATTAATCAAAGGCCATAACTTGTGAATTGCAAAAGCTAAAATCATCTATCTCAAATACCATCATTAACAACAGATTAAATTTAATAAGCCTTGGTAGAACGGTTGTTTTTCATTTGTACATAGGCATATCTCTAGAGCAGTTGAAGTGACACCACCCAAATTTAAACTTGATCTGTGAAGCAAACTTAAGTTAGAGAACAGAAACCAACTTTAGGACATATTCATAAATACATACAGACAGACACTGCCCCTCCCCTTTGGCATAAAAATATTTGGCTAGAGTGTTTGTTAAAATAAATTATATATTCGACTTGAATGTTTTGTATGTTTATTCCTGGGCTCTTTAAGTTTCACAGGCATAACTGTGATTGATATCTGGACAATGTTGTCTTTTTTCCCCAAAATCATTTTTTTTTACCCATTTGGGTATATATAGGTAGTAAATACCAACACATTATAAAACAAGCATTATCTGTGAGTCATATTGCATGCCAATACATTGTCCCCTACCAGTTAAAAATTCATTGAGATTGGTCTATAAGTTGTGTAAACTACACATTAACAAATTAACAAACAAATCTGGCTAAATTCTTCAAACAATTAACAAAAGAAAAGGAAAAAAAATCCCTTCCACTTGTCACTTTTTGCAGGGGATTTCCCAAATGAAGGCTTCCAAATGGAAATTTTAAAAGAGCAATTTTGTCCACAATTTTAAACAAATCAATTAATTTTACAATTGCACTAGGCTTGTAAAAGCAAGAAGAAGCCAAAAAACAAGATTAAAATATATTTGAAGGCCCCCTTGAAGGTTTTGTAGAACTATAAGAGCCATTATGCACATAAAATCCCCATGGGCATTTTGAAAAGTTGGCAGGTATGCAAGGGACTTTACATTGAGGGCTAAGAATAGGGCTATACTGATAGTGCCAAAAAAATCAATTATATGAACTATAAATTCAGAAATTTTTGCCTGCATTTATTATTGCGATTTTGTCATTTAAGACTAAACTGCGATTTTTAATTTTTTGCGATATTGAGAAAAATTCTGTTTAATTCATATAAAAAAATTAAAATGCAAGTTCAAATTATTGCGATTATAACCGTCGCATTTGTTGCTATAATTTCTGAATTTTCATAACCAAAAAAGTCACCTTCTTAACTGCCAAATAAAAGAATAAGTTCAGTACACCAATAGTGATGACTTACCCTCTAATCCGAAACCTTATAGTATAAGAAATTACACCAACAGTAAGTCTTACCTTCTAAACTGACAACTGAAAGTATTAGTACAAGAAGTATACATGTGGTTTTTGGCTCTGATTCTGACCAAAGCTAATATACCAAATATATATTAACATGGGACTATTATTGTTTTTGTTACCAAGTATGTAAATCAATTGTATCTGATTTTATGCCCTTTAAGGGCCCTGTAATTTGGATAATAAAAATATTCTATTCTATTTTATTCTAGTACAGTACTCCAAAAGTCTTACCTACTAAACAGACTAAACTGACAACTAAAAATATCAGTACAGTATTAAAAATATAAGTAAAAGTCTTACCTCCTAAACTGACTATTAATGGTGAAAAAAAAGTCAATCTCATATTGAAAATAAATATATTCATTCCAGTAGCATAGCCTTTTCCTATCACTCTCACTTTTATAGTTTCAACATTTCTAGGACCCTCGCCTGCAGTACACTGGATTTCTGTCCCATCGGCTTTTGCTTCAAATGTGTAGCAGTCAATGTCTCCAATCATTACAATGTTATTTTCAGGTGAAGCATCAAATCCTGATCCAGTTATAGTGATATTTGTGCCAGATACTCCTGTAAAATGGATGACACATATTAAAGTCATATGAAACAAGTGACTGATGAAAAACAATTTTATCCAATTCTGGAACCAATGCATGTATATATCATAAACTTAGTCTTCTGTGCACAATTTTATCATTTTTTACAGAAACACTTTGTAAAATTGTCATTTTTTTTTAATCTCTTTGTCTGTTATTGTGTGAAAATATGGCAGCTACTTAATTGTCATGTTTTAAAGCCGTAGTTTAAAGATTGTCAACTTATAGTAAACAATCAACAAAGAAGCATGGATATTGAGAACATGTATAACATATGCAATCAGATAATAGATTTTTAAATGACAGATTCATGAGGATTGTGATCACCAAATTTTTACAAGAAGGGTCACACTGAGGTTACATGCATGCCGAAAATAAGTCGGCAAATTGCTTCCTGGAAGCAAGCAATTAAAAAAAGTAAACATCTTGTAAATGTAGGAAAATTAAAGAACTTTCTTCAGAAAAAGTATATGTACATAAGTTATATAATGAACAGTAGTTGTGGATTCATGATTATTCGTTGGATACCAATTTTCGTAGTTTTCATGGGTACATGTGAACCACGATTCAAATGTTCAACGAATCACACATTTTCTATAGGCTTTGTATGCAGATATTTTTCTAAACCACGAAATCAAATACCCACGAAAATGCAAGTTTTCCTTTATCCACGAAAATAAATAAATCCACAGTATCCACTTAGTCATAAAAACATCATTTGTTTTAAATTTGAGGTTTCATGGCAGTTAAGTTCACATTGGTACAACAGCACCCTGTAAATATTACCAAAATGTGCAGCTGCAAGTTATGGTGACTTATAGTTGCTAACTTTTACATCATTTGATCTGAGACTGATGTAGGGAAATGTCTTAATAGAATTAATATCACATCTTAAAATTCTTATTTTTATGAGATTGAATTCTGAATTTATTTTTTTTTGAATTTTTAGCAAATGATTTGCTGTAACAGTGCTCATTGGTTTTAAGAGACTTGCTAGGTCATCTTTTTTGGTATGTATGACAAGTTACTTTACACTGCTGCAACTTTCCATACACCAAATATAGTTGACTTATTGTTTATAGCTCTTGAAAAACTGACCAAAACACAAAAACTTAACATTGACCAATGAACCATGAAAATGAGGTCAAGGTCAGATTGTGGGACAGATATGTTGACCTAACAATCTTTCCATACACCAAATATAGTTGACCTGTTGCATATAGTACTAGAAATCAGACCAAAGCACAACAAAAATTTGAACACTAACCAATAACTATGAAAATGAGGTAGACTTCATATGAAATCTGCCCGACTGACATGTTTACATACCCATATCAATCATTCCATACACCAAATATAGTTGACCTACTGCTTATAGTATTATAGAAATGGTCCTAATCACATAACTCTAACCTAGATCACTGATCCATGAAATGAGGTAGAGTTCTGATGAGCCTAGAGTGAGTGAGTGTCTGTCGGACATGTAGACTTTGCAAGGAACTCATAAACCAAATATATTTATCTTAAGCTTCATTATTACTCTTAACAATTGAGATATTCACTTGACAAAAAAATTCAATCTTTTCCTCAAGCAGTGGCTGAACTATGAAAATGAGGCCAAGGACAATGGACATCTGACATATGGAATATTCAAGCATAAGGTATCTGTATACAAGATATGAAGTATCCAGATCTACTACCTTCTGAAAAATAAAGCTTTCTACAAACATGACAAATAGTTTACATTGCTGCCGCCGTATAGTAATACCTATGTCTTGCATGCTGAGACTTTTGTCTCAGGTGAAACAAAAATCAAAAAGGGAAAACCAAAACAAAACAGACTTAGCATCACACAGAAAGCATGCTCATATGATGCTTGCTAATGTAATAAATGTGCCTAGGTTAATTCCCCTTAAGTTGGACAGATTAAGTATTTAGTATTTAAATGTTTATTTTAAGTTAAATTTGATTTAAACATAGTAAGATACAAGTAAGGATTGTTAATTTTACTGTTTTATTATTTAACTTTTGGTGTTTTTATAATGTTTTAAGAATATTCATTTACTTATGTGGTATGATTGCCAATGAGACAACTGTCCACAAGAGATCAAAAGGACACAGACAGACACATCAAGTTTTCTTTCATACCTTATTGTTTAAAGTCATCCTGATTAATGACAAGTTTAGGATTTTAATTGATATTCAGTTGGAGTCGGCCTTGCACTTTATTTAAGACTAACTCTGGGAACACTTTATTTTCATTTTACATTTGAAATAACTCTAACGTAAGAGTACCCAAATTGCACCTATTAAGAAAAAAATAGCAAAGACTAGAGACTAAACAAATTTTTTTTTATGATTTGATACTATGCACTTCTTTCAACATAGGTAAACATGTTTAGATATACATAAAAGGTTCACAGTCTTTATCAACAGATGGACTGCTTACTGAAAAAGCAAAATGTACAAAAACGTCACCATGCGACGTCATCAAAACGTCATCTTTTTAAAATTAGCAAATACAATATATTATAAGTATCCATTTCGTAAAATATGAAGAGTAAGCACGGACTAATATCCAATTGTTTAAAATATTTGAAGATTTAAAGTTATTAGACTTTTGACGATGTGAATTTAAGCATGGATGCAATTTGGGTACTCCTCATTACAGAATCATGGATAGTTTGGAGGTTGATTCAAACCCATTTTTTATGACTCAATATGGATTAAAAATCAAATTGGTGTACCTATACAATAAAGAAGGATAGGGCTACAAAATAAACCCAGTATGGACATCTTTTTCTTGATCAGTAAACAACGTAGGTGAAAAAACTGTCAAAATATGTGCAATTTGGGTACCGTCACATTATTTTTGAACTTCATTTGGGAAAGTTTTCTGACTCTTGTTTATCTTTGATTAATGCATTTATAATTTTATTGTAAATTTGTGAATAAAATATAGTTTCATTTGATTAATTGTCTGTTGTTAATCCATAATCCAATATCAGGTATCCAGATGGTTAAATAGGGAAGAAGTACTGGCCACTACACATCCCGGGAGGTGTTGTCACCGACCCCCTCCTTTTACACTACAAAATGTCAGTCAGCTCACATTTTCAGTTTCTGAGAAATGTGACGAATATTTCATGGAACAGACAAAAAGACCAGTGATTCTCCTTCTTTGGAACAGGGCCATAATTAAACATTATCTAAGTCTGTATACTTAATCATGTGTAACTAGGTTTTTAAAGTAGGTATTTACATAACATAAAGTAACAACAATCACAAGGATATTGATAAAGCATAGCATACACAACAATTACAACAACATGTTCTATAACTGTAAACCTGTCTGTCAAACTTCAATCGTTATGTACAAAAAAAAAGTTCCAGTAACTGTACTTAAACCCCTATCTTCAAATTTTAACAATAAGTTTTTTGATTTTCCAAAAATAATCTAGGCAATCTTGTATTTCAAGCGTGAAACATTCTCTATTCTTACATTACACAGATTTTAGCACTATAACTCTATTTTGGTGAAGAATGAGAAATTTTTAGAACTAAACTTGCTATTGATAAATGTAACCATGTTAAATATCCCCTACCCCCCCTCCCTGGATTTTTTGTTGTTGTAAGTTTCAAAACATGATTGAACTAAGTTTAACAATCAAGAATTGTCTATAAATTAACAGAAAATCAATTTTGTTTCCTTCTGAATTCAAAGTTTTATATTTTAAACTAATTATTTTGCTTGAAACAGACTACAAAAATAATCAATCTGAAATACAATAATGCATATATGTGATTCTTCCAGCGGGAGTCAAAATATCCCCCTTTTTCAGACCCTCTTCAGTCCCTCCCGTTAAAATTTGAAATCTTGGCTTCGTGAAAATGTCAATCTTGAAATTTTTTTGTCTGTAAAATTGATATAGACAAATATAAAGTCTGAGAAACTCGAAATGAATATGGGAAAAGTCCAAGAAAAACAGTTCTAAGTCACCATTTCCTATTATTTATTTTGTGTCAAAAGGTAAATAAGTTATAGTGTCTAGTAATCAATGAAGGTGTTTAGGATTAGACTATATAATACAAGAATAAAAGATGATTGGCAATTACCTGGGGATCAACTGGCTACCTTTAAGACACACACCTGGATGATTAAAAGTGAAATACTGACAATGGATTAAGTTGTATGAATAAACGACGACTTTAATTTGATGCTGTTGTAAACATGGAACAGTAACTGAACCTCAAAGACAAATGAAATCAACTGCAATATGATATGTATGGCTTGTTTTCTTTCTAAGCCAATGAAATACCTATATAAGTATGTTTGTCTTGGACAATTCTAAAATGTTATAATTTCACAAAATACAAACTGTATGTTATAACTAAATACCCCAGCAGCAAATTAAAGAAGACCAAGTATCGAACCAAATTCAACTCTGCCTCGAGATCTGATTTCAAATGGTGCAAATCCAGTGCCAAGGGTCAAGACCATGCTTACTACACTTCATGCAAAGCGGACTATGGTGGCCCTAATAACTTGACCAAACATATGGAGACAGCTACCCACCAGAAAGCTCAAAACTCGAATAATTCAACACCACTGTTCAGTATAGTGGTACCAAAATTGACAAAGTAGCTTAAGCTGAGGTACTTTTAGCAAACAATGTATGATGGCTGATCCCATTATTGTGAACTATATATATATAATGAATAAATATTATCTTCTATTTTAATCAAGTAAAAATGAGTTTTCTAATTATATATACTTCAGGAAAGAACACAAAGAACAAAAACACACAAATCTCTACCTGAAAACTTGTGTCTCTCTGAAAAATCATAGTACATCATGTTTTCTAGTATTATGATTTATTTCAGTTACAATAAATTCTAAAAAATTTTGAGTGATACTGAGTTTAAAAAAAAAAACTCCAAACAAAATAGTCCTAACAAATTTAAAAGTCCATTTTTTATTATTTGAGTATGAGGGGACTTGTATACTGATGGTATTCTATCAAAACAATCTGAAATAACAGTACATTGTGCTTTGTTTCATCCATAAAGTCTTTGGCTGATTAAAGTTAATTCTTTATACCATGTATACCATTTAAAACTACTCATGGCTTATTTCTGAACTTCACTGGCCAAAATATTTCATGGGTCTGAAATGTTTAATGTGATAATAATTGAAAAACTGATAACATAATTACAATTTTCAAATTACATGAAGATAAATAGCAAATCAATTCCTTACCTGAAAAGGGACTACTTTGAGTTAATGAAGGTGTACTTGTTGATGACCACTCAAATGTACAGTCACCGTCACATAGGGACGGGATATCATTAACAACAACAGACACCTGAAAAGATAGAAAGAAAAAATTGTAAGGATTCTGCGGAACCCAGTGTCTCGTCTACTTTTAATTGCAGGCTAAAAAAAAATGAGAAAAAAAGAAAAAAAAATATAAATATTCCTCTCTATACTATCTTTTGATTGTTAGAAGCTTCTGTCCAAGTGTGGAAAAAATCCAGGATATGAATCTAATTAATGCTTATGGTGACTTGAGTAACACCAGTATCACTCAGATTACAATTCTACCTTGACAGGTAAGTTTGTATTTAGCCTATAAAATACTTATTTAGCCTTGAGAATTGAAAGGTCAGTTTATCCCATTCATACAATAGAAGTTGATTAATTTGGCTTCATGCCATTTACCTTGTCCAAAAGTTAGGTCACTTTATTGTTATTGTGATATTGTTAAAGTACAAAAGAACCCTATATTCTGACCAATACTTAAAACTTCGTGCATCTTGATTTAATTGTTAAAAATTAGTTAATGTTGAATTTTTGGGGTTATTTTCAGCCTTTTAATTGCATATTTCTTTACATGGTAGTTTTTTTTCAGATATAACAAAAAACTATCTGCTTGACTTTATAGAAATAGACTATGCTTGCAGATTATCTATAACACTGTCTTGTTTTTTGTTTAAATCAAATCCGACAGATTATTATTTAGTTGCAAAATATTTTAAATGAGAGCTGAAATTTTTTCTATCTTTAAATGTGCATTGAAGGTTAAAATATCATAATGTGAACAAGAATGAAGAAAACATCTTTGTCCCAAAAAAAACATCATCAACCAGGATATATAATTCAAAATATTAATTTATTATACTAATATCAGTTGATATCTCAAGCTGCTGTTTTGCATGTTAACAATGTAGGTCATGTCCCAACAGAAAATCATTAATATGACTGCAATGTACTCATAAGCACAAACACATAAGGTCACTGTGAAATAGACATATAGGGCAAGAAACAGTCAGTTATACTAAACCAGTTTGACTAGATGTTTAGTTTAAAACCTGTTTGACTAGATGTGTCTTATATTTTGACAATGTAAATGACATGAGGACCTGCATGGGTTTTTTTAATATCTGTATTCTTTAAATTTTTAGGGCATTTTTCTTTTAATAGCCTTAAAAATAACTCTCATTCTGTAAAATTCTCATGAAAATGATTTTTCTATTTAGTCTTTCTGTTACAAGATTATTTATTAATTCTGTACATTGATCATTATATTATCAGTATCGCATTACAGTTACCTAAGTTACCTTTTTATTTTGCACAGTTATTCTTTAGACTTTTGCACCGCATTAAATTATTTTCTATTCTTTATTTTGTTGTTCATTTTCTCTATTCTCTATTTATTTGTTGCTATAACATGAATTCTCTATTCTGTAAACCCCATTCAGACCCTCATAGGTAAACTTCTATTGTATGAATGGGATAAACTGACCTTTCAATTCTCAAGGCTAAATAAGTATTTTATAGGCTAAATACAAACTTACCTGTCAAGGTAGAATTTTAATCTGAGTGATACCGGTGTTACTCAAGTCACCATAAAAATCTTTAACAGCAGACTGTATGTAATGTTAATAACTGGAACAAAAACTAAGTCTATTAATAAGTAAAATACGGAAAAACAGTAACTAATTTTATCAAATAACCTTCCAGATACTAGCTTCTGATCATAAACTTGATAAACAAGCTTCTGTCAAAGTTTGATACAAATTAAGGATAGTTAAAAAAAAGTTATTAGACTTATAAAAACTTTAACCACAAAATGAATGTAATGTTTCCAAGCAGAAAAACTAAGTCCATTCATAAGTAAAATATAGGAAAAATGGGTATTTAAAAAAAAAATTTTACTTCTGGATACTATCTTATGATCATAAACAAGCTTGTGTCAAAGTTTGGTACCAATCCAGGATAGTTTAAGAAAGTTTTTTAAAATCTTAAAAACTTTAGCCACAGAGTGAATGTAATGTTTCCTGGCAGAAAAGCTAAGTCCATTTATAAGTAAAATACAAAAAAAAAGATTTTTTTTTTATTTACTTTTGGATACTATCTTATGATCATAAAAACGTTTCTGTCCAAGTTTGGTAGAAATCCAGGCTAGTATAAGTTATTAAAATTTCAAAAACTTTAACCACAGAGTGAATATTTGTGGACAATAACACCAACAGAATGAAGGATTGCTATGTCTCTCTTTTTCAACAAAAGTTGAAGGCTCCACAAAAACTATATATGTGGTATCATTGACAACAACAGACTCCTGAAAAGATAGAAAGAAAAAACTAGGGATGGGACATCATAAGAAACCACAGACACCTGAAAAGATCCAAAGAAAAAAAATCCACTCTATTCTTATACTTTAGCAAATATAAGCTGTTTCATAATTTCATGAGTGATTGTAAGGAAATGGTGGGAGGATGTTGGATCTTTATTGGGACTCTTGGATTGGGTGGTTTGAAAAACTTGGGATTTCGGGATTGATTATTCGTGATCAGGAATTCTTTTATGGAATTTCGGTATGTCAGGATTTAAATTTCTTTAAATTTGGGACCTCAGGATTTCATGTTTTTAAGCCCAGGATTTCAGAATCAGTACCCCTTACCCCCCTCATGAAAAAGGATGTGGCATTCTGGTGACATTTCTTATAGTTTCCCCAATCCTGACATAACAGCATAATAAATATTCAAGAATGGTATTTCTATGCTGATCACATGTGAAAATGATAATTGGAGTCCCCACTGATAGACTGACAGACAATTGGCTACAGTTATATAACCGTTACACCAATTAAATTATGCTTCACATTATACCATCTTACATTCACATGACCAATGGAAGGACATACACACAGACAAAGTTTTATAACACAGTCATACAAACCTGCGGTTTTACATGGAATGTTCTTAGAAACTCTCCAAAAATTGGACCAAACCACAATCCACCATCTTCTATATTCTGTGAGGTAACTACAACACCAACTCCATTTATATCACTACCATCAATCTGAAGTTATAACAGAATAAAAATGAGGCCCCACATGGTGGTGTCCAAGTAATCACAGTATCACATAATCATTAATTATTTTTTTAAACTAGATAATCAAATAATCAAAAATAGTTTCAGGTTATCAAATAATCATTAAATAGTTGGTCTCGTAATAAAGATCAGATCTTTAGAAGGCATTCAATTATAAGTCTCCTTTGGTTTGTCTAGTTTAGTAAATTAAAAACACTTCCCATTTTCAAGACCAATCAAAGGTCTGAAAATATTTGGAAACATGTAGTGTCACATTAGCATTTCCTCGGAAAGATTGCATTATCAGTTACAATTTTGAAACAGAACATTTTCTTGATTATTTAAGCAAAATTTTCCTTAATATTGGAATTCTGAGGACATTAAGTATCTAAGTATCCTGTGTGACAATAACAGACTGTACAAGAATATATCCATAGTTCATGGATGCCTCACTCGCACTATCATTTTCTATGTCAAGTGGACAGTGAAATTGGGGTCAAAACTCTAATTTGGCATTAAAAATTACAAATGATCATATCATAGGGAACATGTGTGCTAAGTTGCAAGTTGATTGGACTTCAACTTCATCATTCAAAACTACCTCGATCAAAAACTTTAACCTTAAGTGGGACAGACGAACGAATGAATAAACGGAGGAATGAAGGGATGGATGAACAAATGGATAAACAGATGCACGACCAGAAAACCTAATGCCACTAGGTGGGGCATAACAAATACTATAAAGAAGGACAAATAAGAAGGCATATGTGATATGATATTGAAAATTGAAAAGGTATTATTATTAGATTATCTGTATCTGTTACATTACTAAGGTTTCTGAAATGTTGGACAGGACAGAAATGTAAGGACATATAAAAGTCCCCTAAGCATTAAAATTATTAAATGTCCTGATTTTTTTTTCTAAATTATTGACATTCTGAATTGGTACTCACATTCAGAGCTGAAACATCCATTCATGTCCAGTGAAGGATGTTTATTGAATACTGTCGACATCGCGATATCTACAATGTTAACACGATATAGTGTCAACATTGTTTACATTGTTTGAACCCTTATATAATGTATACATGGTTGACATCGCGATGTATACAATGTTAAAATGATGTTGTGTCAACATCGTTTACATTGTTTGAACCCTTATATATTGTTTACATCGTTGACATCATTAACATTGCGATGTATACAATGTAAACACGATGTCGTGTCAACATCGTTGACACTGTTTGAACTCTTATATATTGTTTACATCGTTGACATCGTTAACATCGCGATGTTTACAATGTTAACACGATGTCGTGTCAACATCGTTTACATTGTTTGACCCCTTATATATTGTTAACCCCGTTGACATCGTTAACATTGCGATGTATACAATGTAAACACGATGTCGTGTCAACATTGTTGACATTGTTTGAACTTTTATATATTGTTTACATCGTTGACATCGTTAACATCCTGATGTTTACAAGGTTAAAACGATTTCGTGTGAACATCATTGACATTGTTTAAACTCTTATATATTGTTTACATCGTTGACATTGTTAACATTGCGATGTACACAATATTAAACCGATATCTAGTCAACTTTGTTAACATTGTTTGAACTCTTATATATTGTTTACATCGTTGACATCATTAACATAGCGATGTATACATATAAGAAGATGCGGTATAAGTTCAAATGAGACAACTTATTATTTAAGTTACATCTTTTATAAGTATACCCCTATAGGTTTGACATTAATACAGAGTTTTGGTTTTTATCGAGTAGCAAGCTATGAAAGGCACAAAAAAACACTAGTGTAAAACTATTTGAACAGGACAAATAAAGGTCTAATGTAAAAAAAACATGAAACCAGAAACACGTATGAACAATTCAACAAACGACAACTACTGAACGACAGATTCCTGACTAAGGACAGGTGCAAACAAATGCAGTTAGTTTAACGTTTATATACGTACCATAGACTCAATATAAAATATAAACACGATTTTGACACAATACTGTTAGCATTGTTATGTGAACAATTTAAACAGAAAGGTATTAATAAACTAGAGGCTCTAAAGAGCCTGTGTCGCTCACCTTGGTCTATGTGCATATTAAACAAAGGACACAAATGGATTCATGACAAAATTGTATTTTGGTGATGGTGATGTGTTTGAAGTTCTTACTTTACTGAACGATTTTGCTTCTTACAATTATATCTATAATGAACTTTGCCCATTAGTAACAGAGAACTATATTTGGTAAAAATTTACATAAATTTACCAAATTAATGAAAATTGTTAAAAATTGACTATAAAGGGCAATAACTCCTTAAGGGGTCAATTGACCATTTAGGTCATGTTGACTTATTTGTAGATCTTACTTTGCTGAACATTATTGCTGTTTACAGTTTATCGCTATCTATAATAGTATTCAAGATAACCAAAAACGGCAAAATTTCTTTAAAAATTACCAATTGGAGGGCAGCAACCCAACAACCAGTTGTCCAATTCATCTGAAAAATTCAGGGCAGATAGATATTGACTTGATTAACAATTTAACTTCTTGTCAGATTTGCTCTAGATGCTTTGGTTTCATAGTTATAAGCCAGAAACTGCATTTTACCCCTATGTTCTATTTTTAGCCGTGGCGGCCATCTTGGTTGAATGGCCAGGTCATCGGACACATTTTTCAAACTAGATACTCCAAAGATGATTGTGGCCTAGTAGTTTCAGTGGAGATTTTGTAAAAGATTACTTAGATTTATGAAAAATGGTTAAAGATTGACTATAAAGGGCAATAACTCCTAAAGGGGTCAACTGACCATTTTGGTCATGCTGACTTATTTGTAGATCTTACTTTGCTGAACATTATTGCTGTTTACAATTTATCTCTATCTATAATAATATTCAAGATAATAACAAAAAACAGCAAAATTTCCTCAAAATTACCAATTCAGGGGCAGCAACCCAACAACCGATTGACCGATTCATCTGAAAATTTCAGGGCAGATAGATCTTGACCTGATAAACATTTATATTCCCATGTCAGATTTCCTCAAAATGCTTTGGTTTTTGAGTTATAAGCCAAAAACTGCATTTTACCCCTATGTTCTATTTTTAGCGGTGGCGGCCATCTTGGTTGGTTGACCAGGTCACGCCACACATTTTTTAAACTAGATACCCCAAAGATGATTGTGGCCAAGTTTGAATTAATTTGGCCCAGTAGTTTCAGAGGAGAAGATTTTTGTAAAAGATTACTTTAATTTACGAAAAATGGTTAAAAATTGACTATAAAGGGCAATAACTCCTAAACGGGTCAACTGACCATTTTGGTCATGTTGACTTATTTGTAGATCTTACTTTGCTGAACATTATTGCTGTAAACAGTTTATCTCTATCTATAATAATATTCAAGATAATAACCAAAAACAGCAAAATTTCCTCAAAATTACCAATTCAGGGGCAGCAACCCAACAACCGATTGACCGATTCATCTGAAAATTTCAGGGCAGATAGATCTTGGCCTGATAAACATTTTTACCCCATGTCAGATTTGCTCTAAATGCTTTGGTTTTTGAGTTA
Source organism: Mytilus galloprovincialis (assembly GCF_965363235.1). Classification (NCBI taxonomy): domain Eukaryota; kingdom Metazoa; phylum Mollusca; class Bivalvia; order Mytilida; family Mytilidae; genus Mytilus; species Mytilus galloprovincialis. The sequence goes on from NC_134843.1 coordinate 20,926,104, forward strand.
TAAGCCAAAAACTGCATTTTACCCCTATGTTCTATTTTTAGCCGTGGCGGCCATCTTGGTTGGTTGACCGGGTCACGCCACACATTTTTTAAACTAGATACCCCAATGATGATTGTGGCCAAGTTTGGTTTGATTTGGTCCAGTAGTTTCAGAGGAGAAGATTTTTGTAAAAGTTAACGACGACGGACGACGACGACGGACGACGGACGACGGACGCCGGACGACGGACGACGGACGCCGGACGCAAAGTGATGGGAATAGCTCACTTGGCCCTTCGGGCCAGGTGAGCTAAAAAAGAAGTGGAATGATTGCAAATAAGTAAAATTTCCAGTACATACATACTAACTTGCACATCTATAGATAACCGTATGGCCTTTAACATTGAGCAAAGTTTATATGGCATAGTTAACAATAAAAGACGCCGACATGAAAATATAGAAAACAATTTTAACTAAATAACTAACTGCTTAACCATGTTAACTTATTTTAAAAAAAAGAACGAAAAAAAATGTACAATGTATATACAACAACAACAAGATGTTGACACTATATTGTTAACATTACGATGTATATGATGTGAACGATGTAAACAGCAACGTGTAGACACTATATATACAATATAAACACGATGTTGACACAATATTGTCAACATCGCGATGTATACGATGTGAACGATGTAAACAGAAAGGTATAGACTTTATATATATAGATACACTATAAACACGATGTTGACAGGATTAGATTGTTCTAATGTGGAACATCTCAAGGATGGGACAGAAATGTGATGACTAAATGAAAGTTAGCACCAACTGAGCCTTGAATGTCCTGATTTCCTGATTTACTGAACTTAGTCTTGTACTTGCTTCAGAGGTGGACCATTTCAAGGAAGGGACAGAAATGGGATATCATATTGAAAGTTAGCACAGTCCCCTGAGTCTCCTGAGGGTTGAACGTCCAGATTTCCTGATTTTACTGACTCCTGAATTGCTACTTACATTCAGAGGTGGGACATCTCCAGGACGAGACAGAAATGTGATGACTAAATGAAATTTAGCAAAGTCCCCTGAGCGTTGAACACCCAGTTTCCTGATTTTATTGACATCTTGAATTTCTACTTACATTCAAAGGTGGGACATCTCCAGGACGGGACAGAAATGTGATGTCATATTGAAAGTTAGCACAGTCTCCTGAACGTTTAACGCCTAGATTACCAATTCCTGGCATAGTTTCCAGTTCATCTGCTAACAATTCATTTTCTAGACTGTAGTCAATACCTGAAAAATGTTCAATATTATCAATAGGTTAAAAAGGCTTTCAAAACATAATTGACAACAAAAAAAGGTTTCAGAGACAGGTTGTTTATTTCACAAAAACATGTGACCTACTGTGGATTTTTTAATATTTGTTGGATACCAATTTTTCGTGGATTTCGTGGGTACATTTTACCACGAATTTAAATTTTCAACGAATCAGAAATTTTCAATTGGCTTGTATGCAGATTTTACCAAAACCACAAAATTAAATATACACAAAAGTGTCAATATGAAAAAGAAGATGTGGTATGATTGCCAATGAGAAAACTATCCACAAAAGACCAAAATGACACAGACATTAACAACTATAAGTCACTACCGGTACCGTACGGCCTTGTTTTCCTCAATCCACAAAAATTGGTATCCAGGAAAATAAATGAATCCAAATTATAACTTATCAGAGTAAATAAGTACAAAATTATCAACCATGTCAACTTAAATAAATCTAGGAACTGTCTCATTAGAAAAACAGTTTTTTGCACTTGTATGTGACTATAAACAAAATAATTAATGAGATTTGGTGAAAACCAGAAAAAATAGTATGAATTTTAAAATTAATGCGTGCATTTGTTTTTGCAATTTTCTCCTTTTGGACTAAAATGCGATTATAATTTTTGCGATATTGAGAAAAATCCTGTTTAATTTATATAAAAAATTACAAAAAGGGAGTTTAAAGAAACTCATGATTTTTATTGGCACAACTCTATCAGATTGAGTTCTTTCTCTGTATAAATTAAAATACTAAATTAATACAATAGTTAAAAGATGGAAAATAGTAGACTGGACAAAAACGGTAAATTGTAATAACTGCCTAAAACATTTTATGACAATTTTTAAGATTTAGATATTATATTGTGTCATTGATCTTTCACTTTAGGGAGCTACCATTTGATTTTTATAGGGGGGCTAGGATGAAAAATTTTGTCCTGCATTTTTTTTTTAGCTGTAATCTCTGTCCTGCCTTTTTATTTTTCACTCTGTTTGGTCCTGCCTTTTTTTTTTTAGTTTATCCTGATTTTTTTTTACCTAAATTGTTATCCTGACTTTTTTTTTGCAAGTGTCTCATCCTGCCCTTTTTTTTACTCAAAACTCCTGTCCTGCCTATTTTTTTCAAATTTCATCCTAGCCCCCCCCCCATAAAAATCAAATGGTAGCTCCCTTATAGATCATGTCTCTTATGTTAGTTACAGTTACCTGATACAGTTTCACCGTTAAATTCAACATTATATGTCCCTGTCAAGGGTGGTGATGCCTCTGTTGTCCTGGAAACTGCCACCTGGCCATCAGTAACAAGGGGAGTAACTGGTGTTAGTGCAGGGAAATCGTAGCCACAATCATGGGGTGTAAATGTTATTTCATAAACACCAATTGAAGGTGAAATAACAGATACTGATTTCATCAAGGCATTGTTTGGTTTTGATGGTAAAATTCTATAATCATTTACTTCTGAAAAATAGAAAGAAAAGTATGCAATAGTGAAAGTGTGATTTAAATTTTTTTACTTATATACATGTGAACTAATTGGAAGTGGTGGTCGGGACAGGATCCCTGAAAATTAGATACTTATTCAATGGAAGGTGTGGCTTTTATATACAAATACTGTTTTACAAAAGCATGAAAAAAGTTGAATAGCAAAAAAGTAAAACTGTAATAAAGAACAACTTCATGGCTAATACATGTAATATAATAAACTTTAAAATTTATAATTGTATAATTTTTTCATATAAAAATCAGGAGTTTGCCAATGAGGTAACTATCCACCATTAGTGTCAAACAAGTCACATCCTAAATGAAAGCAAAACCTTTATAGTTATTATCAAATGATTAAATACAATCAAACTTATTATTAGCTAACTGTTAGAAAGAAATAATTCCAACTTACTATCTAAATCATCAACAGGAGCTTTCCTTCCAATATACACATCATCAATAAAGAATTCCTGGACAATACCCTGTTTAAACACTCTGATTTCTTTAACATAGAATTTAAGAGCAGCTGGTTGTCGTTGACTTAGTGCAGCTTTCATGTCTAAGCAGTGAAGGTGCCATCTGTTAACAAAATAGGGAATATAAAATCAATCTTATTGCACAATTGTTATATTCTGATTATGCAATTGCATCATGAAAACAATTGGTTGATATCAAAGTTATAAATTCAATAATTCACCAGTAGAAAAGCACACTATGAACAAGTATGTAAAACAACTTTGTTACACTTCTATCTATTTCCCTCAACATTTTTAGAGTAGTTGAAATTATTAAGTTTACAATGTAGAGTTTACATGATTAGCCTGCAACCATTTGTCAGGTCAGGTCAACTGGTCAACCCTGCAACCAATTGTTGGGTCAGGTCCTCCCGCCGGAACTGGTCAGAGTAGGGAGTTTCTGTCAAGACTGGTTAATTTTGCCAAAAAAAAGTTTTTCTTTTTTAACAAAACAGACATATATGATATACTTACTACTGAAATTAGTTTAAGAAATAATATGCACCAACAAACTTTTTTTTATAAAACTGAATTTAACTGGGTTTTTCTTTTTGAAAGGTTTGTGAAAGCAACTTTGCTTGTTTCTGACTCCTAGATATTATTTCAAGTGTATATTATTGTTATGTAAAAATCTATCTGAATAAACCTTCAGCCTTATACAATATTATTTCTACTCCAAATGTTGTACAAGTTGCAACAGTTTAATCATAAGAGGTGGAACCAATTTCAATTTTTCAGAAAACTTACACAAACTATGCAAAAGGTCAGGCATTCACACATTCACCTACATTTATGACACACTAATGACTTCATTAGTCAAAAACCTTTTATAACTGAAACAATTTTTAATTTTAACATACATGTATTTTCTTAAATACTTTTCACAACTTTATAATTGCAGTTAAAAAAAATCAGGTTTTTAAGAGAAACAACTTGAGTTAATGAAGCAACTCAATTGGTCAACTACCTTACCCTAATATTGGCCTAACTTATGCCGAATGTCACCTACCCTTCGTCTGTATTAAACGTAACAGGTACATCATAATAAGTGTATATGTACTCCAACATATCATTCTGGTAAGTGTAGGATAGACGAATTCTGCTCTGAATTTCATTTCCACGGTAAGCAAAGCAGACCTGAAATTAGTAATTTTAAAGTGCATAGTTTTAAATGCCCTCTTACAACACTGACACCCCTAGATAGTTAAACTCTGGTGAGGATAAGTAACTTTTAATGTGTTTTTTTATAGACAGAGAATATATCATACAACATATTTTTTACAACATATAAGAAGATGATTCTTGCATTTTATAACAGACACTTTCCAAATTAGTAACAGGTCTGAACATTTTGTAAAACCTTCTGAAATTCTACAAAATAAGTGACTTTGATGATGTCATCCTACCAATATCTGATGAAACTACTGTAAATTCAGAAGTTATTGTGTGCATTCATTATTTCCATTTTGAAAATCTTCATAAATGTGAGTTTTATTAGTTTGATATCAATAAATGTTGCACACAAATGAAGAGATCAAAATCTAAAACAAAACTTTTTGTTGTTGCAACACATATATATATATATATGTCGATGTTGTAAATTTAACAATCATAAAAACATTGTTAACAGTATTTACTGGTAATTATTATAAATCTGAAAACATTGCTAAAACGCATTTCATAAAATACAATTATTTTACTCTTACTACATTTGTATATTAAAACAGTGTAGTATCTATCTTAGACCAAATCAACCAGAGAAAAGTTCTCCAACAAAAATAAGGATAGATATAAAAAAAACAAAAAAGGTTTTATAAAAAAATGTTTTAAGGCTGAAGAAAACCTACCAAAAATACACTGGTTGTTAAGAATAGTCCTTTACTAGCCACCACCATATCTCTAAAAAGATAGCCTGGGTTTCTTACAACCTTTTGTCCACAAAATGGTTCCACTTTATTGGTCATCAGTCCACCAAAACCAGTAGGTATGGATGTTTCAAAAGTATAATGTCGACTTTTTCCTTCTGGATTTTTCAGTTTTTTGGAACATCTGGTTCCATACATAATACTTAGTGCAGTTTCCACCTAAAATATATACTTTCATAAATATTGATAATTAAAAAAAAAAAAAATGGTTAATTTATATTGCCATATTTTTCTTTACTTTTTTATTCCACAACAGTCAAATAGGAATGACTACCAAAAAAACCTGATGAAAAGCTATGTATAAGATGAGTCCTGATATCAATATATCAGTTAATTGTTGTTTTTTTTTAAATTTCAATAGGGAACATACTTAACATTATTGTAGTATTAAACCAATTTTAAAGACGTTTCGGCCAATGGCCTTCTTCAGTTTCTTTATTTTTCTTCTCAACTACATGGCTGACATTTTTACTTTTACAGTTATTATTGTTCATATGGCTCATATTTGACAAAACCTTTTGAAAGTTTGGGTCATCAATGCTCTCCAACTTGGTACTTGATTGGGTCTTTTGTTAGTTGAAATAATTTTATATCATATGTACCTGAAAATAATTTACGTGACTACATATTAGAACAAACACACAAAACCAAATGAGAGCTATCATGCAAGTTAAGGTATATGTAAAAAGATGATCTGAAGCTGCCCATACTTAAATAGGTCCCACCTGTAATGGAAGCTTATGTATCTCTGTTTCAGTTTTAAATAATCCAAACAATCTACACAAACTATGAATGTTTTAAGTCATAGATTGATGGAATACTCACCTGTTGAGCTGAAGCAGTCGGACTAATTAGAGGAGAGGGAACAGTTAAACCAGTATGTAATACAGCCAGGAAATCACCACTAGGGCTTCCTGAAGTGGTCTGGCTACCAGTTGCTGCCAGGGTTTCACCAATACTGCCTGGCGTTGTCATGATTTGAATTCCACCAAGTCCTCCTACAAAAATGTATTTTGTACAAAACAGTTAGTGCTTTTAAAAGGATGTTGGATCTTCTTGTTTTTTATTCTTATTTACAGATAATCAGAATTCTCTGGTTTTAACCATGTGGTGCCAATAATAATTTTCCCCAACTTTTCTTTCCATTATCTGATTACATATGTTTTAGAATGCCATCTTTGAAAATCCTTGTTATTTTTTTTTTCCATAGTTTTTGAAAGAAATAAACTGTTAAATGTAAGGCAAATCTAGAGAGAATAATCCCCCCAATATTTTCAATGACTTATGACTTTAAAATAAATCATAAAATAGATTGTCATGTTATATTAAACAACCTTGTGGTCAGTACAATTATACAGCTTTTTTATGTTGATGTGGCTAAAAAAAATCTCCAATCAACTGATCAGTTTTAATATACATAGACATAAATTTCAATAGTAAATTTAACCAAACGTGTGCACCAATAGGATAAGGATAAATTGTGTTACCTTGTTCAGTGTTAAAATATTATAAAGAAGTTTTTATATATTGTTTCATAATTAGAGTAATGATCATTCAATCAACATGATCAACATTTATAAATGAGAATACCTCGTTCTGAGTTGAAGGTAATTGTTAGTAGAGTCCCTGGTTGTGGATTGGTCGGTGTAGCTGTTACAGTGAAGGATTCAGATGTCTCTAAGAAAGCAAGATCATTCATAGAAGCCTCAACTTCTGTATTGTCAGCTGAAGTTGTCAAGGGTTCTGAAAAATAATATATACTAAAATGAATTTCTATGTTCCATAAATGTGCAATTTCAAGCTCAAATTGTTTCTTTGATCATGTTAAACTAAAGAAAAAAAAAATTCATATATTCAATAAGTTTTTATAAATTAACAATCTTGATGTGAAAGGGTTTCTTATTGTTTGCTTCCTGAATTTTGAAATGAAATATTTATGGATCAAATTTATAAAAAAAATCCATAAAAAGTGAATAATTTTGTGTGTATTTGACTCCAATGATTAAATTGACAATGATTGTCAGTTTTATTGATAATTTGAAATGAGCGTCACTGATGAGTCTTATGTAGACGAAACTCACGTTTGGTGTACTAAATTATAATCCTGGTACCTTTGATAACTATTCCTACAAAAGGTTTATCATGAGTTTTCTCTGACTTCAATAAAAATAAAAACTGGTCCCTACAAAATAGCCTACCGTGCTGAAAGTGGCATTTAATACAAATCAGTCAATATATTAACTCACCTGTACATGAGCCATATATACAGAGCTGGTATGTAGCATTACTCACCTGTACATGAGCCATATATACAGAGCTGGTATGTAGCATCAGTAAAGCCACCACTTTGTTCTGTCACCTGTACTTGGTAGACAGCATTAGTTTGGTTCATGGAAGAGAATCCTGAGATGGTCATGGTCTGAACTGCTTTTACTACAGTTGATCCAAATTTCAATCTAACTCTTTCCTGTTTTGCAAAACCAGTTTGGGTGTTTAATAACTCTGTGTTTAAAAACCGAGCTGCAACCTGTAATTTGGCTGATCCTGAAGTTACTTGGTGAATTGCTTCTATATAATAACTGAAAAAAAAGTTAACAATAGAATTTCAGGTTATTATAAATTCATGCGAGTACAAAATTACAGCATTCAGTGGAAATCACAAAATTATTTGTTTATTGGTACAAATGTTTGTGAATTAACCAAAACTAGAGGCTCTCAAGAGCCTGTGTCGCTCACCTGTTACTGTATTTACTGATGTCGGCCATCTTGGTTGGTAGGAGGGGTCATTAGACACTTTTTTAAAATAGATACCCTAGTAATGATTGTGGCCAAGTTTGGTTAAATTTGGCCCATAGTTTTAGAAAAGAAGATTTTTGTACAAGTTACAAAAATGACGAAAAGTTGTTCAATATTGACTATAAAGGACAATAACTCCTTAAGGGGTTTTCTGACAATTTTGGTTATGTATGACTTATTTGTAGATCTTACTTTGCTGAACATTATTGCTGTTACAGTTTATCTCTATCTATAATAGTATTCAAGATAATAACCAAAAACTGCAAAATTTTCTTAAAATTACCAATTTTAGGGCAGCAACCAAACAACGGGTTGTAGGATTCATCTGAAAATTTGTGAGGGGATAGATCTTATTCTGATGGACATTTAAATCTTAAAAGATTTGACCTAGTGTCTTAGTTTCAAAGATATAAAGCAAAAACTGCATTTTACCACTATGTTCTAAGTTTAGCCATGTCGGCCATTTTGATTGGTAGGTGGAGTCATCGGACACATTTTTTAAAACTATATACCACAATTATGATTGTGGCCAAGTTATTTAAATTTGGCCCAGTAGTTTCAGAGAAGAAGATTTTTGTACAAGGTACAAAAAATGACGAAAAAGTTTTTAAAATTGACTATAAAGGACAATAACTCCTTAAGGGATTGACTGACAATTTTGGTAATGTTGATTTATTTGTAGGTCTTATTTTGTTGAACATTATTGCTGTTTACAGTTTATATCTATCTGTAATAGTATTCAAGATAATAACCAAAAACTGCAAAGTTTCGTTAAAATTACCAATTCAGGGGCAGCAACCTAACAACAGGTTGTCCGATTCGTCTGAAAATTTCAGGGCAGATAGATCTCGACCTGATCAACAATTTTATACCTGTCAGATTTGCTCTAAATGCTTTGGTTTTAAAGATATAAGCCAAAATATACATTTTACCCCTGTGTTCTATTTTTAGCCATGGCGACCATCTTGGTTTGATGGCCAGGTCATCGGACACATTTTTTAAACTAGATACCTCAAGGATGATTGTGGCCAAGTTTGGTTAAATTTGGCCCAGTAGTTTCAGAGGAGAAGATTTTTGTAAAAGTTTATGGAGGACAAACGCCAGACGCCGGACGCTAAGTGATGAGAAAGCTCACTTGACCTTTCAGGTCAGGTGAGCTAAAAAGACATTCATTAATATATTAAAATAAATCAATTCCTTACAGCATGCCATCCATGTGTCCCATTTATGTTTTCATGGTACATCCCTAATGTTCGTAGCAATTGACGGAAAATGAAAGGCATTCACAACTACTGTGGATTCCTAATTATTCGTTGGATACCTAATTATTCGTTGGATTCCTAATTATTCGTTGGATACCAATTTTCAGGTATTTTCTAGGTAATCCATGGACCATGAATTCCAATGTATAAACAAATTAATAATTTTCGTGTCCAAGAAAATTAGCACCCAAGAAAATAAATGAATCCTCAGTAAAACACAAAAAAGTGTAACTTACGGCGTTCCTTTAGTCAATTGAAAGCTGTTAGCTGAGTTTCTATAATTTGCAGTACTGCTGGAACTGGTTACTACCTCAACCTGGAAAACAAAAAATAAGTGCTTGTTAAAATATTTAAACCTGCTGCATTTGTTTGCACCTGTCCTAAGTCAGGAACCTGTTGTTCAGTGGTTGACGTTTATTGGTGTAGTTTTGAAGTGTTTCTCATTGTTGCTTTGAAGATTGAATGGGGTTATCTTCACAATAAATATTGGTAACAAGAGGCTGTTAAGAGCCTGTGTTGCTCACCTTGGTCTATGTGCATATTAAACAAAGGACACAGATGGATTCATGACAAAATTGTGTTTTGGTGATGGTGATGTGTTTGAAGTTCTTACTTTACTGAATGTTCTTGCTACTTACAATTATCCCTATCTATAATGAACTTTGCCCATTAGTAACAGAGGTAATTATTTTGTAAAAATTTACAAAAATTTACCAAATCAATGAAAATTGTTAAAAATTGACTATAAAGGGCAATAACTCCTTTAGGGGTCAACCGACCATTTTGGTCATGATTACCTATTTGTAGATCTTACTTTGCTGAACATTATTGCTGTTTACAGTTTATCTTTATCTATAATAGTATTCAAGATAATAACCAAAAACGGCAAAAATTACCAATTGGAGGGCAACAACCCAAAAAACGGTTGTCCAATTCATCTGAAAATTTCAGGGCAGATAGGTATTCACTAAATAAACAATTTAACCCTCTAGTCAGATTTGCTCTAAATGCTTTGGTTTCAGATTTATAAGCCAAAATTTACATTTTACCCCTATGTTCTATTTTTAGCCATGGTGGCCATCTAGGTTGGTTGGCCCGGTCACCAGACACATTTTTCAAGCTAGATACCCCAATGATGATTGTGGCCAAGTTTGGTTAAATTTGGCCTGGTAAGTTTCAGAGGAGAATTAAAATTTTTGTAAAAGTTAACGATGCAGGACGACGGCAGACGCCAAGTGATGAGAAAAGCTCACTTGGCCCTCTGGGCCAGGTGAGCTAAAAACTCTTGCCAAATGATGTTAACGGTAATTTTTGGTGGATGGCAATAAAATATACACTTTCTTTTAGACAATAAAAAATCGACTGATTTTGATGAATCTTGTGAAAAAAAATCAGTAATGATAATTAGTTGAGACCTCTGACAAAACACGATAAGGAGATTTTGAAGAATTGAGGTAAAATTTTAACCAAAAAATTTACCATTTGACGCCTGACGGTTAAGGACATTACTACTTTCACACATAGATTAGACCGTTGGTTTTCTTGTTGAACTATTTTACACTAGTCATTTTGGGACCTTTTATAGAGCGCCGTACAGTGTATGCCAAGGCTCCTCGCTCTTTGAGGCCTCTCACTTTTTACACATTGTGACTTGGATGGAGATTGTCTCATTGGCACTCATACCACATCTTCTTACATCTATTAACCTTTAATGCAGGATTTTGTGTGTCTCCAGCATTTGTAGTCAAATAAAGTCTGGCTCCTCCATTTCCAAGGATATGAAATGTGTACTCTCCATTTGAAGGAGGTACAAAAAATCCCTTCACTCTGGATACAAAACTGTTTCCCACATCCTCAAAAAAGAAATCATCAATTTGACTAGTACTATAATCAGGCTCTGATCCAGTTAATCCTGCTATAGTGGTTTCCAAATTAGCAAAAGTGGAGGTCGTTTCATTCCATCTTTCCCAAATTAGTCCTCGATTCCCTTTAAAAAAATATCAATAAATTTGAGGCTCCAGAGATACTGTTACATCACTTTTGTTCTCAAATACTGAATGTGAAGAAATGTCAGAAATCATATTCAGACATGTATGCATCAATTTCATTTTTTGTATATAAAAGTAAGGAATTGTGGTATGATTGCCAACTACCCATTATAACCAAAGGACAAAGAAAGTTAATTAATCTATTTTTAATTTTTTTCAATACATATTTTTTTTTTTTTTAATAATCATGTCATTGTAGTAAAATATTTTTTCCATAAATCATTGAATCAGATTCATACAAATTATTAAAAGACTTATTTATAAACTTCACCAAATATTAAAAAGAGATCAAAATGTTAATGTAGAAAATTCCACCTATCAAATCATGGTAATGATAGAGTGAATAAAATAAAACTAAAAATTTCAAAACAAAAATATATCATGTTATAGGTTCTTACCAAAATAAGCTGAGGATGAAGATTGTTTTGCTGTTACACACACAAAGCTTGAAGGAGTAACCTCCCCTTCTATTTCACACATTGTATCTACAAATATAAGCATAATTGTAGAAGACTAAAATGACTTACAAGGGTTTTATTTTCAAAAAGATGATAGACACAAGTTACATACTTTCATTCAGAAATTATGAAAGGCAGATGTTAATAAAATGTCCCTTTAGGTATTTTGTGTTTGAATGTGACAAAAGAAAAAAAAAAAATTCTCTACATTTGCATCTAACAGGTAACACTTGGAAAATTTTCAGCAATTCTAGAATATATTATCTAAAGTATCCATTTACATTTAAAATATTCAACAAAAACCTACCTCCAATTGTAACTTTAACATTTGTATCAAAGTTGTTCCCTGTAACAGTTAATCTGAGTCCTCCTTCCGTACTCCCTAAAGGTGGAGATATACCAGTTACCTCAGCGTAAGTCTGGATCATGTAAATATCACCATTACCTGATACACGAAGCAGATCAAGGTCTGGTAATGTTCTGTAAAAATATACTAGAGTATAAGATAGAATATCTGGTGTCGAAACATCATACAAACAATTCCCATTTTATAAACATTATTTGTATTTGTAGAATATTTTTAAAATAAATTGTATGATAATAAAGCGAGTAGTAATTAGTGACAGTAAAAACTACAGATAAGACATCTGATCTCACAAATGTTATACAATTACTGTCTTTTGATGAGGTAAATATGCGATTTTATTGACTTTTGAAAAACTAATATTCACTGAGGCCGACGGCCGAAGTGAATATCAGTTTTTCAAAAGTCAATTAAACCCCATATTTACCGAAACAAAAGACAGTAATTGTTTTATTCCATATTCCGAGAGAAGAAAATGTATTTAATCACAAACATATACCAAAACAAATTTTACATGAAACATTTTACCATAACGTTGTATGTAAAAGCGTGTGACGTTAAGCGCGGTGAATAACACTTTCCCAGGTGAATATGCTTTTTTATTCAAAATCCAATTCGTATAGAGAAACCTACTGAAATAATACCAATATGGAATAAATCATAATATTGACTAAATGAAGCAGTTAAGAAGCAATACCACTGTACTGTTATTAAAATTTAAAAGTTCTATTGAGGCTTGATTTTGAGTATTTTTTTCTAAACAACTAGCATTGCTTACAAAATTCTCTTTTCTTAAAACTTTTTGCTTTAAATACAACATACATGTACCAAATAAAACCAAAATTGGTCCAATTTATAATTCATATAAATACATTGGAACATAGTCTTAAAAAGAAAATATTATTTCTTAAAATTTGATGGTACCCACTTCAGACAGTAAGTCAGATGCTCTGTTGACAAGCATTACTATTGCCCAATCATCATGATCATAATTTTGAAAGGGATCTTAAAATATCTATCTTTTCAAATCTCAAAGCAACTTTATATAAATAAGGAGATGTGGTTATTTGACATGAGACAAATTTCCACAAGAGACTGGTGGATGGGGATATATCAACTATAGGGAACTGTACATCCATCAACAATGAGCAAAATACATAACACATAGGAAGCTTTAAAAAACCTCCTGCATGACCAAAATTCACAGAAATTAAAGCTTGTTTTAGTCAATCTATACACATTAACAATTACAGCATTCCAAACCAACTGAATTCATAAAAAAAATCCATCGATTGAGATAAGCTTAAAAGGAACCCTGCAGTCAAATTTGCTAGAAGTTGTTTCTAAGGAATTTTGTCAACTCTGACAACATTAATATTCTTCATAAAGTGATGATATACAGCTAACATGGCCTATTGTGACAAGGCATTAATTGCAACAGACAGTACCTACCTTCCGTAAGGACCATCAATTATAATACTGGCATTACTGTTACCTAAAATATAAAACAAAAATTGTTTGTTATAGAGAGAGTTGTTAAGAAACAAAAACATGTAAATTGATATATATGATGAATAAGAACAGCAACCATAAAATTAACAATACAAATGTTAAGCTTTAGTACAGTTCTATATGAGACAAAACATAAGGGTGTATAACTGTATATTAAAGCCATTGAAGTGCCTTTTAATATCCAATCCCCATTCCCTACAATCTGCTCGTCTTTAATACCCAGTTAATATTCAGTCATGAAATAAGTGAAGCTACCAGTACCTGTTATAACTGGTTTATCATCCTCTAACTTAGTATGATGTGACCCTGTCCCAGCTACCCTAATGTTGCCCTATTCTGTCTATACAACTTACCGATGAAGGTTCCAGTCATTTTACATTTCAAGGTGCCTGTTTGAGCTAGTCCATCATTATCTAATGTTATACCATAGCTGTAGAAATTAAAGCATAAAATTAATAGATATAAGAAGATGTGTTATGTCAATGCCAATGAGACAAATCTCCATCCAAGTCCCAATATGTAAAGTAAACCATTATAGGTCAAAGATGTATGCTTACTATATATAATTATCCATGAAATTTTTATTATAAGCCGTGTGGGATGAAAATTATACCTTTTGCCTACATGTCTAGATCACCTGTTGAAACTAGTTGCTTAAAAAAAGAAAAGCAATACATGAACCTTAGACCGCTGAATGCCAGGTCACCCAAAGATTGTTGCTGAATTTGTGTTTGCTTTTGAATTAAAATAATTGACTGTGATTAGAAAAAGTCAGCTCAAAGTGTATATTTACATCTATAATTTAAATATTTTGACATTTTAAAGCAAGACTATTCTATTTAGTACTTTGGAATGTACATTAATTTTCCTGATGATAAACCTTTTTGCAAATCCCAATTTCTCTAAACCGAATGACTCATGCAAATTGAACAAACCAATTGCAATATAAATTTATGCACTCAGTTTGCTTTATAATCTGGAATTCTGCATTCATTTATTTTATCTAAAGTATCTTTATATTTTGTTTCCTGCATTGACCTTCATGTTCTCAACTCGTTATTGAAGCTGTCTGTACTCATGGTAGATTTAAATGTTTAGATAAATCTAAAGTCCATTTTCCATGTGCAATGAAACCTGTGAGTTAGGTTATACATAGGACACATTTTAATTACATTTACACTCAATCATTTATTATCCAACTTTAATCTAGAAAAAGTCTACTCTGTTTTTTAACTAAAACAATTTAAATTGGTTTCATACTTTGACAGTAAAAAATTAGCACAAATTACTAATTTTGTTAAAAATTCAATGACATAATATTGTGTTTAACCTTTTTCTGAACATTGTTTTTCATTTACAGAATGAAAAATGTCATCATTATACAAGAATATTAAATCTTTTAAAAAAAGACAAACTTTTATTCTTTCTCACAGATTACAATATGGACAAAAAACTCCAATGGCCAAGTTTACTCAGATTGCTAAATGTTTTTTTTTCTCTTAGCGTCACTTCTTTATAATAATTTGAGCAATTTAATTCCACATATATATTTCCAAAGTGAAAAGTATCTATATACTAAATACTGCACAACAGTTTCCATGGTTACTTACAAAACATCATTTGGCATCTTTAATTCACACAACTGGAAAGCAGCATAAACTCTAAATAAAAAAAAACAGAATATCAATACACATTCATTTTAATTTTATGTAACTAAATTACAATGGGAACTTCACATAGTTACGACAGATTTATAACAATTGCACCTCAATATTTACTTCTCTAAAGCCTCAATTCTTGTTTCATTCCCCCTCTTTTTCCCAGCCAAATACATCTGTTCTTATAATGAATGGATGGATACATAGATTAGTGTTTAATGTCCAGTTGCAAATATGACATTCATTCAGGACAGGTTCATCATATGAACCCTGATTTAGGCTTCTTTATCAAAATTATAAATGCACTAAAGCTTGAACTTTGGACTTAATAATAATAGTTTTACTCTCCCCATCTTTACTGAAAGGTATTAGTGTTAACGCAATTTCCTTAGGTATTGTATCCCATCAATCTGAAGCATCCCTTATTTGTAGCAAAACGAAAAGCATGCCTAGTACATGACTAGGCCTTCCCTGGACTACATTGCTCTTTATGAAACAGCCCACAAGTAAATTAATTATCAATTTTTGTTAAAATACAGTTTAAATATTAATAATGTTGGTGTATTTACCTTAGTATAGGATCACTGATACTATTTGTTATTGCTGTACTGATTACGTTACTGCCATATACTGCTGACATGATTTTACCTTTCAATTCAATAACTTCACCTGAAATCATATTATAATCCCTAAGAAGTTGTACCAAAAATCATGTTAATTGTTAATAAAATGAACAAATTTGACTTTTGTGTATTTTATGAAGACTATTCTGAATTTCAGTGAAAATTAAAATGACAAAAATACTGAACTCTGAATTGTGAACAAGTGAATAAGGTATGTACTGTCCAGAGGTATAGGGGAGGTTTAAGATCTCACAAAACATGTTAAACCTTGCCACATTTTCGAGTCAGAATCCCCTGGTCTTTGTTAGCTTTGTATGTTTTTTTTCTAATTCTGGTTAATTTATATGTGTCTTAGTTTAGTGTGACGATCATTTTCCTTAAACTTTTACACTTTTTGTTGAATGAACAGCTAAAGCCAGCCTTCAGGTATAATTTTCATGCAGTGTTGGAAGACCTGTTAGTGCGCTTTGGTCTGGATTCTGCTCTTTGGTTGTGTTGTTGTAGCTTTAACACATTCCCTATTTCCATTCTTAAAGTTATTACCATGCTTCATCAGTAACGAAACCAGGGTGGCCCCTCTTTGATTGCCCCATAAAACTATATCTCATGATTTTTTGGCATAAAATAGTCCCAAATTATAACCTTTAATGGATTATTTTCCCTGTCAAAAATCCTGACCCCAACCCTAATGAATTTAACAAATGTTTAAGATTTGTTAATTTTAAAATTCTTCATACCTGCCAACTGTCACTATTTGGGGGGGGGGGGGATTTCCCCCATGGAGGCTCCCAAATTGAAATTTTTAAAGAGCAATTTTGTCCACAATTTTAACAAAACAATTAATTCTACAATGAATTGAGGCTTATAAAAGTATGAAGAAGCCAAAAAACAACATTACACTGAATGTGAAGGCCCCCTTGAAGGTTTTTTATGAGCATGGCAGCCATCTTGAACGCAAAAACCCCATGGGCATTTTGAAAACTTGGCAGGTATGATTCTTCAACAAACTGTTTTTATATAGAAAAAAATCAGAACCTGAATATACAACTGATATAAGAAAGGTTAGGCACAGTTAGCAGTTAGGGCTATAACTTTGATGATGACATTATCATGGTCATGTGAGCAAAAGTAATAAGAACTACTTATTAATAAATAAATTCTAAAGAGACACATGGCTGCATATTATTGTTATTTAAAATGAGTTCACATTTTTGTTAAGGTGCCAGGTGAAGCAGGCCTTCTGGTGCAGCATTTTCTTGCTGACAACTGTGTTTAAAACCCAGTGGTGGACTTAGGCTCTTTTCTGATCTTTGGTCTGGTTGTTGTCTCTTTGACACATTCTCCATTTCCATTCTCAGATTTTTTATAAGTTATTAAACTCAAATAAGATACTGGTCATGATGGTATGGTCGTTGTAAATTAAATTAGAGGTAATTTCAAACATATATCTATGGTTAAGATGCTATTTGACCCACATGTGTACATGTGCATGACATTTATTGTATACTTACCAGGTGGTGCTGACTGTTGCATCTCTGTTATTGTTGGAGTGTTGTAAATTGTATACTTAAAATACAAAGTTAAAAACTAGTTAGAAAAATAATATCTTCTTTTAGCTTTTGGCAAACTTTTCTAGTACTTTGTTTGCTGTGAACATACATGATATACAGCTATGAATATTAACATTTACATATTCTTAAAAAAAAACTTCAAATAATCTCAATTTTCATGTTTTTACTGATAATGAACAATAAAAATATAAAAGTGAGTTGAATGAAGCAAAATTGATAAAATGTCTTGCTAGAATTTACAGTAAAATAAAATAGATAGTTGGGGTCTTAGAACAAATATAGAAACTGTGCACCTACTAGGCTTTTAATTCTGGAACTGCTGTGTACTATATTGTAGAATGAGTTTTGAGTATTATCCAAATATAATATATGCTCCATTAAAAGTCCACAAATAATGATAAAACGATGAATTCACAGCGACAGTCTGCTAGATCTTTTGAAGATTCAATACACATACATTTTTATCATAAAGTGTGACTTTTAATCCTTATTATCTATTTGTCATTTTTAATTTTGAATAATAACATAACATTTATGTTTCATTATAATACTTTATTCTGATTGGCTAACTTCACATCACGTGTTATTCCGTAAGCAGTTGCATTGCTCAATACAACTTTTCATTCATAATACGTGTGGTAAAACAATAAAGTGCACAGGTGAATTAAATAAAAAAATATATAAAATTCCTGTTTTCATGATCATAGCTAAAAAATGTAATTATAAGTATTGAATGCTTCTTTTTGTAACTTTATAGGGTTGTAAAAGCGTTGACCGTGCGCACATTTTTAGAATGATGCGCTTCCGCGCTTCATACAAAATGTACTTCGGTCAACGCTTTTACACCCCAATAAATTTACAAAAAGAAGCATTCAATTCTTGAATAAGTATTTAAAATTATTAAAACCATGAAAACTGTTTCAACCAAGGGAGAAAATCAAAAGATCGATGTAGGATAAAAAACTTAAATCAAATAGTTTGGGGGTGAGGGGTTAAAATTCCACAAGTTTGTATATCTAAAATCGAGTTTTACATATATCTCTATTGGTGAATCAATTTTTCCCAAATTAAGTTAAGAGGGGGGGGGGGTAGGGGTCAGTGAAAAAACTATGTGAATTAAGTTTTTTTTATCCTACATTGAACTTTTGATGTTGTCCCTAATCAAATTAAAAAAATTAATATTTGCCTCCCTACCCTATTTTTTTTGGTGAAGGGCTAGGGCATGCTAGCAGAAACACATGCATTATAATTCATATAGGCCTATAAAAACAGCAAGGCATTGAGGCCATAACCAAAGGACTTATGCAAGCCAAATTATTTTCACAGATCTACTTTATTTCACATTAAGCCCTTTCTAACCCATATCACAGCAATTTCATTTTGGGATTTTCAAATTCACTTCATAGTTTTATCTGAATTGTTTTTCTATATATGCCTTAAGAGAATGTGTTATATAAAGTTATATAGAACAAGAATGTGTCCCAAGTACAAGGATGCCCAATCCGCACTATCATTTTCTATGTTCAGTGGACCTTGAAAATGGGATAAAATCTCTAATTTGGCATTAAAATTAGAAAGATCATATCATAGGGAACATGTTTACTAAGTTTTCAAGTTGATTGGACCTCAGCATCATCAAAAACTACCTCAACCAAAAACTTTACACAGAGGCCTGACAGAAGAATGGACAGACAAATAAACAGATGGATGAACTGAAGCACAGACCAGAAAATATAATGCCAATAACTTGCGCATAATAAATGGGGCATAATAAAAAGAAATTCTGAGACAAGTGCCTGTGCGAACCATGTTAGATAAGGAAAGATCCAAGTTTTAAATTTTCATTATGATTTATATTCACATTATTTTTCAATTTGCGAGGAGCATTTAGGCAAATAGCTTGCAAAAATATAGTTGGTTTTCAGTATTAGATTTTAAATACTTACTCTAAATCTACAGCTCGAGTGTTTTGGATTACCCCCACAGAGGAATTCTGGGGGAATGTCCTCACCATCCACATTAACTTTTACAAAATAATATCCTTCTTTTGCTGGTCTGTAAAATAACAATACATCATAATTATTTGTCAGTTATTGCAGAAAGTACTTCCTTCATGTTTGAAGTATTCTGTTATAAACATTTCAAAAATAAAATGCTTGTTAAAGCAACAGATTAAAAATAAAATGCTTTGCCCAGCGCAGCAAATGTATATATGCCATCAGATAACAAAAATGCAGATATTGAATACAAAGCTGGATACGACCGAAGAAGTCCAACCCTGAACAGTTGCTTTTGTGCAATACACTATGCTGTTGACCCCCTTTTTTTTGGCAAAAAGAAATATTCTTTATTTGAAGAAATTTTCTATTTTTATTTCTGAAATCTGAAATGAGAAAAAAATTTCTTTCCCCCGACAATTTCTATTTTAACACAACCCTCGAAATTTTTTCTCGACTCCCCCCTTTTTAAAAAATAATGTTTCCTTCAAGATATGGTCATAACTTCAATTCAAATTTCCAATGGAGTTTGCAACCATACTTACCCATTTAAATACATCATAAAAGTCTAACAATAGAAAATGACTTACAAATATATGGCTAAATAACTTCTAAATAGAAATTGACAATACAACATTTCTTTATACATAATTCAAAAGTTCAAAACCAGTGAAAGGGAGGTTATCCAAACTTACACATTATTGTACTTTAAATGTGTTTGGATTACCTTCCTTACACTGCTTTTAAATTTTCTAAAGTAATTGTCTATTAATCAGGAAACCTGTTTTTTCCCCTTTTTCGCCCCTAATTCCCAAACAGTGTGAGCCATAACCCCCAAAGTCAATCCTAACCATCTCTTTGTGGCATGGAAACTTGTGGTATAATTTCAAAGAGATTCATACACCGTTCCACAAATTATTGTCTTGAAACTAGAATAATGATTATTTGGGCCATTTTTTGGTCCTTAATTTCTGTTAGGGCCATAACCCCCAAAATCAATCCCAACCTACCTTTTGTGGTTATAAACCCTGTGTTTAAAATTCATAGATTTCTTTTCACATATACTAAAGATATTGTCTGGAAACCAAATATCTTCGGAGGATGACGATGTGATACAAATATAATGACCTCAAAATGTTTTTCGGTCATATTAAACATGAGATGATTAACACGAGTTTTACATTGACGTGACTGATGGCTCTTAATGCTTAATATTTCACCTTGAATTATAAAAAAAATTGCAAGGGTTCCATGGAACCCAGTGTCTTGTCTACTTTATGAATGTAATCAATTGTTATGTTTATCTTTTAAATACTGGTTAATGAAATCATTACAGTGTGTACTGGCTGGTCATTATCGCGTATGATACGATTTTGACACGCCTACATAGCTAATAAATATTCATGACTTTATAGATAAGAACAGCACGTGTAGCCATAAACTGAGAGTGTAGATTTGTAGCATAAATGTATAGATTAGTTTTAAGAATAGAAAATAGTTACAAAAATATAGTTATTATTTATTAGTATCCGAGAAAGGAAAACACGGATCTATCACAATATTTTAAAAACCAAATCCTTGTCTGCTATAAGGGAGCTACCATTTGATTTTTATGGGGGGGGGGGGGGGGGGGGGCTAGGATGAAATTTGAAAAAAATAGGAAGGACAGGAGTTTTTGAGTAAAAAAAAAGGCAGGATGAGACACTTGCAAAAAAAAAAGGTCAGGACGACAATTTAGGTAAAAAAAGTCAGGATAAACTAAAAAAAAAAAGTCAGGACCAAACAGAGTGAAAAATAAAAAGGCAGGACAGAGATAACAGCTAAAAAAAAAAGCAGGACAAAATTTTTCATCCTAGCCCCCCCCATAAAAATCAAATGGTAGCTCCCTAATGATCAATGAGTCAAGATTTTAGAATTTTTAAATTTTTAAGAGGGTTGTAATGGGGGTACCTTTGTTACGAATAGCAGTAAAAATCCTTGCCAAATGATGTTAACAGTAATTTTTGTTGCATGACTATAAAATATGCACTTCCTTTTAGCATGTTTAGAAGATAAAAAATCGAATGACTTTGACAAATCACATTACTTTTTTTCCAAAAATAACGGTAACAATAATTATTTGAGACCTCTGACGAAGGATATTTTGACAATTCACAGTAATTTTTTTATCAATTTGATGCTAACAGTAGCCGAAAATGGCCAATTGACCCCTGACAGGAAAAGGCATTACTACATGTACTACCCTCACAGTGGCAGATCCAGGGGATTCTGGGGGTTGGAACCCCACTTTTTTTTTTAAGATCATTGCATTTGAATGGGGACATATAGTTGGACCCCCTTTTTTTAAATGGCTGGGTCAGCCCCTGCCTCTTTTAAGACCCCTAATGGACCTCTGTACTCAAATTTGTGTAGCGAGTGAGACGACTTCCCAATTGCACTAAATGTGTCATGTATTTGTAACTATGTCAGAAGTGGTACATAATAAATTGATATATAAACCATTTATAGTATAACAGTCCCAGGTCGGAGATACTATCAGATAGCCTCTGATATCATGATCATGCTCTAGGAATATAGGTCAACTTTGTTTACAAAAATATGTGATATGGTATATATATTTCTGTTATGGCACTTTACCCATTAGCACTAAATGTTATCAACTTATGTATAAATACTATGTGCGTCTCAGTGATATTGGTGAACGGTTTGGTGATCCGCATGAAATTCTCAAGGCTGCTTTTGAAGTAGATAAAACTCTTACAAATAGAGAAAATTCATGGTCTAATAAACTATCTGAATTAATGAAATATATTGGAATACCCTTAAACAAGCATTGTAATAGTAATTTCAAACAGAAACTAGAAGATTTCTACAAAAATAAAATTATATTTGAGCTATCTAAGATAAAAGATGGAAACTGTGGTAAACTTTTATTTTTTAGTAAAATTTATACTAAATTTAAACAACAAGAATATTTAAACTTTAATATTCCTAAATACCTTAGAAAAAACTCACTAAATTGCACACTCATTAGCAATAGAAACTTGTAGGTATGTAAGACCAAAAATACCCTCTAATGAGAGATTTTGTAAATTTTGCACAGGAAAAATTGAAAATCTGAGAAACATTTCTTGATTGAATGTCCGCAATGTAACAAAATTAGTTCTAAATATAAAATAAATGATATTAATTCAAATAATTTGGATGAAAATTTTACGAAAATGTTAAATCCTGTCTGAAAAAGAATTAAAATCTATTTGTATGTATATAAAAGAAGCTCTTGATTTGAGAGACCACCATGCCGTTTCATCAGGTAATAATCTTTTACAGTAGTTTGTGCATATACATATATATCTTATACATGTTATATTATGTGTTTTAAGTAAATTTATGAAAATCTAGAATAATACTGATGTGTAAGTTTATGGTATCAATATCAGTTAATAATGTAATGACATACATAGAATTGTTTGATGACTTGTTGCTACATGCACCTTTATTTCATTTATATGTTGTTTTTAATTTTATAATTGTCTGTATTTGGATTCTATTTGGATCACGCCTCTATTGTGCTCTTTCCAATAAAATATTGAATTGAATTGAATTGTTACACTAAATATGTAAAAAGGGTAGAGTAATGGATATATCAGCTTTGCTCACCCTTTCAACTAAAGGATGGAAGTGCCTATTTAGATCCTGATCCATTGATGCACGTGCAGCCAAAAATATGCACGGTTCTAAGCTCGAGGTTCTAAGTCGGTATTAACAAATCCGGATATTAGCCCTCGTCAGGGCAAGTATTTCGTATGGTTGTTTATCTATGTCGGACATGTCCGACGGTACAATAATGTTAACTATTTTTTTTTACTGATGCATGTTAGGCCTGGAGTAGAACTGTGTACGTAACGTTACAAATTGCATGTTGTTATCTAATTAAAATAAATAAAATCGACATCTCACGATGATCTGTCGGAAATAATGAAGACTATTTAGTTATAGTTTGGGAAAATCCCGCCCCTTTCCCCTTTTCTCTAACTTCATGTAACTTACTCTGTTACACATAAAATTTGAACTTCCGTTGTTCCATCCTTCTGTACTTTACATTCCACCACCTCTGTCTCTGATGTCAGAAATACCGAGTTTCCTCCATCGTATTGGTTTGTTGCCAATCCAGTTCCATCAATTGTAATCTTTGTTCCTCCATTTAAACTTCCTGCTATAGTATTTACTTTTAATACTGACCGGACGGCTGAAAAAAAACTCAGTTTTATAAATATATTTTATAGCATTATTAATCCAACCCAAACATTGCTAAACGTGACTATATCCTACACCGTTGTTACTTTCCTTTTCATTTATGAAGTCAATCACGACATGGAATAAAATTGAGAATGGCAATGGGGAATGTGCCTAAGAGACAACAACCCGACCATAGAAAAAAACAACAATATATGTTTCCATCTTAGTTTGTACAATTACTGAATTAGGGACTTATCATTATTTACCTGGGAAAGGGGGGGTGGGGGCTGGTCATTTTGAAATCGAACATATAAAATTTTCTTGATCCCCCATAATATTTCACTATTTTTATTTGATCCCCCCGTAAAAACATTAAAAAAAATGTGATCCCCCCCCCCCCCTATTAAACATACCAAAATTTTAACATGCAAAACACTAAGGTTATTTCACGAAAATTTGGAAAACATGAAATATTCTCATTGGATTGAGTCCAAAAACATATTTGAGGGAAAACTGCCTTGAAATAGAACTCTTCCATGAATATGAGAAGGTAGAGAGCAAGCTAGTGCTTTGAGAAGCTTTTTCTGACTTTTTTTTTGTAATTTCCTATAATGGGCTATTAAAGAAAACGTGATCCTTATAGTAACTCTAGATCTGTGTAAAAGATACACATTAAAAAGTAAACTTTTTGAAACAGTAACAACACATTATATATATAATTACTAAGAAGGATCTGTTATTTGTCCCTTAAACTCAAGTTAGGCCTTATTGATACCTCCATTGAGTCGCTAAACTTGTATATATATGGATAGTCCATGCTGTCAGCTTAAACACCAATTAAATTATTCATTTATTGACATATTTCATTCATAAATGTGTGATAGTAACCTCAAAATTTTGAGGGAGTGAGATGTATAAATAAATGAACCCTAAGGAATCTGGTATTGAAAAAAAAGATACATTAGTGGTGTTCGTCATTTCAGAATCATCTTTTGTAGCAATTTTCAACTGTTTGTATGCAAATTAGATGAATATCTTATCATTTATTGGAGGATTTATTTTCTACACCATATTCTTTCATCATGTGGTGTAATTTGATTTTTTTAACAAATTTTGCACAAATTGCTGTAGATTTCGTTTCAACTCATACTTAATTTCTCTAAAACTATGAAGCTGATCATAACAAAACTTGGCAGTAATGCTTGTTACTTTAGTGATCGGAGTGAGTGAAATATAACGACTGAATTATAAGGGTTATGAAGCACCTGTGTATTTTATATGGGACAATATGACACAAAATTGCAGCTTCCTACATCACCGAAGTCTTGTAATGTCTTACTTAATTGTATATGAATGGTGTTAAACATATATTTCGATTAGACTTTAGTGATATTCTTCTACACATTATGTCTCTTGGAGTATGTAAACTACATATTCCCATGTGCAAAAAAATATTGATCCCCCACTTTTGATTTATAAAAAAAAATTGAACCCCCCCTTTTCCACATAAAGAAAAAAACTTGACCCCACTGCATTTTGACCAGCCCACCCTCCCAGATAAAAAATGATAAGTCCCTTAGTCAGGAAAATAGACCTGCTAATTGAAAAGCCAGGTATTCAAGTTTAGCCAATTTATACAAAAAGTTATTCTTTACAGGACTAAATGCATTAAATGCACTTTTAAATACAGGACCGTCCTTAAGTGTTAATTTGTTAATTAGCTAGTTATTGCAAAAAAATAGACACTTTAAAAAAAAATTGAGGTTCGTCATGGGGGTGGTCCGGTGCGCCGTGGGACCACCCCCTGGATCCGCCACTGGGACGTAGGACAAATTTGAGGTTTAGTATAAAATGCTCAATGAAATGTATATAATTGAAATTTATGTGAATGATACTGGAAAAAATAGGTAGAAATAACCATTTTTAAAATTAATGAAATAAATAATTAATATAAAAATAAGATGTGATATACTTGTCAACAAAGACATATAATGTATTATATGTCTCTGTTGTCAATAAGACAACTACCCACGACGTTCATGAAAGGAACTGTAATAGTTCACCGTGCCGCCCACAACGACAAATGGATTTTGTCTAAGATGCATGATTTTTTTCATTAGTGGTTAGCGGCTTTGAAATATAGCCGTCAGTAACTGCAAGTACTCTCAGATTTGTACTTATTAAGTGTCTTTTTGTTGTCGGGATGTACAAGTACCCGGCCACGTCCTTTTGTACTTGGTAATATCAAGGTATTTTTTTATCCATCTGATGAGTTTTAAACGTCTTTTTCAAGTGATCTTTATAATTCGTTCATACTGTTACACCACTGTCCCAGGTTAGGAGGAAGGTTGGATCCGTTTCGTTCAATTTTTTGTACATAAATTAGGCCGTTAGTTTTCTCGTTTGAATTGTTTTACATTGTCATTTCAGAGCCTTTCATAGCTGAAGTATGCGGTGTGGGATTTGTTCATTGTTGAAGGCCGCGTATGTTGACCTATAGTTGTTTATTTCCGTGTCATTTTGGTCTATTGTGGAGAGTTGTCCCATTGACAATCATATCACATCTTCTTTTTTATATGTATAGTCAGCTATAGATGGTACCGGCATGCCAAAATATAAACATATATGATTTAGTACAACCAATGAATCCTATACTACTGACATGGGACAGCCATATACAGAATATGGCAAACATGATTGCGAATGCTAGACTCTCCCTTAACGAAACTGCAATGTAATAGCATACAGTACAGAGCTAAGAGTACTCACAGATACAGAAAGGTAGTAAAACAAATCATGTTTACAGAGGCTACAGATTGAAATACCAATCAATAGATTTAGTGTAAAGCTGTCAGTAACAGTCTAAGAAAACTGACTGGACACTGCATGCAATCCAAAAATATAAGTATTGACAGGATGTGGACATAACGCGTTCATAACGGTGCATGTAGGAACACATACAATCTAGTTTTTTAACTTATAAAAACAATGTTAGAACCGATATTCAAATGTATTATGTTATATTGATCATCTTTGTTTTAGTTAAATTGAAAAATTAAAATACGTTTGAACATTTTTGTCAAAAATTACGTTTTTTCTAAACCCTGAAACTTTGAAAATTATTATTTCCAAAGATTTTTTGGCAAACGTATATAGCGCATACTGATTTAAAGAAGATTATCCAAATGTATTTACAAAATCCGCCTGTGTTCATCTTATGAGACAAAAAGTTTAAGTATATATATCAAAAACAGGGTGCATTTGGTTCCCATAGGAGTTTCTACAGACTTTCAATAAACTGTTTTATTCTTTTTTTCTGAAAACTATCATGCGAAGTAATTAAAGCATATAGAAAAAAGTAAAATAACAAAACTACCGAACTCCAAAAAAAAAAAACATCTCGAAAGCAAAGAAAGCTAATTTATACGGTAAAACATTTTGAAAGCTGTAGACTTAAATTTGTACGTAAGGTGACCAAAAATTCGTATCAGTAAATGGCACAAAGATGTCGAAAACAACACCAGAAAACTGAAAGGAATGGAATAGAATAAAGATTTTCAAATTCTGTTAAAAAGACTTAACAGCTGATATGCAGAAATTTGTACCAGCAAAATGGCTCTCAATAAACTTATCAAAGATAACAGGATTAAAATTTTATATATACATCAGACGCGCGTTTCGTCTACAAAAGACTCATCAGTGACGCTCGAATCAAAATTTATAAAGGCCAAATAATGTACAAAGTTGAAGAGCATTGAGGATAAAAAAAAATCCCAAAAGTTTGGTCAAATACAGCTAAGGTAATCTATTCCTGCGGTAGAAAAGACACACTTTATATACACAAACATACAACATATATAACCAAAAAACACCGATACAAACTGCATACAAATTTATTTTGAATAAACAAATATGAATTAAAAGAGAGGGGTGAAATATACCAGAAGGACATTCAAACATTAACTTTAATTAAATATAAGACAATGAGATATGGTATGAATACCAATTCGACTATTATCCACCAATATTCAAATGGGATACCTATACCGTATAGTCGGTTATAAAAAGCCCCGACACATGAAACAATTCAATTGAGGAAACTAACGGCCTAATAAATAACAATCTACGAGAAACAAAAATGACAGACATGATCCAACGACAACCACTGCACTGCAAGCTCCTGATACGTGCACATGCAGAATGCATTGGGGTTAAACATGTCTGCAGGCGCCAACACATCTTAACCTGGGACGTTTCATTCCTTCATATGTAAGAATCGACTGAGATATTGAATAAACATCCAATAGCAAAACAGTCGACATCACATAAAACTGAAAGTGACATACAGTTCGGCATAATTAACACTTTACAAGTTTCCATAAACATTTAAAACTATTATTTTTAAAACATACGAACAGACAACGTTTTTTTGTGTAACAGATCATTTAAGATGTGAACGTGTACAAGCAAGGCTTTAATTATTTACCACTAGATCGATACAAGTGCTGATGTTAGTACCAAATTTCAATTTATAAGCCTGCCATCTTTGATGAGTTTTAACAGTGAAAACTATTGATCTCCTCAGTTGGTGGCGAGAAATATTGTATGTAATTGTCTTTCTATTTTAATGAAATTTTGTAACTTTTTACTTAACGGTTTTGAGGATGACTCCCTTGTTTACACTTCTGGTAAACCATCAAAATCATAACCGAATTGTTAAGCGAGATAAAATAAAAAAATACAGGGACTTTCTTTTGAATTGTTTTGGCCATAATGATTCATGATATATACAAAACATAGATAGGACAGATCGACTTTCATCAATTAAATATCGATCTGTAGATGGTGATTTTTTTGGGTTAAATATGAGAATGCCATGACATAGCTCTATCTAAATAAGAATTGTCGCGTTTTTAAGTCGGACCAATATGGTTGAAAATGACATCGGAATAATATTTTCTCCCGCTGGTAAATGCGGCCAGCACAGTCAGTTTTGACAAAATGACAGTGAGTTCATTAACAAGGTTTACGTATATATAAGTATTTTGGTATTCTTCTCAAACAATATAGATAAAAAAAAAAATATTATAATAACATTTATTTTCTTCTATTTCTTTACGAATATAATTTCATGACGCCGAATGTGTTATAAAGTATGCCAGGTCGAGATTGTGTGGTATCGGTTATGATATTCTGGAACAATGTTGAGATTTGCTGTCGAATAAAACTGTCAACTAGCTTTAAGTATCAATAGGATACGGCCGTTTAAGTAAAGGACACTTCTGCATATTGGTTGTCATTTTGCTTTGATTCTAGTTTTGACATTAATTTTTCATGGATCCCTGTTAATCTAATACCTAAGGGTGGAGGTTTTTATTGTCGTGTATTATAAAAATCATAAGATGTAAGTTGATCAGAATTGGTTGTCAAAGAAGTTATTTGATTGAAAAAAAGCTGTACATATTTGACTGAAAGACAAAATTGTAAAGAACAAATTAATTGAGTTTCACAGATTTAGTTGAAATAGACATGAGATATTCCTGACATGGTACAGACATTTTCTAATGTAAATAATGATAAGTTAAACCTGGTTTTATAGCTAGCTAAACATCTCACTTGTATGACAGTCGTATAAAATTCCATTATATTGACAACGATGTGTGAACAAAACTAACAGACATAATAGGTAAATTTTTCTTACCCAGAAAACACACATAAAAACTTAAGTGAATAAACAAAATGTTAATATATGTTAACTTAACATGGATATAAAACGATGAGATACGATATGATTTCCAATGAGACAAATAGCCATCAATATTCAAATTTGAAATTGTTGTGAACAATTATAGGCAATTGTACGGCCTTTCAAAATGCGAAAAACACATACCGTATGATCGGCTATAAAAAGTCCCGACATGAAGCGTATGACACAATTCAATCGAGAAAACAATGACATAATTTATAGAAGCTTATAACAAAACAATCTACAAGAAACGAAAGTGACAGATATAAACCAACGACAACCTCTGGACTGAAGACGCATGGCATGGGACAGGCATATACATGCTGTGGTCGGGTTAAACATGGACGAAGGCGCCAAACCTCTCCGAACCTGGGACTTTTCATTTCTTTTTATATAAGAATTAACTGAGATATTGAATAAACATCCAAAGTCGAAACCACATTAAACTGAAAGTGACATCCGGAACAATTCGGCAAATTGTCAAAAATTTAATTAACACTCCACAAGTTTCCATTAACGTTTTAAGCAATTAACATTAAATGTATAACAGGTCATTACATTTTAAGAGGTTATCGTGCAGTAACAAGGAAAGTAGTAACTATTAACTTTTTGTAGATAACTGCGTGCTCATTATACACCTACTGTTGATATTACCAGTCCAGGAAGCAACGCAACATAGAAAATGTAATTTTCTCTAAACTAACTGCTAAAAGCAAAGTAAATTTTCAGACAACAAGACAGTAAGATCATCAATAAAGCTTGTGTTATAGATAACTATATTAAATTGGGTATCCTTCTTAATCAATATAAACAATGATATACGTTTTTCTTCTTCAATTTTGGATATAATTGTATTAAACTTAATGTGATAAAAGTATGCCAGTTTGAGATTGTGTGGTATTAGTTGTGATATTTTGGAACAATATTGACATCTTTTAGTCGAATAGAACTTCAACTAGCTATAAGTGTCAATTGGGTTACAATAGAACTGTAAAGATTGGGTTGCAATAGAACTGTAAAGATTGGGTTGCAATAGAACTGTAAAGATTGGGTTGCAATAGAACTGTAAAGATTGGGTTGCAATAGAACTGTAAAGATTTGATTGAAATAGAAGATTGGGTTGCAATAGAACTGTAAAGATTTGGTTGAAATAGAACTGTAAAGATTGGGTTGCAATAGAACTGTAAAGATTGGGTTGCAATAGAACTGTAAAGATCGGGTTGCAATAGAACTGTAAAGATTGGGTTGCTATAGAACTGTAAAGATTGGGTTGCAATAGAACTGTAAAGATTGGGTTGCAATAGAACTGTAAAGATTGGGTTGCAATAGAACTGTAAAGATCGGGTTGCAATAGAACTGTAAAGATTTGGTTGCAATAGAACTGTAAAGATTGGGTTGCAATAGAACTGTAAAGATTGGGTTGCAATAGAACTGTAAAGATTGGGTTGCAATAGAACTGTAAAGATTGGGTTGCAATAGAACTGTAAAGATTTGATTGAAATAGAACTGTAAAGATTGGGTTGCAATAGAACTGTAAAGATTGGGTTGCAATAGAACTGTAATGATTGGGTTGCAATAGAACTGTAAAGATTGGGTTGCTATAGAACTGTAAAGATTGGGTTGCTATAGAACTGTAAAGATTGGGTTACAATAGAACTGTAAAGATTGGGTTGCAATAGAACTGTAAAGATTGGGTTGCAATAGAACTGTAAAGATTGGGTTGCAATAGAACTGTAAAGATTGGGTTGCAATAGAACTGTAAAGATTTGATTGAAATAGAAGATTGGGTTGCAATAGAACTGTAAAGATTTGGTTGAAATAGAACTGTAAAGATTGGGTTGCAATAGAACTGTAAAGATTGGGTTGCAATAGAACTGTAAAGATCGGGTTGCAATAGAACTGTAAAGATTGGGTTGCTATAGAACTGTAAAGATTGGGTTGCAATAGAACTGTAAAGATTGGGTTGCAATAGAACTGTAAAGATCGGGTTGCAATAGAACTGTAAAGATTGGGTTGCAATAGAACTGTAAAGATTTGATTGAAATAGAACTGTAAAGATTGGGTTGAAATGTCTATGTGCAGATTTGGTTTTTTGTATTAGAACTTAACGTAGTCGGCGGAAATAGTACTTTGACAGTTGATTGAATAAACAATTTTAAATAAAGGCAACAGTAGTATATCGCTTTCGAAAATCATAAATTGATTGAGAAAAAAAAAACAAATCCGGAGTACGAACTAAAAGTGAAGGAAACACATCACATATAAGAGGATACTACGATACAACTGAAACACAACATTAAAATGTAACACACACAGAAACGAACTATAATATAACAATGGCCACATATATGACTTGGTACAGGACATTTTAAGAAAAAAATTAGTTGGCAATCTTTCAACTATTAATGAAAGAAAGTTAATCATAACTCTTTTTATAAGCGAGTAAACCATTTATTACTTTCGGAACGTTGTTTTATTTGTTATCAATTGAAGCATAGGTTGTTAATAATGCTTCTTTTACTATTATTTTAGATTTAATTATGCATGATATTTTACAGAGTTTTTTTCCTTTTTTCAAACATTATTTTTTTAATTTGTTATTACTAGTTAAAATATATATTACATATGTCTCATCGTAATTAAAATAACTCATGTTTATATTCAGTGAGCCATGGATTGTACAAATGAAACTTCAAAGTTAATTTTAATGATGAAAAACCCCAACACCGAACCATTTTACTGCATAATAGAAAAATTGACGAAGATTTAAAAATATATTTGTTTACGAATAACAAAAAAGTCAAATTAAATCTTACATTTACAAAATTTTTAAATGAGATTTTGTATACATCAAAGATACATTTATTTTGTTGGTAAAGTAAACACATTTGAAATAAAATAAGACGTGAGATTTGGCTAAAAGAACTAATATCTATTTTGCACTTATAACACAATTTTTGACTGACAAATCCGACAAGAGTCCTCTATGTCGACTTCAGTATGTGGTTCGTTATCGACGTATTCATCGTAATGAATTTGACAGTCCTAATGCCATATTTACATTTTACAACTTTGTTAACAAGTTTTGAGTTGAACTTTTTTTGGGGGATTCAATTTTATTTATTATTTATATATTTATTTCCTTGTCTTAACGTTAGCCATGCGTCTATCAGATAGACATTGCATGTTTAAATTTTATTGACAGAAAACAAAGTGGTCATGACCTCCGAAAAATAATAGACTATTAATTATTGTTCCTTGTATCTGTAATTCTAAACAATAATTCTTTAAGAAAAAGCTATATAAAAAGAAAAAAAAAAAAAATTAAGTTAAACCTTAATATTGCAAGAGTTTAAACTCCAAATATAAGTCCATCTAATTAGAATTATTGATTTTTAATGACAAAACAAAAAATGTTTTATATTTTAAAGACGCAAATTTGACACTTGCATAAACGTCTCTTTTTCACTTGAAAATAACATCGTTTTTTGGTCTTATATTTTATCTTTGAAGAATCTATTTGAATAAGTCCATATACCCGGATATAAAATAATGTAACGTCATTATATATGCAAATTGAAGTACACGCACACCTGTGAAGGATTTTAACCTCCTTTATACTTAAAATTGTGTGTAAAGTTAACGATTCGTAAAGTCATGAATTTAATTTTAAATTATTCTATTTGTGACAAAAAGAATGAATTCTTTGTTTGACGATTTTGTTTTTATCATTTCGAGTATTAGATTTAATTTTTTACTTGTTGTTTTATCATTTTACTAGAGAATTACTCACTCAAACAAGGGTATGAAGTACAATCAAAAAGTATATTTAAAAATTAAATGCAGCAAAGTCATTCTTTGTTTCTCAAAATATGTTTATTTTTGTTTTACATTTAAACATTATTTCGATGATTCAAACTTGCATTGTTCTTTAGAAGAGTTTTAGGGAGGGGGGACACGAATTTGTTAATTATTAGTAATGAATGAATTTACAAAAATGGATCTATAATTAAGGGATGTAATTTGCATAATAAACAAAGGTGACACAAAACTGGTATGAATATTTGTGACGTCAAACTTTATTCTAGAATTTTCTAGGTTCAATGAACAAAATTTTCAAAAGTCCGTTCAAAACTTAGATTTGTAAAAAATATAAAAGAACGGTTTTTAAGTAAAACATGCTAAAAAAACCAACACTTAATAAATTCCATGCGTTCAAAGCGCTGTTCTTGATTTACCTTCAAAATAAATGCGCAATGCCGAATGTTTGAAAGCCAAGGAACCAAAAAAGGAGCGAATCAGTTAAGTGTTAAATAACCAAAAATAACAACAGGAAACAAACTGAAGCCATCTGAGGTAAGATTTGCCGAGGGAGTTGAAACCCTACTTTTCTTTGTAATTCATACGTACACACATGAACGCACAATTTTAGAAAGGTGTTGAGTAAATCATTTAAATACTGAAGTTCCGACCTCTGAGCTGATAATACCCCCAGAAACTGACAGGCCATCCTCACCAGTATCGAACAGTGCTGTATAAACGAAATACATAATAAATGAGTCCTTTGCTTAAGAAACAGCCGGTGCTTATAAAAATATAGGATAACATCAAACTCCATATTTAACACTAAAAAAGAACTTACATGTTTAACCCCGCCACATTATTTATGTAAGTGCCTGTAATTCAGTGGTTATCGTTTGTTTATGTGTTTTATATTTGTTTTTCGTTCATTTTTTTTTATTTAAATAAGACCGTTAGTTTTCTCGTTTGAATTGTTTTACATTGTCTTATCGGGGCCTTTTATAACTGACTATGCGGTATGGGATTTGCTCATTGTTGAAGGCCTATGATAACCCATAGTTGTTAATGTCTGTGATATTTTGGTCTCTTGTGGACAGTTGTCTCATTGGCAATCATACTACATCTTCTTTTTTATATTTGATACTTTGATATAAAATTGAAATAAAATTGAAAGTCTTGCGTAAAATAAAATTTACTACTATTACTTTAAATCAGAGAATCGCTGCAAAAATGAGTTTTATTAATTAAAACCATTTCATTACAGAGTGTGCCTTATCTTCAATTTTTGTAAGAGGTTCTTAAATTTAACTAGCTATTTATTTCGATAAACATGAAATGTATTTTGAAAATCATACATTTTTTTGTATCTATTTGCAATGTCATTTTCTTCTCTTTCCATGATGCAGTAAGAAAGCTAATTATTCTTGTCTAACGATTCACAGAAGTTCAATTAATTGTTTCAAAGTTAAATAGTAAAAAGAGGATATTAGTACGGAAATAATCTATGCGAGACACTTTTACTTCAGTTTGAGAAATAATTACGAAAAACTTGAAAATACGTCTAACATTTTATACACTATGTAACAAGTGTTTATTTCCATGAAAAAATCAAGGCATATATCAGTGTGAATATATTGTAGGCTAGCTCCTCCGATCAATTGCTAAAACTGATAAGTCGAAGGATCACATTGTATTAAATATACGACACTCTTTTAAAGGGGCACTAGCTGCCAAATACATGTCATTGATTTGATTTAAATTATCATATTTGATTTATAACCTTGTTAATTAACTTATCACAGATAAAAGGATTAAAAATTTGTGTTTACGCCAGACGCGCGTTTCGTTAACAAAGGACTCATCAGTGACGCTCGAATCTAAAACGTTTTAGACCATTTATTCAAATTATAAAAAAAAGTCTAAAAAAACAATTTACAGGGCATGGGCTCGATAATATTTAAATCCGTTTCGTGTGTATTTAAGTAACCACCATCTAATTAACTTTCGAATTGACCGCCGAAGACCTACGATGGTCATATAAGCGATATAACCATAAATATATTCATATATAAATAGAAAGAGAAGTCGTGCAATTGGATTTTTCAAAGTTAGTTTAATTTCATATTACATATTAAAAATATATGTTAATCATCGTTGTATAAGACAGATTTTTTTATGAATCGAAAAGAGATTTATCCTTGTTTCACCTTGAATCTTTTCCTCTAAATACCAGAACACGCACAATTCATGCGTTATCCAAACCTAGGTAAGGGGTAAAATTTAAGTTCCAATGAATACGGATTCATCGTTTCTTAGCTTATTTTCACAAAATTGAACCATACTAGCTGTAAAAAACAAATTAATATTACACTATTCCACTTGCATTGATGATTTAACAAACAAAAAATTAATCTTACTGTAGATTTTTTATATCTCGTATCTTGTGTCGCTTTGAATAAAGGCAACAGCAGTATACCGCTGTTCGAAATTCATAAATCGATTCAGAAAAAAACCAAATCCGGGTTACAAACTAAAACTAAAGGAAACACACCAAACATAAGAAGTGAACAACGACACAACAGAAACACTAAAAGGCAACACATACACAGAAACAATCTATAAGATAACAACTGCAATTTACCTGATTTGTTTTAAAATATTTTACGAAAAATTTGTTAGGTTGAACCTGGTTTTGCGGCTAGCTTTAATAACAATGTTAAATATAACGCTAACATAACAACATTACATGACAGACTACAGAACAAATAAATGTAAGAACATTTAGGACAGAGAAATACGCAAAAACTGTTACAGTAAGACCTTTCGACATGGTTATAGTTTTTAAAGGTACCAGACTAAATACACTATACGTGTGTTTACATCTACACAAAACGCACCAGCGACCCTCAGATCAAAACTTTAGCATACTATCAAATCCTAATTTCGTTAAAAGTAGATATATCAATTTATACGTTACTAGATATTTGTTCAAACGTTACGAAACAATTCAATATGGAAAGGTTTGAGTTTCGGTAATTAGAGTTAAAAAGAAGAATAAAACACGCACACAATAGCGTTCTCAAAAAGAAAGACATGGATTAAACATTCGTTGGGGTTAACTATACATGACGTTATTCATACTGAGTGTTTTAAGCATTCCAACTATTAAAACATTTTCTTAAAAAACGCCATCATCACTGTGCTTAAACGGCTGTGGGTAACTTACCAAGATGGCGGACTCTAAACTCGTTGATATTTAATTCATACAAAATGTACCTTTTGCGACTTTTTCATGCAGAATGTAAATATTTATAGGATTATTGAATAAAGAAATGACTAACAATTACCATAAATTTGTTAATATAGAGTTCACTAAAGCGCAAGGTCAACTTTAAAAAATGCATAAGATGTCCGTAACTTTTTGATCGAAACTAAGCAGACTGTCCGTAACTTTATTTTTAGATGTGGGTAACTTTTGATTTAAAATTTTAAGAATTATAATTTCAACAATTAGAAGACAATAAACATCATATTTGTAACCTTCGCGGCCGTTTATACTACTCATTCACCACCAAATGTGATTTTATTAACGCATCATACTTACACCACAGAAGTTTTATGTGGGGTTTGTGGTACTCCATCCTGGTTATGGTTTGAACTTTTATTTACTGATGTGCGTCTTATCGACGTTTTTCACTCGTCAGACCAAGGCTTTTCCATACTCTTTAATGTTTTGAGTTTAATTATATGTTTGCGGTTTACCTTCACCTCTGTTTCTTTCTATGTGTATTTTGATGAATACTCTTTGACGCGGCTCGGTATTTATACATCCCACCAGTTAATTATAGTGTTATGATTTTTTGAATATGTTTCCTAGTATGTTTTTTTTTCTCTCTTTGTATGTTATCAGGGGTTGTTAGACTATTAAATTACCCTGTTGTCCTACGTAGTTATTTATATTTTTATATACTATGTCGAATTGTTACACTATGTTGACTGCTCTTTTCCTTTTATTCACAACGGTCACTGACTTTTACCTATTGTGTCTTTTAGTTTTATTCAGTTTAATGAGATTTAATTCAACTTGCATACAAATGAAATATGCAGCTAGCTGTAAAACTAGGTTTATTCATTTATACAAAATGTCCTTTTTTTAAGTTTTCCCATTTACTGTAAACCTTGGCCAGGGTGCCGCAATATCACCGTGCGCAACGTCCCAGTGTGTCCAGATTGACACCCCCTTTATTTTACTGTCAATGCTGATGGGATTTGTTTTTGTGGGGATGAGAGAAAAGTGTTTTTAGCTTTTTCAAAAAGACGGAAAAAAGTTTGTGCACTTAAAAGTCTCTTATAGTCTACCCACTGCATGCCTGGGAAATTTGGGTTCCCCTCCAAAATCCCAGATTCACGCTACCCTTGTCGTTGCTGGCAGAAAATCAGTAAGTGTATACATGCTACATGTATGTGTAAAAAATACTTGTGTAGTCTACTTGTTCAAAAATAAAAACGAACAATGATGTTTCAACAGTTTATCTGCTATGATCGGAAACAACCCTCCGAACTAGGCGATTCGGGTACCCCGACGTTATACAAAATGAGACCCGAGTTTTGCGGATTTATCGTGATTTTTTTCATATTTTTCCCAATTTTGTCTTCCATCGATACAATGAATTATATCATACTAGACATCTACTTCGTTTTGTGAATATGTATTCGATTCAATCTCTATCATAAGTTTAAATATTACATCCGCGTCTGTCGATTCTTTGAAAGTTACGGACATCTCTATTGGTATGATGAAAAAAGTTACGGACAAGTTGTTTTGAAGTTACGGACAGCCTAAGTGTTTTTTAAAATCGTGCTGTGATCGTTTATTTTGTAGAATTTAATCACCTTTCCAGTTTAGGGGTTTCCACAAACGATTAATACAACTTTTAAATTCAGTTGTTTAATTGATGCATTCGTGGTATTGTTATTCTATAGAAGAAAAGTATCGAACCGACGCAAGGCGGCTCCATCTTGGGCTGTGGGTAACTTAAGTTACCCACAGCCGTTTAAGCACAGTGATCATGACTTGTAAGAATCAAATGTCCGTTACAGATACCGATGTAAACTATATTTGTACATTGTATAGCAATGTATGTTTTAATCCGATATTAATGTTTCCTGTAGGCACCAATTACTTTTTGCTTTATAATGTTTTGAAAAACGATGCAAATTATTGAAGTCCTATATTCATGCTGTATTTGATATTTGTCATTACTTTTGTAAATGATACTTCAAATGCAATATATTAAAAGTAATTCTAAAGATAATATCTTTATATTGTTATTATTCTTACACATACAAGGAAACTATCCAAATTTCAACCATTTGAATACTTTTAAATCAATATACAAATGAATAATACATGTAATCCATTTATTTAAAGGGAATAAGTTAAGACTGAGAATTTGAACAAAATACCCCTTTCACTGAAATCGTATCAGTAGTAGGGAGCTTGTACTGTCATAAATATTATTTCAGAGGTATGATAAACTTAAGTGAGAGGTTTACTTAGCTATAAAACCAGGTTTAATCCAAAATGATCTACTTTAGAAAATGCCGGTTACAAGAATGAATATGTCAGTTGCTATCTTTTCGTTTGATCTTCGAGCTTTTGATTTTGCCATTTGATTAGGGACTTTGTTTTTAACTTTCCTCTGAGTTCTGTATTTTTGTAATTTCCTTTTATATTTGATACTCATTAGATTATGTTTTATACGTCTTATTTTCATTAATTGTGTTAAGACGTGTGGAATCCTCTTCAACACACTGCTACTGTTTGCTGCAGTTTTTTTTTTATTTGTCTATAAAATATCTAATCTCAGATGCCAGCCTCGAGATTTGTTAACCAGGACCCGCTTTACGTATAGAACTCACCAGTTTCATATAATCAAAACAATTGAAAGTAAAATAGATTAAAAAACTAATAAAAATCCGATGTATTTTTTAAAGATCACCCTATCCTTTATCTTATATTCTATTTAAAATACACATTCCAATGAATTTTTCGGTTTAGGAAAATATACTTTAGATATGACAATTATATTACTCTTAATTTTTTACATTTTATTTTTCTCAAATCTAATATATGATCCGTTAGCAAATTATGATCAATTAAATTTTTTTACGTATTAAAATTCAAATAGGTTCAGTAATGTTAATTATTTATCCATTTGTAAAATGTAATACTGTAATGTCTTGATATCAATTAAAAAGAAAGGCACTAACCGTAAACTGTTTTTTTTTAAATGATCACTAGGGATACCCTTACGCAAATTAAAAAAAAAGCTTACGTCAGGTTATCGTGAGTATGAATTTAAAAACGACTCACAAAATGTTAGGTCAGAAACCTTACCCTGAAGTTTAAAAATTCTTTAAATCTATAAACTCTGAAATTAGTGTGATTTTTAAATATCGCAAGTTTCTGTTAGGGTTCGAGAAGTCGACTTTGTTATTTTTTTTAGCACAGCATATAAAATAACCCATGTTGCACATCGCTTTAACAAACCAAATAAAAAGAACCGAAAAAAGTCAAGTTAAGAAATCACATTTTGTTCAACAATACAAAAAAATGCAATGCAATATTTGTTACGTTCGGAGGACGTGTTTTTCAACAGACTGTCGGCATTCCAATGGGAACAAACTGTGCCCCTCTACTTGCCGACTTGTTTCTTTATTATTATGAGGCTGACTTCATACAGGAACTTCTTAGGAAGAAAGATAAGAAGTTAGCAATATCCTTTAACTCTACTTTTCGCTATATATAGATGATGTTCTTTCACTAAATAATTCAAAATTTGGTGACTATGTGGAACGCATCTATCCAATCGAGCTAGAGATAAAGGATACTACAGATACAGTTAAGTCGGCCTCATATCTTGACTTACATCTAGAAATTGACAATGAGGGTCGGTTGAAAACAGAACTTTACGACAAAAGAGATGATTTCAGCTTTCCAATTTCCATTTCTAAGTAGCAACATTCCAGCAGCACCTGCATACGGGGTATATATCTCCCAATTAATACGATATTCCCGTGCTTGCATTTCCTATCATGATTTTCTTGATAGAGGGTTGCTGCTCACAAGGAAGCTATTGAACCAAGAGTTCCAAATGGTGAAGTTGAAATCATCCCTTCGTAAATTTTACGGACGCCATCACGAGTTGGTTGACCGTTATGGAATAACCGTTTCAAAATTGATATCGGATACGTTCCTTACGTCGCAACTACAATCCCCTTCCCTTTCATGAATGTGACCTACCGAATTAGACTATTTACCGGATTTGTTAACACATAAGCAACACGACGGTTGCCGCATGTGGAGCAGGATCTGCTTACCCTTCCGGAGCACCTGAGATCACCCCTAGTTTTTTGGTGGGGTTCGTGTTGTTTATTCTTTAGTTTTCTATGTTGTGTCGTGTGTGCTGTTGTTTGTTTGTCTTTTTCATTTTTAGCCATGGCGTTGTCAGTTTGTTTTAGATTTATGAGTTTGACTGTCTCTTTGGTATCTTTCGTCCCTTATTTTTTTGCAACTAAGTTTAAAATATTCAGCTAAAATAAAAGTTGTAAATGCCATTATTACACTTAGATTTGAGCAAATCCTCAACCAAATTTAAAATAGTGATAACTTGATTTTAGAACTAACTCAAATACTATATCTTTATTTTTCAAAGGCTAACTTATGTGGAGAAGGAACTGCTTAACCTTCCAGATCATTTGATATGACCCCCAATTTTGTGGTGGTATGAGTCTTGCTCAGTTTATTGTTTTTTATGTTGTGTTGATCTTTAGCCTATTTGTTCAGTTTATAGTTTTTTTATGTTGTGTTGATCTTTAGCCTATTTGTTCAGTTTATAGTTTTTATGTTGTGTTGATCTTTAGCCTATTTGTTCAGTTTATTGTTTTTATGTTGTGTTGATCTTTAGCCTATTTGTTCTGTTTTTGCCATTTCGTAGTCACAAGAAGTGACAGTCAATACACATTACAGTTTTCATTTAGTTTTGTTGGTCGTCCAATTGCCTTAAATTTTCCTTATCATGTTACAAGGTAGTTTATATTTTATTGCAAACCATTGGTTTGGTTTTCTTTCATTTTCTATAGGTCGATACCTCTGCTGGTGGACTATCAGTCCCCGAGGGTATCATCAGCTCAGTAGTCAGTATTTCGGTACTGACATGATTAAACAAATTTTACTAATATTGTCCGTTAATAAATTTATAAATTATTAAGAAACTAAGGTTTCAACTCCCTCAGGCAAAGTTGGCTTTAGATGAATTTGGCTATTTATTTTAGGTATTTTTGACATAAAGCTCTTCAACGGTTTCGGTACTTATACATCTTCGGATTTCAAATGTTTGGCTTTGAGCGTTCCTGATGAAGGTAAATCCAGAAAAGCGCTTCGGACGCAAGAAATTAATAACGTGTTGTTTTCAATATATTATAAATGTTCCCCATCAAAATCAGAAATGCAGAAAAACGTCTTTGTCTCAATGATGATTGAACTCTATTGAATAGTTTCTCTTTTTCAACAGGAACGTTGTCAGTTTGTTTTCGATCTATGAGTTTGACTGTCCCTTTGGTATCTTTTGCCCCTCTTTCAAATTACGGTTATGTTTGTGTGAAGGTTTGTTCGTGACACTTTGTATTTATACTGGATACAAGTTTCATATTCTTTTGAGTATATTATTAATTTTGCTGGATGTATATTAACTCATCATAAATTCCAGGATTTCAATTTTTATCCAAAAGGCGCCGGTTTTGGTCTACAAAGACTCATTATACACGCTCGAATAAAGTAATTAAAAAAATACAAAGTTGAAGAGCATTGAGGATCCAAGTTTTATATAGATTCACAAATTAACAAATGTATATATGATATATTCAATACAATATAGAATAAGTTATATGACTGTATGTAAAAACAATAAAAAAATTCGATGGTATCTTATTTTAAAGGTCTCAATTTTCATGTTATGTAAAGATCTTAAATCGTATTGACCAACAAAAAAATCATATATCAGAAGTACATGTTTCAATTTATTTCTCAGGAAGACACTTTTTTTTTCCCCTCGAAAGAACATGATGAGCTACTGTAAATTCAGAAATTATTGCGTGCATTTATTATTGCGATTTTGTCATTTTAGACTTGAATGCGATTTTAATTTTTACGATTTTGAGAAAAATCCTGTTAAAATCATATCAAATATTTCAAAATGCGAGTTTGAATTATTGCGTTTACAACTCAGTCGCATTTTTCGCAATAATAAAAACCTCGCATTAATTTCTGAATTTACAGTATATTAACTACTTCACAAAATCCATTACTATTATTTTATTGTACAAACATTTTGGACTGTGTAAAATAGAAATATGTGTAAACTCTATCTCGCTAAATCTATATACATGTACAATTTTAT
Organism: Mytilus galloprovincialis; assembly: GCF_965363235.1. Classification (NCBI taxonomy): domain Eukaryota; kingdom Metazoa; phylum Mollusca; class Bivalvia; order Mytilida; family Mytilidae; genus Mytilus; species Mytilus galloprovincialis. The sequence goes on from NC_134843.1 coordinate 20,968,863, forward strand.
AAGAGAGCCGAAAGATACTAGATAGACATTTAAACTCATAAGTAGTTGCTGGTATTATAATATATATACGCATGTAAACTATTTCAATTTAAGCTCGAATTTATAGAACGCAAATCTGGAAATGAGTTTTGGAAGCTGAAAATCCACAAAGATAATTTGATATATAAACACTTAACATGCTTAATGTAATGAAACTAGCTACTAAAAACATGTCTCGTTAAGTGGATCATATCTGATCCGTACAAATAATAGGAAGGTAAAATGTATATTACTTATTACATAATTTATTTAACAAATAAAGTCCTGAATATCCACCAAAAGTTGTTTCATAAGTGGCCTTTTCAGAATCTATAGGACTATGGGTAATTTCATTGTTCGTACCCCAAAATGAAAATAACGTCACTACATTGGTTGAACTTCCATTGTTTTGGACGTTTTCAACCAATCACGACGTTTCGATGTACGTTTTTGAAAATATTACCCAGAATGCATTAGATTCTGAAACGGCGAAGTATTAGACTCATAAGATATGACTACCATCTCCATTACGAATTTCATTCGTTCTTAGATTATGTCGTCGATATATTTCTGTTCTGGCACTTAGAGTAATTGTTGCCTTGCAGTTTGAAGTTTGCTATGAGATAAAGTTGCTCAGTTATTACAGTTTGATTTATCTTTTTATCCGCCGATATCACAAATTTGGATATAAAAAAAACATATATGAATATAAAAAAGAAGATGTGGTATGTTTGCCAAAGAGACAACCCTCCAAGAGACCAAATGCCACAGAAAATAACAACTACAGGTCAGCGTATGGCGGCCTTCAACAATGAGCAAAGCAATTACGACATAGTCAGTTATAAAAGGCCCCGAAATGACAATATAAAACAATTCAAACGAGAAAATTAATGGCCTAATTTATGTACAAAAATTGAACAAAACAGTAACACATAAACAAAACAAACGACAACTAGTGAATTACAGGCTCCTGACTTGGGTCATACAGAATGTGGAGGGGTTAAACATGTTAGCGGTATACCAACACTCCTGTAACAGTACCACATAAGAAGACGGTTTCTTTTTCTATTTTGCTACAAAATCTAAAACTAATTCAGTGAATTATCCTACCTGATTCTGTGATGGAGATTGTCAAAACATAAATAATACAGCTAAGAAAAACATTCTTCATTGTTTTCCGTCTTTTCCCCATCTTTTAAAACCTTGTTCACCTGTAAAGGAAATTTAACTAATTGTTACTTATATACTTATATAAACACCTGCGTCATCAACAGAAATTTAAACCCCGATAACGAATAGGAAGTTAAATATTGATCTGTTACACTTCATTGTTTATTGAAATTAAGACTCGTAAAAATTATAATTATGTATTTCACCTATTAACGGCACAAAACTATAAAAACAAAATATATACTTAATTTATCTAATTGACTGCGTTTCAAAAACATATAGTGAGCATCAGTTTGAATAATTTTAAGGGAAAGGGGGAGTGTTTTTCCTACATATATTAGTGAACGTTTAGTAACATATTTTTCTGAAGCTTCTTTAAAATATAATCTATCTACATAAAATAGGATTTATACAATTCATCTTTAAGTCAAGTACGCAAAAGGACCGCAAAACTTGAAAAGCTGTAAATCAGAAAGAACTTAATATAAAATAGCCAAATTAGTATAAGGCCAAATTTAAAACTTTAGTTTTTTTATAACCTCAAAATTTATAAACGTTAACTAGTTTGTGATAAATCCGACTTCTGAGCAAGATATAGTTTTGTGTGTTTTGAAAATTTATATACATGTACCAGGAAACGTGATTATTAAAAACATCTAAATGTTATATTGATACTAGGCTTGAATAATTGATATCTATTTGGTACTATATACAACATATTCATCTTTAAAATACCAAAGTGAACACTATATCTATCTTAACCTTATACATATAAAGATCAATTAAATATTTATGTTTTTCTGCCTAGTATACTTTACAATAAAATGAAATATTTGTGATATTTATGATATCTGACACCTCCTTATATGAATTTTATAACTCAGCATAAATGAAGAAAGAATAAATATTTCTTCATAAGGTGTTATATCATTTATGCCGCTTTGTTTTTGTGTTCATTTTTTTTAGTACAATACTGAAAAATTATATCAAGTCCTGAACGTATCAATTTCATATTGATTTTGAATATAAAAAATCCCATCAAACAACATAAAAAGACGGAAGAACACTGCACCAGGTAAACAACAATTTTCATAAGAATTTGAAATATTTCAGGATAACATTTGTTCACCTGATAATCGAAAAAATAGAAGCGAAACAACTTTATTTTGACTGCAAAAATAAAATTACACAAATACCGTCCGCCATCGAAAATTCTAAACAGAAAGTCAATTAATTTATTAAATGGCAAAATCAAAAGCTCAAACACAACAAACGAATGGAAATCAGTTGTTATATTTGGTACAGTCTCAAATACATAAAATAGCTAGCTGATGTAAAGAAGAAAGCAAATTCGAAATAATTTATCAATTTTTTTTAAATAACAATTTAAACAAAAAACAACATAAAACTTGTTAATTATGTACATTTACTAAAAAAATAAAAAGATAAAAAATGAAAAAAAAAAATAAAGCGAAAAACAGTCAATTTACATCATATTGCTAGACACCGAAGATTTTATCAGCTCAGTTACTAACACTTCTTTTAAACTGAATTTTACTGTGCATATTGCTGTGTATTCTACATTGTCTAGAGGTTAGGGGGGAGGGTTGGAATTTATTCCTGCCACTTTTTTACGCCTGTCCCAAGTCAGGAGTTTCATGTCTTTGTTAGTCTTGCATGTTTTTTTTAATTTAAGTTCATTTATGTTTTTGAGTTTAGTATGACGTCCGTTTTTACTGAACTATATAGCTAGAACACATTTATATTTAGGGGCCAGCTGAAGATTGTCTCCATATGTTAGATCTTTTAGCTGTGTTGAAGACCCTTTGGTGGCTTTCGGCTGTTACCTGCTTTTTGGTAGGGTAGCTGTTTCTTTGACATATTCCCCATTTCAATTTTCAACTTCACTTAATGTACTCTCAAATTCGCCAAAAACAACTAGAAACATTTTATTCTTTAATGGATCAAGATAAACATGAATTCGTCTAAATTTTGTTTAAAAACTTGTTAGCCTATGTGAATTTCCCAGTCCATAAATCTAAAAGAATAACTATCTGACGAATACAGTTAAGTACAATGTCATACAATGGGCAAAAGAAATCAACTTGAACCAAAACTAAATACTCTATCAGCATATATCAGAGCTTTTTGATCATGCATTCAGAAGTGCATTTTTAATTAAACACACAGATTTCGTACATAGTTATAATTTGTTTTCTAAGAGCTTATTTTGTTCTTTGGTAGCCTGCTATGTTTCAAATTCAAATCTGATGGCATCATAAAAAACTAAATATACTAGATATTAAACATTAAATATGTTAATCATTTCGTAAATGGTTATTTTATATAAGTGTCTATTTATGTGTTTCTTTCTTTTTTGAACGAAACATTTGTCATACCTTATTTAACATTTATTACGATTCAATAATGTACCCGTATTTGATAATATAAATAGTACAGTATTTTGTTTATCAGAGCTAGGTTAATGCTTGATGCCTTCTATTTAATAATGATATCGTGAAATTATCTTTCTCAATTGCTATTAAAATTATTGTGAAAAAGAAATTTCTTTATATCAAGACTTATGCAATGAAATAAAACATCATTTAAAATCCCGCCTTGTCATTCTCATGGTGAAAATCGAAGTTCTTGGAATAGAAAGTGTGCAATTTTGTGAAATACTTATTTCATTTTAGAAGGATATATGTTTACCTCAATAAAAGTTTTAGTTTGTAACCCGGATTTGTTTCTCTCAATCGATTTATGATTTTCGAACAGCGGTATACTACTGTTTCCTTTATTTAAATACTATTAAACACTTGAAGATGCCAGAGGAACATTCAAACGCATTGATCGAAAATAAATTGACAACGCCTTGGCTTAAAAATACAAAAACAAACAGACACAAAATTTAAAACTAAAGACTAAGCACACAAAATTAAGCCGGTTGACGCACATGTTCCAATGCATGATGTTATCATGTGACAAAACAAAGCAAGGTTAGACTTATTTTTGTATATAGCTATAGAACAAGTATCAAACGATTAACAACCAAGCACAGAACTTAGTTAGCATACCACTCTATTGAGATGTTTCACAAAAAAGACGTACCACCTCCCGTATGTACTAAACGCAAAATTTCCATTGCTTTGATATATGCATAATTCTAATGATACTTTTTGTCTGTAAATGTACAGTTCATACGAATATGCAACTGTACTTAACCCAAAACTGCAACTCCTTAAAGCAGCGACTATCGGAGACAGGTTCGGTTGTTCAATGTAGGCCCCTAGTGAAACTGATGAAGTTTATTATTTCAACAAAAGATTTTTGAAGGTGCCATTGAGTTTCCCCTATTAGTCTTTGTGATCTTTGCTGTAAATATTGAAATACTTGGCATGTATAAAGTTATATTCTTTATCCTTTCCAGTTCAATATACAAAACGTTACATATCATTGCATTGCATATAAGAAAATAACTATCAATGGAAGTTGTATACAATGTCCATGCCTTTCCCCCTGTGTACAAGCTTTAGTAACCATGGAACCTCAAGTTTTCAAAATATTCTAGGTTAAACTAAATAAAAAATGAAAATGCTTTGAAACACCCAAGATATATGTTTCTGACTCAGAAATCTTTTATGTAATAAAATATAGCATTACATTCATACAGCCGACACATTCAAGGGAATCTTTGTTTTCGAACTTTTTTGTATATACACGGAAGTGACGTACTATGATTTGATTGCATAACCCCTGAACGAAATATTTCCATGCCTATTTGTAGATCAAGGAGCTGATTGACCAACATAGATTTTGTTTTTATGCGTTGGTTAGATAAGATAATATGTCTGAAAATGCTGTTTGAAAAGAATCCAAAAAGAGGGGCGAAAGATACCAGAGGGAGAGTCAAACTCATAGATAGAAAATAAACTGACAAAACCATGGCTAAAAATGAAAAGACAAACAGACAAATAATAGTACAGAAGACAAAACATAGCAAACTAAAACATGGGGGTGATCTCAGGTGCTCCGGAAGGGTAGGCAGATCCTGCTCCACATGTGACTCCCGTTGTGTTGCTTATGTTATTACAAATCCGGTAAATAGTCTAATTCGATAATTCACATTCGTGAAAAGGGAAGGGTATTGTAGTAACGACATACGGAACATATCCGATATCATCTGTGAAACGGTTATTCCATAACGGTCAACCAACTCGTGATGGAGCCGGTAAAATTTACAAATGGATAATTTCAACTTCACCATTTGGAACTCTTGGTTTAATAGCTTCCCTTTTGAGTAGCAATCCTCTATCAAGAAAATCATGATAGGAAATACAAGCCTGGGAATATCGTATCAATTGGGAGATATATACTCCGGATGCAGGCGCTGCTGGAATGTTGCTACATAGAAAAGGAAAGTTCACAATTGGGAACGTAAAGTTTTGTTTTCAATCAACTCTTATTGTCTAGATGTAAGTCAAGATATGAGGCAGACTTAGCTATATCTGTAGTGTCCTTTATCTCTAGTTTTTAGAAGTATTTTCAAACAATCAAAAAAATTGTAATTTCCTGACAATATGAAATTCAATATCACTATCAATAGCAATATGACAGTCTCTGATTGGTCGATTTAATTATGTTGTTTGCAAAGTGCATAATTAGAATAAAAGTATAGTTCTCTTTCGACAGAAAGTGGAACTTAAACCCTTGCCAAATCCACTTTAAAAATGAAAATGTATCGTAAGACTATTAAGAAGTTTCCAAAACATGTTTAAAGGAACACCAAATAAAAAAGAATAGTGCTTTTTTGTTTCATTGCTCATTAATTGAAGTTAAATTGATGAGATTTTATCTTATATGTTTCACGGTCTGAAATAACTACTATTATTGCTTATTTTGTCAAGTTCTGTAAAAATAAGTCTTTCATTAGACATTTGTGCAATTTCACTTCATAAAATCAATTATGGTCGTTGTTATGCAATAACATTAAGAATGGAAATGGGTAATTTGTCAAAAAGACCCAAAAAAAACCCGACAATAGTGCAGACAATAGCCGAAGGCCACCAACGGGTCTTGATGCAGCGAGAACTCCCGCAACCGGAAGAGTTCTTCAGCTGCCCCCTAAAACATATATATACTAGTTTAGTGATAATGGACGTCATACTAAACTCCGAATTATACACAAGAAACTAAAATTAAAAATCATACAAGACTTACAAATGTCAGAGGCTCCTGACTTGGGACAGACACAAAAATACTGCGCGGATATATTTTTTTCCTGAGATCTCAACCCTACCCTTTTTCCTGTGGCCAATGTAGAAAAAAAACCAAACACAACAATACGCACAGCAAAACTCGGTTTAACTAATTTGTATCGAGTCAGAAGGCAAAGGCATTTCAAAGTGCACTGAGTCTTTGTGAAAAAGTGAAATGTCTACATATTTAATGATCGAACTATTTACATGTTTTTTCAAATAATTTCAGTCTTTGATGTTTGAGATGTTTGGTTGATTTTGTTAGAGGGTTGTCTTTCTAGGGCGGTGATTAACCAAATTACCGAGCTGAGGATATTGGGTACATTAATATTGCGTAGTGATTACGTCTCCTGTTATCGTTTGTGTCTATTTTTTGTCAATTCGATTGTATATTAATATTGAACGATGCCTCGTTGTGAACATTTCATGTCAACATCCTCCTCCAATGCGAAAAAAAACGGAACGTAAATGAGCTATTAATGTGAAACCCATCACACTGTAAAAAATGCTAAAATAAATCTAGATTAAAAATTTGAGAAAATCAGGATTTTAACTACTAGACAAATATGGTAGAATTATATCAGAAAAACTTTTGATGGATTAGATACATTTTAATTTGATGACGAAAACCTCTTAAGAAAATTAAAAATAGTGCACAAAATATATCTAACATTATTACATATACTGGTTACCAAAATTTCATATTTTATTTTTATTTGTAATTTCTATGACAATACGACAAAAAGGCATAGAAATAATGGATTGCCGGAAACATTGACAGCATAAGTTTTTCTCATTTCCCATTTTTATATAGATTTGACAGTTGGTTTCCTGTTAAAATGGTTTAACACCAGTCATTTTTGGGGCCCTCATTAGCTGGATGTTTGCTGTGGGCCATTACTCCGTGCTGAAGACCGTGCTTTGACCTATTATGGTTTACTTTTACGAATTGTGACTTGGACGTAGAGTTATCTCATTGGCACTGATAACTCATCGTCTTATATCTATATACAATGTTTAAAGTAAACTTCTGACCTTTTCATCTTTGAATATGTTTAAAATGACTTTTGTACATTTCATAGTACGAGTCCTTGTAGGTGTTTGGAAGAGACAATTGCTTAAATGGTCTTGCGCAATGAAGCTTCCTAATCCAACATGAAATTCAGAGAGGAATCATGAATAAAGGGCAAAAAACTGTACTCCGAAAAATTGGAAGTTTTATAAAATCAGAAAATATATTCCTACGGCTACGCTATAAGAAACCAAATAGGACTGTATTGGTATTGAGCATATCGACCATAAAATGTGTACCATTCTTGTCATAAATCAGAAGTATGTATGTTGCATCTTCTCTTACGATTAAAGCTAATCAGTGCCTAATACGATTCACACTTGTGATGTAACAATGAATGAAGGCAAAACTTTATATTAATGCTTGCACATGCATAGTTTTAATATTCAACCACACGCAAGGATATAATTACATATTTGTGCTATGTTTCAATAACATGTCTGATGATTATACCAACAATAACATTACATGGTTATGCCATGGAAAATTGTCAGTGTACGGATGAATGTCATTACTTCAAATTCGAGAATAATTAAAAGAAAAGAAAAATGAAAAAAACACGATTAAATTTAACTCCACATAAAAATATTTGAAAACAGGACATGAAAATTATGAAATGTTTTACAAGGTGTGCCTTCGTTTATACCATTGAAATAAAACATATTAAACCAATGTACTGATTTCAACACCACAGTTATGAATAATTGATTATTTGTTTCATATCAATGGTTACAATCTTGATTTTTCTGAAATATCTATATCTATATATATAATATATAAGTAATATAACGATTGCATATCGGATATTTTATATTACTTTCATAATTCACCCTTAATATAGTGATCGTGAAATGGTAGTAACAGGATATAACATATTACTTTGACGTGTTTAATCTAATTTTAATGGACACATTGAGATGGTGGTTTACACAAATTTCTCATAATGTTGATGATTGAGAATGTGAAAATTATGAAGGCGATGGAGTGTATTAGCCAATGAAAATGCTGCCAACTCAAAGACATCAGGATGAAAATGAGCAAGTGGTGGATGCGGCCTCGTGCAAAGAACACAAACACGATTTGAAAGCGAATTGTCTAATTCAATATCATGAACGTGTTGAATTACTACACAGAGATATGTGAGAAGGAGAAAAAGTACCTTGTTATGGTGATGGTGATTTATTATTCTAAACAATTGTAAACTGTAAAATATAATGTACAAAGTAACGGTACATGCAGTTTCAATGTTGAACTATTTATGTATTATGTATTTATGACATTTGCTATTACTGATATTTTTTTATGTAAAGTTAAGCGTTTGATATGTACTCCGTTTTCTGCCCTGTAAAACAGTTTATATTATTATTACATATTAAATTATATAAAAAAAAATTGCTGTATAAAAATCCCTTATAAACTTAATTAGTATTTTTGATGAGTTTGTTTTTATCTCAAATTACATATCTTCATATATTTATATTACTTTTAAAGATGATAAATTACATATTAAAATGATATGCTTCAGATGAAAATAATATGTTTTTGATCAAAAGTTAGTTGAGTGTATTATGGAATTATCATAAATATATCGCTTTGCCAAGGTTTTCATTGTTAACTAATCGAAAACAAATAAAGTAAAATGTAAAATCACAAAAGTACTCAACTCAGAGGAAAGTTTAAAACGGAAAGTCCTTAGTAAAAAGCAAAATGACAATTTAAAAGTCACCACATCAAACGAATGGACAACAACTAAAAGACAAGGTACAACAGAACATTAAACTATTTGAACACATTTGAAATTTGGCACATACAATTTACAACTATTATTATCATTATCTTTTAATAAATAACATTTCAAACCTAATGTAAATATCATGAATATAGAGTCAATGATATATGGTTATTCAATTTCACAAGAATTTGCCGCCGTCGTATACTTGTCCGTGTGAAACAACCTTCGCATAAAAATTTAGAACCATTGAAGAAGTATTGGTATCAAATAGTCACCCCCTTCTATGTTTGTTGGCGTTTGTCTTTTTTGCAGTTCAGTGTTTCTGGTGTTAAGTTGTTTTATTCCTATAGTTGGGGTGTTTCGGTCAGTTTTGATTAGTTACTTGGTTTTGTTTTCGGTTAATCGATTTACGACTATTGAACAACGATATACTACTGTTGTCGTTAATTATAAAAGCAAACAAAACCCCCAAACACTCTTTCTTTCTATATATAAAAACAGTCATTTAGAATTTCTCAGAAGCGAACTTTTTTATAACAGAAAAACTTATAATTCCATATATACCTTAGATTATTCTTGAAAGAGGTTATTATAGAAAATCACAAATCCTCCTTTAGTATAACATAGAAAAATGGACGATGCAAATTTCCAATCTATGTATTGGATACCCGTGTTTTTGTTAGGTTCGTGTTGCACAGTGTTAAGTACCCAATGCGGTGTTGTAAATGCTGTTCTTTGTCGTTTTGTCATTTCTGTTGGTTTTTATGGCCCGCAACTAAGTTGTCGGTGCCATATAGTTTTACCCTTGTCCGTAACTCCGTCTTTCCGTCTTTCCGTCTTTCCGTAATTCCGTCATTCCGTCATTCCGCAACAAACCATTATACGGAGTTTTTTTTCTAAATGCCTTTAGATATTGGGCTGATTTTTGGTGTGTGAGTTAAGTATGATGAGTTACAGCTCAAGTTTTAAGTTTCGTTCCGCTCCACTAATTTTCGCCGAAAATACGGGCTTTGGACTTTGATAAATTGTTGAAAATCACAGTTATACGGACTTTTTTTCTAAACTCTTTCAGATATTGGGCTGATTTTTGGTATGTGAGTTAACCATAATGAGTTACAGATCAAGTTTAAGTTTCGTTCTGCTCCACTAATTTTTGCAGAAATAACAGGCTTTGGACTTTGATAAATGCTGAAAATCACAGTTATACTGACTTTTTTTTTTTAAACGCTTTCAGATATTGGGCTGATTTTTGGCATGTGAGTTAACCATGATAAGTTATAGGTCAAGCTTAAGTTTTGTTCCGCTCCTCTACTTTTCGCTGAAATTACGGGCTTTGGACTTTGATAAATTATTGAAAATCACAGTTATACGGATTTTTTCTCTATCTCCTTTCAGATTTTGAGCTGATTTTTATTTGTATGTGAGGCTACCATCATGTTTGTGTCCACATGTGTTTATATTGAAATTGCAGATTTTTCAATTTTTTGGGACGGGGCCATTTGTGTCGCTTTGACACATCTAGTTTTATACTTTGTCATTGTTATATCAAAATACAAATAAGACCGTCTAGTGTCGGTTTTACCAAATTATTAATGTAAATAGATATAAAAAGATGTGGTGTGAGTGTCAATGACACAACGCTTCATCCAAGTTACAATTGAGATGAAATCACTCGCTGAAAAAAATGGGTCATAATCAATCTGAATGGGAATCAATAGAATTTTGCAAGTTGTTTGTTCATTTTTTTTTCATATGGCTATGTATGAATTCTACTTCACATGAATCGTACAAAACAAGTCGATCAGTGGACGTAAATAGGTATTACTCACACATATTCATTTATGATTGACATTATCCTATAGCCGTGTTCCTTATTGCATTATGTATTGTAATCAACATCTCAAATAAAGACTTTAACCTGTGGCATTGCTAGAGACCTCCGAGTTGGAGGCGTTGTTGTACATTTGAGATGAAGAACGATAATAATTATGCTATTCGTAAGTTGTGATTGTCAAGTGCGTGTTGTGATTTTGTTTTACAATAAAACAATAGACATGCAATACTGAATCGCTCCTGAACGTAATCCAGTCATTTCCTGTGATTATGTCGAGTCAACTGGGAAATAAGTAATGGGGAAGACTCACGCCTCTAGCTTTATACAAATGTACTGGTATTTGGTTTAGAAACTAATCAAATTCAACCTATGCAATGACGGTTAAAACTACGGATAACATCACCTGATCTAATACAGAGGATTCATTCTACTTGGAAAAATTCGTAGGCGCTTTTGTAACAGATCACATGTAAATGTTAAATATGTTCAAATGGGAACCATTGTTTTGTCTAGGAAGATAAAAGACAGATAGTAAGTTTACCAACTTTGTTACCCGTCTTTATTTAAACTAAGAAAATGACTTAAAATAGTTATCAAAGGAACCAGGATTATAATTTAGTACGCCAGACGCGCGTTTCGTCTACATAAGACTCATCAGCGACGCTCATATCAAAATATTTATAAAGCCAAACAAGTACAAAGTTGAAGAGCATTGAAGATCCAAAATTTCAAAAAGTTGTGCCAAATATGGCTAAGGTTATCCATGCCTGGGATAAGAAAATACTTAGTTTTTCGAAAAAATCAAAAGTTTTGTAAACAGGAAATTTATAAAAATGACCACATTATTGATATTCATGTCAACACCGAAGTGTTGACTACTGGGCTGGTGATACCCTCGGGACGAAACGTCCACCAACAGTGGCATCGACCCAGTGGTGTTAATAGTTATCAAAAGTACCAGGATTATAATTTAGTACGCCAGACGCGCGTTTCGTCTACAGAAGACTCATCAGTGACGCTCATATCAAAATATTTATAAAGCAAAACAAGTACAAAGTTGATTGAGCATTGAGGATCCAACATTCCAAATAGTTGTGCCAAATATGGCTGAGGTTATCTATGCCTTGGATAAGAAAATCCTTAATTTTTCGAAAAATTTAAAAGTTTTGTAAACATGAAACTTATAAAAATGACCACAGTCAGGTATTTGCTTCAATTCAAATCATCAATTGGCCAAAGAAGATTGCAAACACTGAGTACCAGCTGATTTTTATCTTTGGATATTAGTACCATTGGATTAAGATGGGTTACAGTAAAGATGTGTCCAAATTCAGGACAGATGTAGTTTTACTGGAGTTAAGTAATACAAATGTGGTCAGAATCATGATTGTATAAATAAAGGCAACAGTAGTATACCGCTGTTCAAAACTCATAAATCCATGGACAAAAAACAAAATCGGGGTAACAAACTAAAACTGAGTGAAACGCACTAAATATAAGAGGAGAACAACGACACAACATTAAAATGTAACACACACAGAAACGGATTAAGCATTAGACAAAATCCTATGAGAATAACAAATATAACATCAAAACCAGATACATGAATTTGGGATAGATAAGTACCGTGACATGTCTGTAATGTGAATTCATACTCAAAAATAAGAGAAAACAAACGACACAACGGAGAAACAACGTTAAAATGAGACACAGACAGAAACGAACTATAATATAACAATGGCCATATTCCTGACTTGGTAAAGGACATTTGTTAAGGAAAAAATGGTGGGTTGAACCTGGTTTTGTGGCATGCCAAACCTCCCTCTTTTATCGCCATGTGAAATGTAACATTAAAATGACAACACAACATTACAGGACTACAATATAAATAAATAGGAGAACACACGAATAATAGCTAACAAAAGGCAACAAGTTTAAAATTTAAATACGCCAGAAGTGCATTTTGTCCACACAAGACTTACTAGCGACGCCCAGATACAAAAGTTTGAAAGCCGAAACAAGTACAAAGTTGAACAGCATCGAGGACCAAAAGTTAAAAAAAGTTGTGCCAAAAACGGCCAGGGTTTTCTGTTAGGTACCAGAACATCCCTATTATTTAGAATAATTTATACTTTTGCAAACAGTAAATTTTATAATATGACTATACAACAGATATACATGATAAAACTGAAGTATTAACTAATTACAGGAAACAACCGAAAAACATTACATAACCCGACAAAATGCAACACAAAAAATAGACACATCCGAATCAGTCAAAACCTCAACGCCAAGTGACGTCATATTTGAAATTGTAATAAATGACAAACAAAATGACGTCACAATTTAATTTGTAAAACAGATCATCAAAAAATGAAAAATGACGTCACATTTGAATGAATAAGATAGAATTAGCATTGATTTAAGATTATATTTGTACTAAATACTGATATTACATTTAATAACAATGCACATTTCAATACTTATTAATAGCAAACTAAGGTAGCAATTAACTATATTATAAAGCTATGTCCGGTTTGTTTTGAATCTAACTTCAAACGTAAAACATCGTACAGATTACGTTGGACAAAATCAAATCTAATAAAAGAAGACGGTGATTAATTTTCTTTACCATAACACATGAATATAATAGAAAAGACGTCAACACATTTGACAAAATTCGATGAGAATTACAAATATAACATTTATAAAATACCATTATGGGTTTGGAAAGTAAGATCAAGATATCCAGCAATAGAAATAATATTCTAACACTATGATCATTTTGTTAATAATAAGATTGTACTCTCTTTCTCTTACAATAGAAATCTGGTTTAAACGTAAAACGTAGCCTTTTTTATATTTTCATTTTCCGAAGTCAACCGAACGAGAGTACGGGAAACACGAGAATGGCATGTCGAGCTTGGTAAAATATATTTTATATATTTATCATTCGAACATTTTACCTCGGGTTTTAAAAGAAAAGTGACTTTTTCGAATACCTGTAATTCGTAGAAGTCAACTTATAATATTCGTTAAGTAATATGTAGACTTTAAAACTGTATTTGCATTCGTTAAGTTATAGAGATGTAACAGCATGAACAAGGTCGTATAAGTATACGTGAACCATCAGTTCGAATGAAGATATAAAGAAACCATAAAACATTTTAATCACCAAAAAAATGCAAATATAGTAATGTGATCAGACACAATTTAAACGAGTTATTTGATTTATAATTTAATGATTAATGATTGAAGTTTAACATTAAACAAATTTCAAAGACCTGCATTTCTTATTTTTATAACATAAAAATGTATGTTTTAACAAGATTTTGAAACCTCCGGTGAAGCAGAATAAATGAAACATTAAAGTACAACACAGATATCAAAAATATTATCACTTGACCTGAAGTATTGGTAAATTTAATGTAGAACAAATTGCTGTGTAATTTATGTATATGACAGTAAAAAAAGATAGATACTTATTTTAATCTTACATATGAAATGAGATTGAAATCTGAAACTTCAAATGATGAATAAGTTGTTATCATTTACATGTATTATGAGTTGAAGTATATAATAACATATTAGGATATAGATTTTATCAGTATATGAAAATAGACACTAACATCATAGTTTTTCAAGTCTATCTCAGATACTTTCACGATACATACCATTATAGTTATATTTGATAGTTTTCTTATTCTTTTAAAAGAAACATGTAATCCCGACTTTTCAAATTAATTCTACATTGGAAAACTAACAAACCGATGTTACAATTATAAATATCAAAACTATAGTTACTGAAGTTTTCCAAATTGGCAATCAATAGTGTCCTCTTGATTTACATTATGTAATTAATCCAAAAAAATATTAGTTAAGCAATATTAGTTTAGGTACCACGAAACAACGCCTCCAACACCACTAAAGACTGCAAGGGAATGTCTTCATGGAATGATCTGCCTTAACCTCACAAAAAATCGTATTTCTCTTTAAAAGACTGATGAACTCATGGACTGGCTGAAAATATCACTGCGGCTGATTTTAGTCATCAGTATGTTGATGCGCTTTTGCTTTTTTTATTGCTTCAACTAAGCATGTTTCTATTTAAGACTTTATGCGGATGATGTTTTCGTGCTTATTTAGCTGATTTGTATGTCTCATCCCGTTTGATAAATGTTGGTGTAATGTATCTGTAGAGTTTGTGTTGTCCTGTTGGAACAAGTTTTACTTTATATAGGTTTATTTTTATTGTATTGGTATGTGTGGGCAGTTGCATCAATTGCATTTGAAAACAAAACGATGGATAGGCAGTAAGAACAGTTATACCAACTTACACACGCTTTGACTTAATAACTGCACATGTATTGGGAATAATTAATTAAGCTTTATAGTTACTCATTTGTCGTGATCCTCCTCAAATTATTTGTTAACTGTAAAAACCTAGTTGAATAATCTTATGTACCCAAAGATATGTTTTAAGAATATAAGTGTCGACTATATATATTAAGTATTTTATAACTGACACACAGGGGATGCTATTTACTAAGGGAGTGATTTGGGAGGGAGTGTACATGTTACATTGTGTACAATCTGATGTTAATGTTCATCATAACAAATGATTAATTCCATAAACATTGTTACCTACCCAAACAGAGCATTCATT
The DNA here is from genome assembly GCF_965363235.1 of Mytilus galloprovincialis. Taxonomy (NCBI): domain Eukaryota; kingdom Metazoa; phylum Mollusca; class Bivalvia; order Mytilida; family Mytilidae; genus Mytilus; species Mytilus galloprovincialis. The sequence goes on from NC_134843.1 coordinate 20,984,613, forward strand.
TCATTAACAATGTTACCACCCAGACATATTAGGAATATTCCTTGACAGTTTTTTTTATATCGTCTGAGCCGACATGACAATTATGATATACAAGAGCCCTCAATTAAAAAATAGCTCCTTCAGTAAATTTTTATTTTAAGTTCACTTGGAATGTGTACTCATTTTCCCAGTCATTGTAAAAACAAAACAACTCATCAAAGATACAAGGCAACTATAATATTGTGGTCGGAAGAAGAGCGTTTCGACTACAAAACACTCATCAGTGATGTTCAATGTTAAACCCAAAAGGACTAATAAAGGAGAAAGTTGAGGAGCATTGAGGAATCATTTTATATATATAAGCTTTGGATTTCAAATAATTTGGCCAGGAGCATCACTGAAGAGACATATGATGAAATCATAATCTTTCAGTCAGTTTAATTGAAGTCTGGAGCTGGCATGTCAGTTAACTGCTAGTAGTCTGTTGTTATTTATGTATTATTGTCATTTTGTTTATTTTCTTTAGTTGCATCTTCTGACAATCGGACTCGGATTTCTCTTGAACTGAATTTTAATGTGCGTATTGTTATGCGTTTACTTTACTACATTGGTTAGAGGTATAGGGGGAGGGTTGAGATCTCACAAACATGTTTAACCCCGCCGCATTTTTGCGCCTGTCCCAAGTCAGGAGCCTCTGGCCTTTGTTAGTCTTGTATTATTTTAATTTTAGTTTCTTGTGTTCAATTTGGAAATTAGTATGGCGTTCATTATCACTGGACTAGTATATATTTGTTTAGGGGCCAGCTGAAGGACGCCTCCGGGTGCGGGAATTTCTCGCTACATTGAAGACCTGTTGGTGACCCTCTGCTGTTGTTTTTTATTTGGTCGGGTTGTTGTCTCTTTGACACATTCCCCATTTCCATTCTCAATCTTATGTATTGTCGAAATGTGTATCTGGTGCAGGAAAATTGGTACCGTTATTGTTATTACTACCACTGGGTCGATGCCTCTGCTGGTGGACTGTTAGTACCCGAGGGTATCACCAGCCCAGTAGCCAATACTTCGGTACTGGCATGAAAATACGGATTTTTCGTGTTATTAAAATTTGCTGTTACAAAATGTTATAAATTATTATAAATTAATGAATGTATCTCCCTCATGCAAAACTCTGATTCCTTTCACGGATTTGGCTATACTTTTTGGACCTTTTGGATTATAGCTCTTCCTCTTTTATATAAGCTTTGGATTACAAATATTTTGGCCACGAGCATCACTGAAGAGACATGTATTGTCGAAATGCGCATCTGGTGCAGGAAAATTGGTACCGTTAATGTTATTATAATCAATAAAACTCACTTCTTAATATTAAACCAATAAAAAGGGTCGATATAATCAATGAATCAAACTTGAGGACAGTAAAAGAGAAAAAAGAGAAAAATAGTATTCGATCAATATTCAAATTGCGTAAACGCATTTAGAAGATATAGTATATGAGGGTATAATACGAGACAACGTACAATCGTGCACGATTCACCTGAAATCCAAACCGCGTTTTGTCAATCGAACTTATTAGCAGTCAGTTATATTTTTATTAGTTGTTAGTGGCTTTGAACTAGCTGTCAGATAACTGTGAGTACTCTCAGATCTGTTCATTGTGTATTTTTGTGTCGGGATGTATAAGTACCCGTGCACGTCCACTTGTATTTTTGTCCATCTGATGAGTTAAGCCTTTTCAACTGATTTTTAATGTTCGGTTTTTGGTTGTACTGTTATACCACTGTCCCAGGTTAAGGAAAGGGTTTGGATCCCGCTAACATGTTTAACTCCGCCACATTATTTATGTATATGTGCCTGTCCCAAGTCAGGAGCCTGCAATTCAGTGGTTGTCGTTTGTTTCTGCGCTACATATTTGTTTTTCGTTCAGTTTTTTATATAAATAAGGCCGTTAGTTTTCTCGTTAGAATTGTTTTACATTGTCTTATTGGGGCCTTTTATAGCTGACTATGGGCTTTGCTAATTTTTGAAGGCCGTACGGTGACCTATAGTTGTTAATGTCTGTGTCATTTTGGTTTCTTGTGGACAGTTGTCTCATTGGCAATCATACCACATCTTCTTTTTATATATATATAGATTTGCTAATTTCTGTTTATGTTTGATCGCTGTAAGTTGAATATTATTATATCTAACAATTGACACAGATTCTTGAAAATCACACAATGTACTCATATCATTTCGAAAAATGTCCTAACAATGCCAAAAAGTGTCTATAAACAACACATTGATTAAGTTTACTTGACCGAGATGTTGGTAAAATCGAAGACCAAAAAAGCATGAAACAAAATGCATGCATTTTATTCTTTCATAAAAAATCTAGGAGTATGCATGTTGATATATTATAACATATTCCCCTAATCTAAATATGATACAAATTGAACAAAATTGTTTTTCTAACCCTAAAAAGTATACAACTCTATCTTACAAAATTTGCACATAGAAAAAGAATTAGTTTTATCAATCACGTGAATGAATGTCGCCAGAAAACTAGGATTGCATGAACGTTAAAAAAAAGATGTATTGTTGATTGCTTTGCGCCAAAGAGAGTCAAATATCAAATGCATATCTTCGACTTGGACAAGAATATATTTATAAAAAACAAACTCACCAATAAAAATAATTTATCTCAATCCACCAGTTAGCAACATGAAACAAAAGCAATCCCAGTCTTATATAAGCAATAGGAATGATACAATGTATCTTTATACAGTTTTACAATCCGTTCAGGATCAATACCAGAAGTAGATTTACTGATGAGAACCTACTGTGCATGGTTTACTTAACACCCTAGGACAAATCTCCTTATAAGATACTTTGAATCAAATCAATTAATGATGATAGGCATCACTATATAAAAAATTATAGTTATTCATCTGAATCAAGATGATGATTATACACATATTTATTTTATTACAGTGAATATCTTAAATTCATGACCCCAGTTTGACTGGGACAGTTGGTATATTTTGAATGTTATAGCTGCATGAGTATTCAAATTGAGTATTCATAAAGAGTGCAAGTTTGTGCTCGTGCTTAAAAGACATAAACTTACTTAGTACACATGTATTGAGTGCAAATCTGGTCTTTTCAAGTTGCCACTTTCCAGCCTTTGATTTGAACATAAACCCCAACTGGGATATATGAATAATACTTAATTAAAAATAGTAAACAACTTAAACTGTACAATAGGGTTGTCGTTCATTAAAAATATTAAAGCCCCAGAGTCATCTTAGTTGTAAAAAGGAAGACGAAGAATAAAACTTATGAAACTCGTCGAGGGTTATATTGTCATCTGTAACGGCTTACATCATTGTTATTTCTATTAAATAGAAATTTGTCTCATTATCAATTATACAGCATCTCCTTATTTTCATATTATCGGAAGTCAATAACCTAATCTCAGTGATTGACCTATTACACACTAATTCTGATTTTAACTCCACAGCATTGCTTCTCTGAGCTTATTTCCATTAACTTTTTTTTTAAAACTAAATGCTGTTTCTATATTTTTGTGCATCCCTGGCTTTCACATATTTGGGATTGGCCATTCCGGATGATAGTAAATCGAGAAATGCGCCTCTGAAACATAAATGCATGCAAAAGTATTTAGTCATCAGCCTGTTAAACAGATCAATGTAAGACTAAGAAAGAAAGTAGAACATCAGTGAATGATGTTACTCCTACCATTGAACATCTAACACATTCACATGCTGAGCTCGGGTGCTCTCTATATAGTGACTTTACTACCTTTACAATTCGATATCTGATGTACGCCTATTATTAACCCCACACAATTTGCATATAATCAATTCATTGACATTATAATTCAGTTGATTCCAGAAATGTAATGGTTATACTAACCACGTCTTTATATACTTTGTCGTTGTTCTCCTCTTATATTTAATGCGTTTCCCTCGGTTTTAGTTTGTTACCCCGATTTTGTTTTTTGTCCATGGAGTTATGAGTTTTGAACAGCGGTATACAACACCGTATGGCTGCAATGACAAAATTGATGGTATAGGTATTCTATCTAGTCCTTCGTGTAACTCGGTGAATGTGATGAATATTTTCAACTCGACTCCTCGACGTAGACGCAGTCATGGTCATCGTCATTATACATCACCCTCTCTGCATGATGTCTCTATTAATGACTTGCTGCCATTCATACAAAAACCGTTAGGTATTCATCACATTCGCACGAAACTTTATTCATTACCCCTTTCAAAACTTCATTCTCTGTTCAATTTATGTTTGGAATCCACTGTTACAAACCCTCATTCAAACCAATACAAACTTCAAGCTATAATTTCGGATATTGCAAGTCACAGACTTTTCAAGCCAGTTCGCATTGGAAAAGATGAAAAAGAGAAAAGATATTTTCTAAATCTTTCCTTTGCCAACAAAGGTCTCGATGGCGTCAACCTTGGCAATATCCTTCATCATAAATTAGTTCAATCGAAAATACCTCCTTATTTTAAAGACCAGTCTGTACCAATAATTTCTTATACCTATACCAAACCTATTGCAACTAAAATTTTCAATTACAAACGCGTTTTGCAGGATCTCGATATTGACGACTTCAAGTCTAAACCTCCTGATTGCACTTGTGCTAGTTCCCAATTCACATATAATCCCGCTGGCCACGTTATTACCGGTGACCTTAACATTGTTAATAACACTTCTCTACGAAACGTGTTATCGAAAGGTCCGAAATATCGTGAGCCTAAATCCATCAATTGGAAATACAACTTTAAAATTTTGATGGATTCAGTCGAGGATTATGCCAGGCAATGGGCTAAGCGCGAGAAGGAAGACGTAGACACTCTATCCGAATGGATAAAGGCAGTGAGGTCCTTAATACAAATCAGAATTAAGAAACTGAATGGGTCCATCAATGCCCATGCTACGTCAATTTTTAAAGACCCAAATGTTGCTAAACACCTATCCGACCTCCATGATAAATATGTTGTTGTCCCCGCAGATAAAGCCCCAAATAACATCGTTTTTGTCTGTAAAAGTCATTACATTAATTGCTTGATAAACGAATTAGGTATAGACAATTCACTTGGAAACTCAACATATACCCTCACGACACTTACCAAAGAGGAAATCCTGGATAATCATAGGTCTGTTCTTTGTTCCTTTGGTATTTCAACCAAAGATGAAGAACTGGATCTTCCATCACTGTATTGGATACCTAAACTACATAAGTGTCCTTACAAACAGCGGTATATTGCTGGGTCTTCCAAGTGCTCCACAAAACCTCTTTCTAAATTATTAACATCCATTTTATCAGCAATCAAAGACGGGCTTCAAAGTTATTGTGAAACTGCCTATTCTAGAGGTGGCGTGAATCAGATGTGGATACTTAAAAATTCCAAAGATCTTTTAGAGTACATACAATCTAACTCTCTTTCATCTTGTAACAGTATTAAAACATTTGACTTCTCTACTCTTTACACAAGTATTCCACATTCCAAACTTAAAGACAAATTAAAAGAGTTGGTATTACTTTGCTTCATAAAAAAGAATGGCCAACGTAGATACAAGTATCTTGTCTTAGGGAGGGATAAATCCTACTTTGTAAAGAATCACTCGGATTCAAACAAAAAATTCTCTGAAACCGATATTATCAAGATGCTTGATTTCTTGATTGACAACATATTTGTTACGTTCGGAGGACGTGTTTTTCAACAGACTGTCGGCATACCAATGGGAACAAACTGTGCCCCTCTACTTGCTGACTTGTTTCTTTATTATTATGAGGCTGACTTCATGCAGGAACTTCTTAGGAAGAAAGATAAGAAGTTAGCAATATCCTTTAACTCTACTTTCCGCTATATAGATGACGTTCTTTCACTAAACAATTCAAAATTTGGTGACTATGTGGAACGCATCTATCCCATCGAATTGGAGATAAAGGATACTACAGATACAGTTAAGTCAGCTTCATATCTTGACTTACATCTAGAAATTGACAATGAGGGTCGGTTGAAGACAAAACTTTACGACAAAAGAGATGATTTCAGCTTTCCAATTGTGAACTTTCCATTTCTAAGTAGCAACATTCCAGCAGCACCTGCATACGGGGTATATATCTCTCAATTGATACGATATTCCCGTGCTTGCATTTCCTATCATGATTTTCTTGATAGAGGGTTACTGCTCACAAGGAAGCTATTAAATCAAGAGTTCCAAATGGTGAAGTTGAAATCATCCCTTCGTAAATTTTACGGACGCCATCACGAGTTGGTTGACCGTTATGGAATAACCATTTCACAAATGATATCGGATATGTTCCTCACGTCGTAACTACAATCCCCTTCCCTTTCATGAATTTGACCTACCGAATTAGACTATTTACCGGATTTGTAATCACATAAGCAACACGACGGGTGCCGCATGTGGAGCAGGATCTGCTTACCCTTCCGGAGCACCTGAGATCACCCCTAGTTTTTGGTGGGGTTCGTGTTGTTTATTCTTTAGTTTTCTATGTTGTGTCATGTGTACTATTGTTTTTCTGTTTGTCTTTTTCATTTTTAGCCATGGCGTTGTCAGTTTGTTTTAGATTTATGAGTTTGACTGTCCCTTTGGTATCTTTCGTCCCTCTCTTATACTACTGTTGCCTTTATTTACCGACCGGAATCGCATATTTCATTGCCACTTAGCACTAGATGTATTACTTTCCACAAACTACTCTTGTATAGTTTTTCGTTCATCTCATTAACATATACTCCATATCTTTTTTCGTTCATATATAATAATGCTTTGTGTGCACAAAGTCAGGAATGTGACAGTTGTTATCCATTCTTGTGATGTATTTGAGCTTTTGAATTTGCCATTTGATTAGAGACTTGAATTTTTGAATTCAGTAATTTTGTGATTTTACTTTTTATGACTGATATTGCTGTATTAGAATGTTAACCTTACTCACAACTTTTAAATTCTCGAGGATTGAGAAATTAGCCACTTAAAATGTTACTTGTGGTTGGTCTAAAATTCAACATACTTGTAACAATTTGAAAATATGTTTTACCAAAAGGAAACATATTTGATTCTTAAAAATGCAGAAAGATTTAAAATTAATATTTTATTATGTATTACAATGTAATGAAGCATTTATCACAGATGAATATAAACAAAGCTTTAATAGATAGATATATAAACATCACATTTTCTTTGGATACTATAACTATGAAGACATAAAAGTTGATCTCAATAATACAAATGGATGGATTCATAAGTAAATCAAGGACACTCTGTTTCATTGAAGAAAAACACAAAATGGCTCAAATTTAATTTCATTTATGAAATACACTTTTGTATGTATTGCCCACTGATTTTTCTTCATTTTTTAACACAGAAAATTGGTATGAGTAATTAGTTTAACCTGAACATTTCAGCAATACCACTACTGATATTTTATGCTCCTAAAGCAAACTAAATTTGGTTGTTTATATTAAATCATATATTATTCACAAAATCTTAGGAGTTAACCAACTTTAAATAATAAACTTATGATCAGCACAACTCAATTAAAATCTTAAAATCGTTTGTTTTTCAAATAATCCTTAACTTTACTGAAGTGTACTAAATGTTTAATGTAAATATGTTATAACTTTAGTCACATATTATATTTAGTACATGAAGTGCTTTTCATGGGTGAATTACCAGAGCAGGTAAATACAACACAAGCCCCCTCCCTAAAAAACATTAAAGCCAAAAACAATAAATATGCGAAAATTTAATATAACAATAAAATAATAAACAGAAGGTAAAATAATCCTTACAATACAAGAACAAACAACTGTTTACTAAAACAAGCACTCTATTTCAGACAATAAAATAGCACTTTTAAGATGTAAATTAATTTTAGATCCTTTTTCCAAATTGATGAAACTTAAAACAAAATATTATAATCATTGATTGTCATATCAAATACAAATTGACTCCCTGCTTATAAATAAAAAAGAATGATCAGGTTTAAATTTTAGGATAAAAGTTGATCTTCATTTCAAGGTAAACATATTTATTTTTGTAATCTTTAAAACATCAGAACAGAATTTTTGCTATTCATTACATTTCTGTTGACAAAAATAAAATTCAGTTTTAAATTACTCATTTTTAATAATAAATATATATCTTCAATACACTAACGGTATATAGTATACAATAGTTATATACATAAGATTTTCCCATATATCATAAACAAATAACTTAATTCATCCTAAATATAAATGTACTTCAAATTTATAATGAATTTATAGCATAATCAGTCATGGAGTATTCTAATAACTTACAAAGCATGTCTTGAAACAGTGAAATCAATTACAAATCAAGTAAGGGATCTACTGATCTCTTGAGGACGGAAAAAAATCCTGTTTATAAATAGACTAAAACCCATCTATACATTCCTTCGCATGTACAGAATTCCCCCATGAAATAGTAGCAACTACAAATGAAAACAAACCATAATATGAATATGAACTATTGTACAATGTATTAGGATTTGTTTGAAATAAAATACCAGTAAAGAGAAGATAGACAAGAGTGTGTACTGAATTGTAAATATGAATGAACCTATATAACTTGTAACCTACTTGGTTGTCAGTTTATTATCAATCTATGAGTTTGACTGTCCCTCTTGTATCTCTCGTCCTTCTTTTATCAAATAAATATAATGTTTGGTATGGCATAATCAAAGAAACTCTTAGCTAATCAAACTTGTTCTCAATCATAGTGAACACATGATTCAAATATAATTAACAAACAAAAGCTATCAAAATAAGTCTCAAATACTGTGTATTCATTATTATTTGTGGGATACCAATTTTCCTGGATTAAATAGGTAACTATGAACCACATAAAACAGGCTAATATTTCTACTCGGAATCATTTGTTTTAATATTGGAATTTTCATAATTTCTTGTGCTTGAATTTTTTTAAGTAATTTTCATGTTTTTTCTATATTTTATGTTCTGTGCAGCGCACAACACTATCTATACAAAATACATTGTATGGGAAGTGTTAAGAGCCGCTCAAAACATTTCAATACAGAATAAACATAGAATTCATTTAAAATTTCAAGCACAGGAAATTATGCAACTTCCATAAATAAAAATAATTCCAAGTTGAAGTAATAGCCTATTTACCATAATTGGTAATGATAAATACAAACAAATTATAATGTTCAACAAATTATAAATTTTGTATAGGCTTGTATGAAAACTTTTAAAACACCATGAAATCAAACATTCATCATGCATGATATTGCATGACTTGAGCATGGTTAAAATCTTAAGAATATCTAACATAGTGCACTAGTGCAAGCTTTACTAAAAAAAAGCTTAACAAAGGCTACCTAGATATATAATTGAGAATGGAAATTGGGAATGTGTCAAAGAGACAACAACCCGACCAAATAAAAAACAACAGCAATAATACTGATAAGCAAACTCACAACCACAAGTAATGTCAAATCATATGACTGAAATAGAGCTCAAATCTCAATATAATGTAATAGAATTACACTGTTAAATACTTTAAATTCAGAAATTTTTGTATGCATTTATTATTGCAATTTTGTCATTTTTGGACTTAAGGATGCTCCCAGGTATAAGATTTTCAGAAAAAAACTTAACATTAATTTTTCATTATAAATTTTATTTATTACCTTTACTAGTTGTTATTTTATCATATGGTACAAAAATCATTCCAAAAAATCAATTTGTGTTGGCCCCAGGTGACTTTTAAAATGTTGATATCAATTGAAAAAGCTCCAAATTATCTCCCTTTGGTGCAAAAATGCTATTTTTTGGCATTAAAATTGAAAAATCTTTTAGAACTCATCGGTGACCTATATTTTTTATATTTATTTTTGAATAAGATGTATATAAACAAAATAATTGTAAAATTTACGCGATTTGTTTAATTTTCTTTTTCCATTTCGATATTACCGCTATATTTCCTTTTTGTTCAACAGAAAAAAAGGACATTAACAAAAATATATGCTCTTTTCGAAGACAGATTGTGAGTGTAAATGAACGGTGACCCCATTTTTTTATTTCATTTTTCTATTAAGTATAAGATAAAGTTCATTTATAGAAAAAAATATAGAAATCTTAAATTACATAAAAATTTGATTTAGACCCGCAAGCCCCCTTAAATGCGATTTTACATTTTGCAATATTGAGAAGAAAAATCATGTTTAATTCATATGAAAAAATTCAAAATGCGAGTTTATTTTATTGCGTTTATTTACCCTGTTGCATTTTCACATTAATAAAAAAAATTGCAATAATTTCTGAATTTATAGAAGTGAATCTGACTATAAGTGTATAGTGTTAGCTGTTTTTTTCACTGGTTCTATTGCATAATGAAATATGAGTATTATCATATGGCTGACCTTGACTAGTCTTAAAGACTATTCCACTAATTTAGATATGGAAGGATGGGAAAGGACTTTTATATTTCAACATTGGTTGTGGATCAATTATCATTGTACACAAAATATAACATGAACTTAGTTTGTTGGTTGTGACAGAGTTGTGGAAGTCCCTGGACTCCCTTCCAGACTTGAATATCCAATTTTATAGAATACCCCTTAAAATACAGGTAGCACAAGTTACCCTTAATCAAAATAATTTAATCTGTATGATCATGAAGAAAAAAAATCTAACAGTTTCAGTAAAATAAGCACCTAAAATTACAGATGAAGTGTGTTCAAAAGTGAAAATGTTTTCCCCATATCAGCTATTTGTGTTAAAAAATGTTTTATTACTACATGTACTGTTAACTGAGAAATTATTGTGTGCATTTATTATTGCTATTTTTGAAGAATGCACAAGAATGTGATATTAATTATTTGGAATCTAGAAAATCTTCATAAATCATATGTATTTAGATGTTGATATCAATCAAGATGTACAAGAACAACAACAAATACTTTAACTTTCTCAGACACAAACATGAACAAAAATGTAATTTATTCTCCTTGCTATATTCAACAAGTCCCTTTGTTTATAACTAATAAAAACCTAGAAATATTTTCTGGATTTACAGTTTGTCCTGTCATCATATTAAGTTCTGAAAACATGTTAAACAAGAATGTGTCCTCAGTACACGAATGCCCCACTCGCAATATCATTTTCCATGTTCAGTGGACCGTGAAATTGGGGTAAAAACTCTAATTTGGCATTAAAATTAGAAAGATCATATCATAGGGGACATGTGTACTAAGTTTGAAGTCGATTGGACTTAAACTTCATCAAAAACTACCTTGACCAAAAACTTTAACCTGAAGCGGGACAGACGGATGGACGAACGGACAGACGGAAGGACGGTACAACGGACAGACGGACGGACGGACGCACAGACCAGAAAACATAATGCCCCTCTACTATCGTAGGTGGGGCATAAAAATATGGAATTCATGTGGAAAATACATTGATCATATTTCTTTCCAGAAACTTGATAACTGATATAAACATGATCCGAGTTTTTATTTCACAGTCTTAATATCAGCAAATACTATGTTAGAAGATAATAAAGAAGCCACACTATTTTTGAGCATACATTCTTCAAACTTTAACAAACATTCATAACAATTGTCTCAAGCTTTGCATACAATTCAATACATTGTAAATCTATCTTCAATAATAGTAATATAATATAAATAGAGGAGCACTAGTACTTGTTAATGATATTTACCAGAATAAAATGTTCAACTGCCATTTTGTTTTGTAAATAATTATGCCCATTCATATAAATTAATTCTGAAGACAAACAAAAAACTTCCTCCAACCTTAAAAAACATAAGAAAGATTAAAAAAACAATTAAGTTTAAAAACCAAATAGAAAAAAAATATGGATTTCCTTAACCTATATTGTTTACATTATTATCTCTTAAAATTCTTGACAATTTCAACACATTCATTTGTTTTCTTATCAACCTTAATAAATTTTATCGACGAAAAATATCACTTTGATTTTGACTATAAACAGAGACTAAAAATAGACTTTATAAATAAAAATGCTCATGACATCAATATTCTTCTAAAGAATCTGAACTAAACACAGTTAAAACTTTGTAACAGAACAAACAATTTTTTTTTAATCCCGATCAGGGTCCTTCAATTAACCCTTTCAACGCTACATAAAAAAATATAACAAGAGGCTCTTAAGAGCCTCTGTCGCTCACCTTGGTCTATGTGCATATTAAACAAAATACACAGATGGATTATTGACAAAATTGGGTTTTGGTGATGGTGATGTGTTTGTAAAACTTACTTTACTGAACATTTTTGCTACTTACAATTATCTCTATCTATAATGAACTTGGCCCATTAGTTATAGAGGAAAATATTTTGTTAAATTTACAAAAATTTACAAAATTTATGAAAATTGTTAAAAATTGACTGTAAAGGGCAATAACTCCTTAAAGGGTCAACTGACCATTTTGGACATGTTGACTAATTTGAAGATCTTACTTTGCTGACAGTATTGCTGTTTACAGTTTATCTCTATCGATAATAATATTCAAGATAATAACCAAAAACAGCATAATTTCCTTAAAAATTACCAATTCAGGGGCAGCAACCCAACAACTGGTTGTCTGATTCATCTGAAAATTTCAGGGTAGATAGATCTTCACTTGATTAGCAATTTAACCCTGGCAGATTTGCTCTAAATGCTTTGGTTTCAGAGTTATAAGCCAAAGTCTACAATTTATTCCTATGTTCTATTTTTAGCCATGGTGGCCATCTTGGTTGGTTGGCTGGGTCACCACACACATTTTTTAAACTAGACTCCTCAATGATGATTGTGGCACTTGGCCCAGTAGTTTCCGAGGAGAAGATTTTTGTAAAAAGTTAACAACGACGGACGACAGACAACGACAACGAGGGACGACAGACGCCAAGTGATGAAAAAAGCTCACTTGGTCTTTTAGGCCAGGTGAGCTAAAAATTGCTGCTGCTGCTGCATTTTTTTGTGTTCATTCATTAGAACAGTATTTTCCTTTTCAGACTGCTGTATCTTTTTTATTATATGAGATACAGAGAAAGTTATTGCATGAAAAACGCTCAGGAGAGCAAGAACTGTAATGTTAGGCAATTATTTTAGTGAAATTTTTATCAGGTTACCTGCATTTTCAGGTAATTAACAGGTAAAAGGTGTAATTCAATACATTTGTGTTGAATTTTGAATAAATACTACTTTTAGTCTTCATTTATTTTGTTGTTTTATCTGCCATATAATAAAGAAGACACCAGTTGCCCGATTTCCTAGCGTAATGCACAAGATATGTAATCGTGGCATAAATAAATAGCTCCGTCCTAAAAAATTTCAGTCAACCTCCGTTTTCCCCCCCTTTTCTACGCCTCGTCATGATCGATCAAATCATATTTCCAACACCAATTAAATGTAACAAACACATTGAGATAACAAGAAACCTTTTAACTAATCCTCATTGTTAGTTTCGCCATAGAAATGCTGAAATGTTTCCATATTTACAGCTTCGTTTCTGAATTCCGCCATTTGCATAAAGTTTGTCAAAATATTTGTTTTTATTTTCCTTCTATTTTCCTTCAACTGCATGATTTTACTATAAAAATTGCCGGCATTTCAAGCGCAAATGAGACCTTGTATAGCCTAGATTCAAACGAGGAAAAATTAGAGAGAACCCGAATGAAAACCGAATGATTTAAAAGTCCTGATGAAAAATCCTTATGCCTTACACATATGCCGTGAATAGCAGTAGCGAACGGCGTACGTCATCGCGGCATATGTCGTGTATAGCGTTGAAAGGGTTCAAACATGTACATCATTGGTGGTAATTTATAAATAATATGCATAGCAGCTATTCAGCAACATCAAATTTTGTTTTTGACTGTTCCAATCATACCCCTACATCATATACTTTTTATGAATGAGTTACTTAGGTCAATCAGTGTACATGATATCTGAACAATTACATAAGGATGTTATAAGCACACTACTGGAAAGTGCATAAATATGAAACTGAAAGTTGTAAAAACAAGGAAATCTATACATACACTGATAAGAACTTGTCGAAAACTCAATTTCTTTAAAGAAAAAAGTCTTCCAAACCGATCTAAGTGTATTATTGTAAATGAATATTCATGTAAACAATTTAGTTTCTTCTTTTTTTGTCTTTAAAGTTTTTATCAATAGTATATTTAATAACAGGAACATAAATATTTGCCCTAACTTAAGCTTTTCCATCCAAAAGAGTTGCCGTCTTTCACCATGCCTTGAATGCCCATTGTAAATTATTTAACTTTAAGTGCCAACATGAGGTAAAATAACTGTAAATTCAAGCCCTTATGAATTATTTATTAATTAAAGTGTGTCATACCAACATACTTGATTGTCTATGGTATGATAGTTAAATCATGCCCTCTTGAACATTATTTACAAATACAATTATATATAGTTTATATTCAACTTATAACTTCTTACTGCAATAATGTAATTGAACAAAAAGAAAGATAACTCTATCTAACAAATAAAAACAAGCAAAATTTTATCTTGACAAATGATTGTTGCAATCAGCTAACAGAATTAAATCAAAAATAAATTATGTTTTATTTATGATATAGAATTACCAACCAAAGGTCACTCAACTAAAACATAAAACTATCAATAATAATTACATTTTCCCCTGCCCTACCTAAAACAACAAAAAACACCCATTTACAAGAAATCAATTCACCCCCTTCTAACACAATCCAAAACTGTATTTGATATTTTTACTTAAAAGGTCTATTTTGTATGTTGACTTTTCTTCAATTTGAAGAGGAGAAATTTCTGTGGGTAGTAGTTTTTTTATAATTGAAAACTAGCTTATGCATTCAAGTATAGCTACAACTAAAAAACATACACAAATTTCAAAAATCTTCACTTCTTATCGATATTTATAAATATTCAAAATATAAAAAAACTAAAAAAAAAAAAGAAATTGAAAGAAAAAAATCAAAGTGTTTCCTTTGCTAAAATCTTATTCCACAATTTTAAATTAAATATTGTTAATTCAGAAATAATGGCCTGAATTTAGGAGTTCAAATTGTGAAGAATAAATTAAAATGCAAAATTAATTATTGAGTGTTAAGTACATTTAAGGTAGATCATAAGTAAATATTTTTTGTGACAGAATTTTCTTATACTTAACCTGAATGAAGATGTGAATATGCTCTTTTCAAAAATATAATAAAAAGGAGGGGTCACCGTGCTATTTTCCAAGCTATGAGTCATTGGAAATTGCCTAAATTTGGTTAGATTGTTCATGGAAAAACACATTTGTGTGCATAAAAAATAATCTATGAGATAGAATTTTGAAATAAATTGTGAAAAGATAGGTTTTGTAATATGTTTTAAGAAAATAAAAATAAAAAATGGTGTCACCAAACTTGTTTTCTTGCTACAAGTAAAAAAAACCCTATCTGTTCAGTATAATTTTTTTACTAAAAGAGTTATCTTCCCTTAAATAGTTGTTTGAAA
Source organism: Mytilus galloprovincialis (assembly GCF_965363235.1). Lineage (NCBI taxonomy): Eukaryota > Metazoa > Mollusca > Bivalvia > Mytilida > Mytilidae > Mytilus > Mytilus galloprovincialis. Next base: position 21,000,165 of record NC_134843.1, read on the forward strand.
AAAATGATTCTAAAAGCAAGAAAAATGATATTTGTTTAAATATTTTGGATTATACAATAAATTGCTAAGTTTTCTTTATATTATTAAACAGTCTAACCATTAAATTGCAAATCTGTCTTCAAATTTGCAGATTTAGGCAAATAACTAGACCGATTTTTTACTGTGATTGTTCAATCCAAGATGGCGGTATACCATCAATCTACCTTAAGGTGGTACCTAACACTACAGGGAGATAACTCTGTAAAATCAGCAGAACATTTTATTGATGTTGTGTTTATAAGGGAATATTAAGCTTCTCAATGATCAAAAGAAGTGTTTGTCAAACTGCTATATAACCAGTGTAATTTTTCTAATTAAACGATTAGTTCAAATTTTTTGAAATTTTTATATTTTTGTCAAATGGTCAAAGTAAATACTTTGTCAAAATTTTATGAAAATTAAACGAGCCAAATTAATTTTAGTGAAGGTGTTGGGTACCACCTTAAATGTATCAGATATCATTATTCTAGTTTTTAATATTGTGATATTCATTCAGTCACATAATTCATATTAATAAAAATCTTTGTGGTTTCTACGTATACTTTAAAAGCATCAACAGTATGCTAGCTTGTCAAGTAATTTTTTCTACCGTTTTTCACCAATTTCTCAAAACTATTTATAAATCCACGATCTCTAATGCCTCGAGATTTGCCCTCCAAATATCTATTGTACATCAAAGGAATTATGGGACCTAGTTCTGGAACACGACAGTCGCCATCTATAAGAACAGGAATTAACCTGCAGTTTCTGTCTTTAAATGTTATGGTCTCAACCAATGCTATCTCATTCAAAAATCTTGGTAGGTCATCCTTTGCAAATTTGTTTGTCAATAACACAAATAGGAATCTACAGGTTTCAAACAGAAGTGATGCTGATTCAAACATACTTCTGCCTACATTTAACTGCTCGAATATCTTCAAATTTAGTTCTAATTCTGGGAATTCTGCTTCCATATTATTCATGAAATCTAAAGCTATTAGTCTATCATCTTCTGCATGAAGAATTACAACATCTGTGATGTCTGTGGAAATAAAATGATTATAATACAAAGGTCAAATAACAAAATCCTAAAGTCTCGCTATTAAAAGAAATTATGATTAATTTATACCCAAATTAATTACTGTGGATTCATTATTATTCGTTGGATACCAATTTTCGTGGATTTCATGGGAACAGTTGAACCACGAAATTAGATGTTCAACAAATGACAAATTTTCTTATGGCTTATATGCAGATTTCAGCAAAACCACGAAATCAAATACCCACGAACATGTAACTTTTCCTCAATCCACGGAAATTGGTACCCACGAAAATAAATAAATCCACAGTAACATGTATTTATATTGCAATGTTCTGTATACTTTGATACTCCTTTTTCTTCAAAATCTTGTTTGCACATTGTTTAATCTTGGACAATTCATTGTTTATAAGGTAATGCATTCTAGGTAATATTTTTTAAAAGGCATACACCAAAACTTTGTGATTGGTTAAAAATGGCAAATACAATCATGACCATGGAAATTCATCTAGTTATTTTCATTTTGGTGTACAAGCAATGGGAAATCCCCCGCAATAGTGACAGTTGGCAGGTATGTAATCTTATGTTGTACTGTTTCACTATTGTCCCAAGATATGGGAAGGGTTGACATTTTTAAACATTTTAAACATTTTTATTTGCCTGTCCCATGTCAGGAGCCTGTATTTCATTTGGTTGTTGTTGTTTCATGTCTGTCATACTTGTTTTTTTAAATTATTACATTAAAAATCAGACTGTTACTTGTCTCATATAAAGTTTCCTATTTTTCATGACAAAGTCTTTAATACCCAACTATACAGTATTTTGTTTTCATATTGCCGAAGGTCATACTGTTGCCTGTAATTGCTTACATCCACTTCATTTGAATGTTGGTAAACTGTTGTCTCATTGGCAATCATACCACATACTATCCCATTTATATAATGATATAGGTAGGCTGGGATTCAATATTTTAGGTAAAAGTTTAAATAAACAGGTAATCATCTTTTTTTTTTTTAAATGCCATGATTGACTGTGATATGTGATGTATCAGGACAAGTAGTTAATGAAGATATATGGTAGGAAACAAATTAAAGAATCAATATACAATAATTGAATTTTGATGAGGTTGATTAAATTAAAGAACCTTAGTGAGCACGCTCACATACCCCACGTCCCCACATTGTCATTGGAGAAATTAAATAAGTATAAGAAAAAAAAATTGTATAAGAAAAAATATTGAATAATAATTTCCTGTCAAAAAACATAGTATGTCCTTATTATCTACAAAATTTCATGAAATTCTGTTGTGTGTTTTCAGAGGAGTTGAGATGACAAACTGTTGCAGAAGTACATTGAAGCAAATAAGTTCAAAGGGGCATACCTCCTAGAAAAAAAATTGAACCGTAATTTCCTGTTGATATGCACATCTACATAGTATGTCCTTATTATCTACAAAGTTTCATGAAATTCTGTTGTGTGGTTTGAGAGGAGTTGCGATGACAAACTGTTGCAGTAGTACATTAAAGTAAATAAGTTCAAAGGGGCGTAACTCCTAGAAAAAAAATTGAATCGCAATTTCCCGTCGATATGCACAACTACATAGTATGTCATTATCTGAAAAGGTTTCGTGAAATTCTGTTGTGTGGTTTGAGAGAAGTTGCGATGACAAACTGTTGCAGTAATACATTAAAGTAAATAAGTTCAAAGGGGCGTAACTCCTAGAAAAAAAATTGAATCGCAATTTCCCGTCGATATGCACAACTACATAGTATGTCCTTATTATCTGAAAAGGTTTCGTGAAATTCTGTTGTGTGGTTTGGGAGAATTGCGATGACAATCTGTTGCAGTAGTACATTAAAGTAAATAAGTTCAAAGGGGCGTAACTCCTAGAAAAAAAATTGAATTGCAATTTCCCGTCGATATGCACAACTACATAGTATGTCCTTATTATCTGAAAAGGTTTCGTGAAATTCTGTTGTGTGGTTTGAGAGGAGTTGCGATGACAAACTGTTGCAGTAGTACATTAAAGTAAATAAGTTCAAAGGGGCGTAACTCCTAGAAAAAAAATTGAATCGCAATTTCCCGTCGATATGCACAACTACATAGTATGTCCTTATTATCTGAAAAGGTTTCGTGAAATTCTGTTGTGTGGTTTGAGAGGAGTTGCGATGACAAGAAACAGGACTGACGGACGGACTGACGGACGGACGGGTCAAAAACATTATACCCTCCGCAACTTCGTTGCGTGGGGTATAATAATCTATCAACTCATGATATTAGCTTAGACCAACAGATAGGTTTGGTAAATCATTGGATCAACTGATATCAAAGTCAACAATTTGTTTTTTTATGACCTAAAAAAAAACACTGAAAAAAAGGGGTGAAGAAAAATTAAAATTTTCATCACATCATAAAACTACACAATTGTAGTTGACTACATCTATATTTAAGAACATGTTATCTGTTTAAAATTGTATATCAACATCTAATGATATGGCCTGCTGTGAATATAATATTTTACCAATGAAGATTCCCTTTGATTTTAGCCAATGAGAAAACAGAAATTTTATAGTCATATAATTTGTATCATTAGCTTATTACCATTCAATATATTTTCATTACCTCTTTCATCATCTGGTTCCACCATAGGTGCCATACACTCAGGGTTATAATCAGATCTAGAATAGATTACCTCTGGATCCTCAGGACTAACAATATTATTATCAATATTACTCTGATCATCCAGGCTAGGTGAAAGATTGTCACTATTACTTGTCATTGTGCCATACTCAGATGTACTTTCAATCCTTTCGTTTTCAACAACACTTTCTGTAACAGTTGGGTCATTATCTGAATAACCTTGTTCTGGGTCAAGGTTGTTGCCATTAGTCCTCAGAATAGGATTTTGTTCGTTAACAATGTTTTGATTGGTATTTTCAATATTGAGATCACTTATACATGACGTAGTACCAGCTTGAGGCAAGGATGTTTCTGGCAATAATGTAGGCAACTGAGGACTAGGTTCTGGTAGATTTGTAGAGGAGATACAAGGTTGAATTGGTTGTGAAGTCGTTTGATTTTCAGGCTGACTTGTATGTGAAGGTAGATTTTCCACTTCAACTACTTGTGACTGAATTATGTCATGAACTGGACTTACGGGTTGAGTATTTTGAATCAGATTAGATTGTGATATATTATGTTCTAATGGAACCTGACTGGATGACTGAAAACTATCACTAGACAACAGAGTCTCCTCTTCCCGTCTATTTAAAGCTGAAAATTCTGAATACCGAATAGAATTCACTGGTGAAAATGGCTCCACATTTATAGAATCTGGTGAAATTGTGTCATGGAATCCATGTCTAATATCTCTCACTGAAACAGTATCAATAAATATTTTGTAGTACATGTATAGAAATCACATTTTTGCAAATAAACATGAAATCAGAGATACAGAACCTTGGATGTAATTATATTAGACTTATTAGCATTAGTAATACTGTGCATTCATTATTATTCGTTGGACACCAATATTCATGTATTTTCTGGGTATAGGAAAACCACGAAAATTAAATGTTCAACGTATAACAAATTTGCTATGGGCTTGTATGTAGACTTTGGCAAAACCATGAAATTAAATATCCACGAACCTGCCAGTTTTTCTTATTCCATGAAAATTGGTACCCACGAAAATAAATGAATCCACGGTAACCTGGGGGGAAATAAATTATTGAAGTGTTGATTCAAATGATGCAAACTCACTCCAAATCATTTTATCAATTATTCTTTTTAGAAGGTTTTATACATATTTTAGGAAGCTACTAGTACAATTATGTAGTACTGTAATTAATGTTTTTTGTCTTATACTAGATACTCCTAAACTCATTCAGTCCAAGTTCAGCTGAAATTGATTCATCAGTTTCAAAGAAGAAGATCTTTTAAAGTTATCAAACTAGATTAACAAGTTGTTTAAAATTGTACATAAAGGGACATCACTCCTTAAGTGGTCACATGACAATTTTGGTTATATAAACTTATTTTTAGATCTAACTTAGCTGACTATTTTTGCTGTTCACAGCTTATCTTTATTAGTAATAATATTCAAGATAATAACCAAAAACTGCAAAATTTCCTTAAAATTACCAATTTAGTGGCAGCAACCCAACAGTGGGTTATTAGATTCAACTGAAATTTCGGGGGTGATAGAAATTCAACAAATGAACACTTTTAACCCATTGTAGATTTGCACTAAATTCTTTATTTTTTGAGATATGGACCAAAAATTTCATTTTACCCCTATGTTCTATTTTTACCCATGGCTGCCATGTTTTTTGACAATATAGAAAATAAAACACAAACTTTATTCTTGATACCCTAAGGATCATTCGGCTTAAGTTTGGTTGGAATTGGTTTAGTAGTGTCAGAGAAGATGATGTTTGAAACAGTTTACACTGAAAGGATGACAAAGGATGCCAAGTGATGGCAAGGTCACATTTCCTTTGAAAGTTGAGCTAAAAATCATAATAGAAACAGATTTTGGTATAGGCTGTGCTCATAGTTAAAGGCCATACAGTGACCTATTGTTGTTTATATCTGTGTCATTTGGTCTCTTGTGGAGAGGTGTCTCATTGTATTGAGCACACTCAGTATAGTCATACTTATATCTAAGATTTTCAACATCAGCAAATTTTAAATCAAAAGTTGATCTATTAAATTACCTAACATTCTGCCTGGTGGTCCAAGTGGAGCTGCATCCATTTCTGAAGAAAGAAAAAAAATGATCATATCATTATTAATAATGAAACTAAGTGGCAGTAAAGTTATTAAATGATCTGCTTATTTCTATATAGCGTATAAAATTTAAGCAATAAAAAATACAATGCCTGAAATATAAATTGAAGTAATTACCTTTGTTAACCATGACCATCTTTTCAATCAGTGTTTTTTTCTTCTTCAAATTAAACAACAATGACAAATCAAGCCATGCAACAAACTGCCTTGAAGAACTAGAGGCTCTAAAGAGCCAGTGTCGCTCACCTTGGTCTTTGTGCATATATTAAACAAAGGACACAGATGGATTAATGACAAAATTGTGTTTTGGTGATGGTGATGTGTTTGTAGATCTTATTTTACTGAACATTCTTGCTGCTTATAATTATCTCTATCTATAATGAACTTGGTCCAGTAGTTACAGTGGAAAATATTTTGTAAAAATTTACAAAATTTACAAAATTTATGAAAATTGTTAAATATTGACTATAAAGGGCAATAACTCCTTAAGAGGTCAATTGACCATTTTGATCATGCAGACTCATTTGTAGATCTTACTTTGTTGTACATTATTGAAAATTTCAGGGCAGATAGATCTTGAACTAATGAAAAATTTTATCTTGTAAGATTTGCTCTAAATGCTTTGGTTTCGGAAATATGAGCCAAAAACTGCATTTTACCCTATGTACTATTTTTAGCCATGTCAGCCATCTTGGTTTGTGGGCGGGGTCATTGACACATTTTTTAAACAAGATACCCTAGTGATGATTGAGGACAAGTTTGATTAAATTTGTCTTTATAGTTTCAGAGGAGAAGAGTTTTGTAAAAGATTACAAAGATTTACGAAAAATGTTTAAAATTGACTATAAAGGGCAATAACTCCTAAAGGGGTCAACTGACTATTTCGATGATGTTTGACTTATTTGTTAATCTTACTTTGCTGAACATGATTGCAGTTTACAGTTTATCTCTATCTTTAATAATATTCAAGATAATAACCAAAAACAGCAAAATTTCCTTAAAATTACCAATTCAGGGGCAGCAACTCAACAACGGATTGTCTGATTCATCTGAAAATTTCAGGGCAGATAGATCTTGACCTGATAAAAAATATTACCCCGTGTCAGATTTGCTCTAAATCCTTGGGTTTTTGAGTTATAAGCCAAAAACTGCATTTTACCCCTATGTTCTATTTTTAGCCATGGCGTCCATCTTGGTTGGTTGGCCGGGTGACCGAACACATTTTTTAAACTAGATACCCCAGTAATGATTGTGGCCAAATTTGATTTAATTTTGCCCAGTAGTTTCAGAAGAGAAGATTTTTGTAAAAGTTAACAGACGACGACGAAGACGAAGGACTCAAAGTGATGAGAAAAGCTCGAGCTAAAAACGGCAAAATTTCCTTAAAATTGTCAATTCAGGGGCAGCAACCCAACAACGGGTTGTCTGATTCATCTGAAAATTTCAGGGCAGATAGATCTTGACCTGATAAAAAATATTAACCCATGTCAGATTTGCTCTAAATCCTTGGGTTTTTGAGTTATAAGCCAAAAACTGCATTTTACCCCTATGTTCTATTTTTAGCCATGGCGTCCATCTTGGTTGGTTGGCGGGGTGACCGAACACATTTTTTAAACTAGATACCCCAGTAATGATTGTGGCCAAATTTGATTTAATTTTGCCCAGTAGTTTCAGAAGAGAAGATTTTTGTAAAAGTTAACAGACGACGACGAAGACGAAGGACTCAAAGTGATGAGAAAAGCTCGAGCTAAAAACGGCAAAATTTCCTTAAAATTGTCAATTCAGGGGCAGCAACCCAACAACGGGTTGTCTGATTCATCTGAAAATTTCAGGGCAGATAGATCTTGACCTGATAAACAATTTTACCAATTTTACCCTATGTCAGATTTGCTCTTAATGCTTTGGTTTTTGAGTTATAAGCCAAAAACTGCATTTTACCCCTATGTTCTATTTTTAGCAATGGCGGCCATCTTGGTTGGTTGGCTGGGTCATTGGACACATTTTTAAAACTAGATATCCCAATGATGATCGTGGCCAAGTTTGGTTTAATTTGGCCCAGTATAATTTCAGAGGAGAAGATTTTTGTAAAAGTTAACAGACGATACCGGACTTTGAAGCCGGAGGCAAAGTGATGAGAAAAGCCAGGTGAGCTAAAAAGCAATATGACTAATTAATGAACAATGAACTAGCAATTTCTTTAGTCATGCTTTTTTTTAATTCAAACAAGAGTGCACACACTGAAATGTCTCGCCTTCTTTACTAAACATTGATTTTGTGTTGATAGTCCTAAATGTAAAGCTTTATTACAACTGTCACATAAACTTAACATTTACCAAGAAAACCAAACATTGATCAATGAACCATGAAAATGATGTCAAGGTCATATAAACATGATAAACCATGCCAGGCAGACATGTACAGCTAACAATTCTTCCATACAACAAATATAGTTGACCTATAGGCTTATAGTTTAAGAAAAACAGACCAAAACATTAAAACTTAACACTGAGCAATGAACTGATGAGGTCATGGTCGAATAAAATCTGCACGACTGACATAAAGATCATAAAATATTTACATACACCAAATATAGTAGACCAATTGCATACAGTATAAGCAAAACAGACCAAAACACAAAAACTTAACTATAACCACTGAACCATGAAAATGAGGTCAAGGTCAGATTACACCTGCCAGTTTAGTCCATCAGCTGGTAAGGTAAAATTTCAGTTCTGTGTTACACCCCAGGGTACCGCAATTTTTTTGTATAAATCTAAAGAGTAATGTCTGAAGAATATTTTAAGAGGTGTTAGACTTTTGAAAAAGTGTCCAAAAGGGGTTAAAAGGGGTCTTATTTAAGAGTTGTATATCAAAAAAATAAATTAACACATTTATACAGAAAAAATAAAAAATAACCAAGTATTCGGTATTATTTCTCTTATTAAATTGAACAAATCATATCTTATTAATACGGAGGATCATTTTATTTAATTTTTAAATCGTATAGGACAAAGAAAAAAAGGGGGGAGGGTAATATCCAAAATTCATGATTTTGAATGAAACAAGGCATACATACTAGTTTTCATGATAATAAAAAAGGTATATTTTTACATTGAAACATAGAGCATCAAGTAACTAAAGGCAGTTGAACAAAATTCAAAGGTAAGAAAGGGAAAACAAGAATGTGTCCCCAGTACACGGATGCCCCATCCGCACTATCATTTTCTATGTTCAGTGGACCATGAAAATGGGGTTAAATCTCTAATTTGGAATTAAAATTAGAAAGATCATATCATACAGAACATATATACTAAGTTTCAAGTTGATTAGACTTCAACTTCATCAAAAACTACCTCGACCAAAAACTTTAACCTGAAGCGGGACAGACGGACGAACGGACGAACGAACGAACAGACGGACGGACGGACGGACGCACAGACCAGAAAACATAATGCCCCTAAATGGGGCATAAAAAACATGGAATCAATGACAAACACAAACATAAGCAATGTACATCACAGTCATTAAAAAACACACATAGTACTAAAAGAATAAAAGAACTGTCAGGGTTTCAAGATCTATATTAAAGTTCTTTTAACAACAGAATCACCACATTTTAAGGTCATGAAAAAGGTCAATCCATAGAATCATCTTCATTTTCGTCAACGCCATCTACCGAATTATCATCACCATCATCTTCATCATCTTCGTCGTCATTGTCAGCCACATCAACGATTTGAGATTATTCTTGTTGCTACAAGCATTCGTACATTTGCAGCCATCTGTACAGGATAAACCTTGTCGAACACATGAACATTTTTTGGTGGCACAACCAGCTTTACATGAACAGCTTATCAGTATCAATAAAGCATCTAACGCTGACGGTTGGTCTAGCCAATTGATGCTGATCAAATCGTTATTAACAATCCAACCATGGTTGTTTGGCGATGGAACAGTGTTGTGTTGAACAGCAGATTTCCAAATCTTTGCCTGAAAGTTGGCTCGTTTGATGTGCTTTAACATTGCATATTTTGTTGGGGGCAGTAGATGACAATGAATGTTTTTTTTGCATTGCAAAACATTCTGAATCTTAAATCATTGATGTTATTATTCTCGTAGCCATATATAGCACACAATAACCTCTCGAGTGTTTTTGACAGTTCTTCGCCTACCTCTACAAAAGTTTCACCAAGACGAGATAGACCTTCTGAAAACTCTACAGAAAACAACCAGTAAAGGTGTGAGATCCTGGCAGTGCTCTACAAACAGTCTCAATTTTGCACACATTAATTGCACATTTATTAATCTGTATTTGGAATAATAATATTAGACCTGATATAATTCTGAAAATAGCAGGCCAATACATCCAAATCAGTGTCAGAAGATTTTATATCAATCGAATCGTAACCTTTGTCAGCTACAGTTTTTGCATGAAGAAACATCTTTGTGTCAGCTTCTTCCTGTATGCTTAGCTCATTTTATTCTTCACTTGTCACTATTTCATTTTCAACATATATTTTGTGGCAAATACTTCCATATGATACAAATAAATCAATACCTTCAAGTGTAAATTTATAGGATTATTACTCCATTCCGACTCAAAGAAATCAACAAGTCAGAGCAAATTTGTTTCTACCAACTGACAACATTTTTTCAATTGCCGAGGACAAGATTATGTTGATCTAGAAATTGTCGTAATGATTTGCCCTCCCAATTAAGGACCTGCAATCCCGTTCTAATTTTTTTTATGGATTTTGTGGGATACTGATCAGTGACAAAATCAATGCAGGGATCTCTTTCTGAAACTAAAAGGATGTTTTTTTAAAACAACTATTGCCATATCAGAAACAGTACTTGGTATTTTGTTAGTCTTGTATTATTTTAATTTTAGTTTCTTGTGTACAATTTGGAAATTAGTATGGCGTTCATTATCACTGGACTAGTATATATTTGTTTAGGGGCCAGCTGAGGGACGCCTCCGGGTGCGGGAATTTCTAGCTACATTGAAGACCTGTTGGTGACCCTCTGCTGTTGTTTTTTATTTGGTCGGCTTGTTGTCTCATTGACACATTCCCCATTTCCATTCTCAATTTTATTAGTAGGATTGAAAAACTGCCGTTCCATCAAACATCCACATGCTTTCCTCAGGAATGGCTTGCATTTGTTCAACGTCCTTTTCTTAAAGACAGATTTATTTTACAGGTGTATCATCAACGTTTGCAAGAAACCATGGCAGAGGACCTAATTCAAACTGGAGTACCTCTCGCATATCCAACTGTTTTGTCTGGGCTATGACAAGCAGGCTACCAAAAAGATTTTTATATGCTTTAAATGTGATGTTGTTCTTATCAGCCATCAATTGTTAACCTTTTATTTCCTTTGTTAAAAATGTAAGCAATGATTGTCTTTTGATTGGTTTGAAAATATTGGTTGACATTTGAATAAGCCGTTCACTAATGACATTATCTGATGCCGACTTTCCCTTTTCATACGCGTTTGGAAGGTCGCACCTTGATTCCGAAGAAGCAACAGTACCCAAGGACAAGCCAAATAACTGCTCAGATGTTTCAAATGGATTTGTCCACCTTTACAGTGTCTGAACCAATTTTAATAGTCAGTTTCTTCTCGCTTCATTTGCGTTTTCCAAGTTCTTTTTGTGCAGATGTTTCAGGGTTAACAATTCCTGCCAAATCTCGACATTTTGATGATATGGAAGCTCTTTCATGTGCATTTATAACAACTAACATTTAACAAAACTTTTATTTAAACTGAAACCAACAATGACACCTCTTGTTTTTGTATCTCTGTTCAATGTTTTCTCGATTGTTTGGTCTCCTGGAGATCTAGAAAATCCATGAGAGCTTCTCTGAACACAAAAACAACCAGATGAAAGATATTCATGCGCATCAGGATGGATATTTGGCATATGAAGCATATGAAGCAAATAGACAGACATGTATCGGGAATAGTTTTGACGGTCATATGCAAAAAACTGAATGCAAACAAAGTAACACAATCATTTGACAATATGTACAAAATTTATATTACAATAGTGAAGCAATATATCCAAGTAAGAAGAAAGAAAAATGATAAAAACACTATCAAATGAAGAACAATGTATACATTACGAAAAGCAAATAAATAGTAACCAGATGGTATGTCAAATCGACATAATTTTGTGCCAAAGAAAGTAAAAAGTCTAAACAAATTCCCTAACTGACTATTTGACCTTCGTTCAAATCAATTTTTATCGATCGAATGACTTAACAATCTTAACTCAATCACCACATAGCTAAAATACAAAATGTAAACAAGCAGACCTTTATTGAGTCGATAGAGTGCACCCTTTCAGAATGCAAAAAAATAACTTTAATTTGTCATTTTTTCATAAATATTTTGTTACACATTTACTTTATAAAATAATTTGTCTCACAAAAACAACATAATTGACAATTTAATGTTTGTTTTCGGTTGCATACTGATAAGCTTAAAGTGCGTATGTGTGTACTCAGGTATGAATATATTGTCGACTGCATCGAAGACGGTAATGGGATGATTTCCGGTATTTCACGAGTATTTGCACGTACATATGTTTTATTGAATAATTCATATTTTAGATAATATATAAATACTGCAAATAGTTTAAACATTACATACTGGTCAATTTTAAAGTTTAGTTCACAAAAACGGATAATTGTATCACGAATTTCTTTATGAAATGAGAAAATATGCCTTAATTTTAACCCAAAAAATCGGATTGTTTGTAATGTAAATAAACACCTTTTTAGAACAAAAAATCTTCAGAGTTACATTAAATATGATAGTTTTATATCTGTTTTAGTTGTTTAAACCTATGCTTAAATTTTTTTTAATCGCTTTATATTACAAATTTTAATTAGAAATTACTTAGTCGTGATAGCTAAATGAGGGGACCATTGAAAGGGGCGTTTTTAAACCTTTTTTGGACACTTTCTTTTTGGTCTAACACCTTGTATTTTATTTATAAGATAATGAAGTTGAATTCTATCAAAAAAAATTGCGGTACCCTGGGGTGTAACACAAACTCCTTAACTAGAGCGCTTTTGAAAACTAGCTGATGGACTAGTTGGACATGTACACCTTACAGTTCTTCCATACACCGAATATAGTAGACCAATTGCATACAGTATAAGCAAAATAGACCAAAACACAAAAACTTTACTATAACCACTGAACCATGAAAATGAGGTCAAGGTCAGATGACACCTGCCAGTTGGACATGTACACCTTACAGTCCTTCCATACACCGAATATACTAGACCTATTGCTTATAGTATCTGAGATATGGACTTGACCACCAAAACTTAAACTTGTTCACTGATCCATGAAATGAGGTCGAGGTCAAGTGAAAACTGTCTGATGGGCATGAAGACCTTGCAAGGTACGCACATACCAAATATAGTTATCCTACTACTTATAATAAGAGAGAACTTAAAAAAAAAATTTTAACTTTTTTTTCAAGTAGTCACTGAACCATGAAAATGAGGTCAAGGACATTGGACATGTTACTGACGTAAACTTCGTAACATGAGGCCTCCATATACAAAGTATGAAGCATCCAGGTCTTCTACCTTCTAAAATATAAAGCTTTTAAGAAGTAAGCTAACACCGCCGCTGCCGCCGCTGGATCACTATCCCTATGTCGAGCTTTCTGCAACTAAAGTCGCAGGCTCGACAAAAATTATGTACTTTCATATCATAATTTCAATTTCTATACACCCATGTAATGCATTATCATATTTTTTCAGAACCATGTGAGGAAAAAAGTTTGAGTTTCACTTCCTGACTTATTACCTGTAATGTTAACATCCAGAAACATACAGGTAAGGCAATGGATATGTAAAAACCTTATTTTCATCATGTAAAACCATGTTTTTTTACTGCTTTTAAACAATTCATGGATTACATTTTATCCATATCACTTTTTATGATGCATAGTCAGTACTCTTCAGAAAATAAAAACAAGTTTCACATTCAAAGATTTACCATAGCAAAAAACTATAACACAAGAGTGCACACACTGAAATGTCTTGTCTTCTTTACTAATCATTGATATTATGTTGATACTCCTAAATATAAAGCTTTATTACGACTGTCACATAAACTTAACATGAACCATGAAAATGAGGTCAAGGTCAGTTGAACCATATGCCAGGCAGACATGTACAGCTATCAATTCTTCCATACAACAAATATAGTTGACCTATTGCTTACAGTTTCAGAAAATAGACCAAAACACAAAAAACTTAACACTGAGCAATGAACCGTGAAAACCAGGTCAAGGACAAATAAAACCTGCACGACTGACATATAGATCATAAAATATTTCCATACATCAAATATAGTTGACCTATGACATATAGTATTAGATAAAAAGACCAAAACTCAAAAACTTAACTTTGACCACTGAACCATGAAAATGAGGTCAAGGTCAGATGACACCTGCCAGTTGGACATGTACACCTTACAGTCCTTCCATATACCGAATATACTAGACCTATTGCTTATAGTATCTGAGATATGGACTTGACCACCAAAACATTACAAAAAATCTGAACTTTTTTTTTCAAGTGGTCACTGAACCATGAAAATGAGGTCAAGGACAATGGACATGTGACTGATAGAAACTTCGTAACATGAGGCATCTATATATAAAATAGGAAGCATCCAGGTCTTCCACCTTCTAAAATATATAGCTTTTAAGAAGTGAGCTAACACCGCCGCCACCGGATCACTATCCCTATGTCGAGCTCGACAAAAACGAGAATATCTTATAAATTTTCATGATTTTCCTTATTTTACATTAACCTGCATGTATATATGAATTAAAAATACTCATCCCCCCATTTATATGCATTTAATAAAATATGAGACTATCCTTTACCTTGAAAGGTATAATTATATATGTATTAGCCATGTTATGAATTGTATAAATTTTGTAATTACCTTTTTTAATCATGACCATCTTTTAATCCCTGTTTGTTTTCAAATTAAACAACATTGATAAAGCGATGCATCAGACTGCCTTGAAAACAAAGCAGTATGCTTAATGAATAATGAAATGTACTTGTAGCCAGCAATTTCTTGTCATGCTTTTTTTTAATTCAAGAAATTATGTAGTTTCATATATAATTTCAATTTCTATACACCCATGTAATGTATTGTCCTATTTTTTTTCAGAACCATGTGAGGAAAAAAGTTTGAGTTTCACTTCCTGAATAATTACATGTGAAATCAACATCCACAAACATACAGGTAAGTCAGATGATTTGTAAAAACCTTATTTTCATCATGTAAAATTATTTTTTTTACTGTTTTTATACAATCCATGAATTACATTTCATCAGTATCATTTTTTAGTTTCAAATTATGATGCATAGTGAGTACTCTTTATGTTTTATTAATTTTATAACTTTATTTTTATTTTTTCACAAAATTTGAAAAAATGTGTTTTATAAGGAAGAACATTTTTTTCAATTTATCAGTTAAGTTTTATGATTGCATCCTTTAATGACAAATAACTACAATACCCTATTATTAATAGGAAGTCATATTTTTTAAATCGTGTTAATTAATTTTTTTCCTGCTTATACAATAAATTAATCACTTTTTCATAAAGCAATCTTGCATTGTTTCTATAAGTTGTTTTTTTATGAATGAGTAACACCGGTTGACCCTGTATTTCTGAAATGATTGTAAATGATGTCATTAAAATGAACAATTGGTTCTTATTGTGATATAATGACAGTCACACAAGCATGGTGACAAAGGAAATGTTTGGGGAAAATGCAAACGTTTGAAAATTGTCACTTTATAAAATGGAATTCATATATACTTTTGACTCTTCTAAATGTTGAAAGCAGTGTACATATGGACACACTGAAATGTCTCGTCAGTGCTATTGATTGTAACTACATAATATGTTGAGTCTACCTACTTGAGCAAATTTGACAGTTGATTTTTCTGCATTTGAACAACTAGGGTCTCTGATCTCTGATGTCATCATCCCCTTGAAATTGGTGACCTTTTTTCGCTTTTAAATTAAGTATCAATACTAGGTAAGCTTTAAAGAGTAGACTCCACCTAATTTGATATCCGGAAAACAAATATATCGGCTATTGTAATATTATTTCAAAACACTCATTTCTGGTCTTTTTTAATGACCTTGACAGTCTATAAAGCCCTTTCAGTTTAAAACACTTAACCCTTCTCTTTATGTTTGGTGTTAATTTAACTGCCTAATTGAATGTCGGATGTAAAAATATATTGGTAAATAGGATAAAAATAATCCTGAAGTTTCTCCCCATCTATTATAGTTTTTAAGATAATAGGCATTAAAGGCAATAACTTCTGTAAGAAGTGATCTGAAAGTTTTAACATATGTGAACAATTGGTAGAGCTCAACATTCTAAACATCTTTGTCCTTGCCATGTTTTCTATATTTGTAATGATTTTCAAAATAAAAGACAAAACTTGAATTTTACCTCTTTGATCTATTTTTAGCCATGTCCATCTTGATTGGCAGGCCAGATCATCAGACACATCATTTGAACTACTAGATAACCTATTGATGACTGTGACCAAGTTTGGTTATATTTGGCCTAGTAGTTTCAGAAGAGAAGATTTTAAAAGTTAACAACAGACGATGACTGACAACAAGTGATGAGAAAAGCTCACTTAGCCATTTGGACCAGGTGAGCTAAAAAGTGCTAAGAAGAAACTGACAGGAACTTAAAAAACTACAGGGAGAATACTTTAATTATCACCAGAGGCGGATTTAGAGGGGGGGCCAAGGGGGCCGGTATATTGAACCCCCTGTTTTTGATAAATAGTATTGCAGATAATCTAATTTACAATTTATTGGCTATCATTTTTTTTAATTTGTGGTTTTAAGTAGGGGGTTCAATATACCGCAGGGGGGTCAAAATACCATGGCTAAGCAAAATTTTCAAAATATCTTTTCCAGCATGTTTAACACATACAAACCACTTATTGGAGTATTATAACTATGTTAAGGAGTTAGAATAGCTTGAACTTTTGAAATTCAAGGTCTATAGTAGGGGGTTCAATATACCGCAGGGGGGTCAAAATACCATGGCTAAGTAAAATTTTCAAAATATCTTTTCCAGTATATTAAATACATACAAACTACTTATTGGAGTAATATAACTATGTTAAGGATTTAGAATAGGTTGAATTTTTGAAATTCAAGGTCTATAGTAGGGGGTTCAATATACCGCAGGGGGTTCAAAATACCATGGCTAAGTAAAATTTTCAAAATATCTTTTCCAGTATATTAAATACATACAAACTACTTATTGGAGTATTATAACTATGTTAAGGAGTTAGAATAGCTTGAATTTTTGAAATTCAAGGTCTATAGTAGGGGGTTCAATATACCGCAGGGGGGTCAAAATACCATGGCTAAGTAAAATTTTCAAAATATCTTTTTCAGTATATTAAATACATACAAACTACTAACTGGAGTATTGTTACTATGTTAAGGAGTTAGAATAGCTTGAATTTTTGAAATTCAAGGTCTATAGTAGGGGGTTCAATATACCGCAGGGGGTCAAAATACCATGGCTAAGTAAAATTTTCAAAATATTTTTTTCCAGTATATTAAATACATACAAACTACTTATTGAAGTATTATAACTATGTTAAGGAGTTAGAATAGCTTGAATTTTTGAAATTCAAGAACTATAGTAGGGGGTTCAATATACCGCAGGGGGTCAAAATACCATGGCTAAGTAAAATTTTCAAAATATCTTTTCCATTATATTAAATACATACAAACTACTTACTTGAGTATTGTAACTATGTTAAGGAGTTAGAATGTCTTACCCCAGGAGTAGATTACCTTAGCTATATTTGGCACAACTTTTAGGAATTTTTGATCCTCAATGCTCTTCAACTTTGTATTTATTTGGCTTTTTAACTATTTTGGTCTGAGCGTCACTGATGAGTCTTATGTAGACGAAACGCGCGTCTGGCGTATAAAATTATAATCCTGGTACTTTTGATAACTATTGAATTTTCGAAATTCAAGGTCTATAGTAGGGGGTTCAATATACCGCAGGGGGGTCAAAATACCATGGCTAAGTAAAATTTTCAAAATATCTTTTTCAGTATATTAAATACATACAAACTACTAACTGGAGTATTGTTACTATGTTAAGGAGTTAGAATAGCTTGAATTTTTGAAATTCAAGGTCTATAGTAGGGGGTTCAATATACCGCAGGGGGTCAAAATACCATGGCTAAGTAAAATTTTCAAAATATTTTTTTCCAGTATATTAAATACATACAAACTACTTATTGAAGTATTATAACTATGTTAAGGAGTTAGAATAGCTTGAATTTTTGAAATTCAAGAACTATAGTAGGGGGTTCAATATACCGCAGGGGGGTCAAAATACCATGGCTAAGTAAAATTTTCAAAATATCTTTTTCAGTATATTAAATACAAACAAACTACTTATTGGAGTATTGTAACTATGTTAAGGAGTTAGAATAGCTTGAATATTTGAAATTTAAGGTC
Organism: Mytilus galloprovincialis; assembly: GCF_965363235.1. NCBI lineage: Eukaryota > Metazoa > Mollusca > Bivalvia > Mytilida > Mytilidae > Mytilus > Mytilus galloprovincialis. Next base: position 21,018,596 of record NC_134843.1, read on the forward strand.
TATAGTAGGGGGTTCAATCAATATACCGCAGGGGGTTCAAAATACCATGGCTAAGTAAAATTTTCAAAATATCTTTTTCAGTATATTAAATACAAACAAACTACTTACTTGAGTATTGTAACTATGGTAAGGAGTTAGAATAGCTTGAATTTTCGAAATTCAAGGTCTATAGTAGGGGGTTCAATATACCGCAGGGGGTCAAAATACCATGGCTAAGTAAAATTTTCAAAATATCTTTTCCAGTATATTAAATACATACAAACTACTAACTGGAGTATTATAACTATGTTAAGGAGTTAGAATAGCTTGAATTTTTGAAATTCAAGGTCTATAGTAGGGGGTTCAATATACCGCAGGGGGTTCAAAATACCATGGCTAAGTAAAATTTTCAAAATATCTTTTTCAGTATATTAAATACAAACAAACTACTTACTGGAGTATTGTAACTATGTTAAGGAGTTAGAATAGCTTGAATATTTGAAATTCAAGGTCTATAGTAGGGGGTTCAATATACCGCAGGGGGTCAAAATACCATGGCTAAGTAAAATTTTCAAAATATCTTTTCCAGTATATTAAATACATACAAACTACTTATTGGAGTATTATAACTATGTTAAGGATTTAGAATAGGTTGAATTTTTGAAATTCAAGGTCTATAGTAGGGGGTTCAATATACCGCAGGGGGTTCAAAATACCATGGCTAAGTAAAATTTTCAAAATATCTTTTCCAGTATATTAAATACATACAAACTACTTATTGGAGTATTATAACTATGTTAAGGAGTTAGAATAGCTTGAATTTTTGAAATTCAAGGTCTATAGTAGGGGGTTCAATATACCGCAGGGGGGTCAAAATACCATGGCTAAGTAAAATTTTCAAAATATCTTTTTCAGTATATTAAATACATACAAACTACTAACTGGAGTATTGTTACTATGTTAAGGAGTTAGAATAGCTTGAATTTTTGAAATTCAAGGTCTATAGTAGGGGGTTCAATATACTGCAGGGGGTCAAAATACCATGGCTAAGTAAAATTTTCAAAATATTTTTTTCCAGTATATTAAATACATACAAACTACTTATTGGAGTATTATAACTATGTTAAGGAGTTAGAATAGCTTGAATTTTTGAAATTCAAGGTCTATAGAAGGGGGTTCAATATACCGCAGGGGGTCAAAATACCATGGCTAAGTAAAATTTTCAAAATATCTTTTCCAGTATATTAAATACATACAAACTACTTACTTGAGTATTGTAACTATGTTAAGGAGTTAGAATAGCTTGAATTTTCGAAATTCAAGGTCTATAGTAGGGGGTTCAATATACCGCAGGGGGTCAAAATACCATGGCTAAGTAAAATTTTCAAAATATCTTTTCCAGTATATTAAATACATACAAACTACTAACTGGAGTATTATAACTATGTTAAGGAGTTAGAATAGCTTGAATTTTTGAAATTCAAGGTCTATAGTAGGGGGTTCAATATACCGCAGGGGGGTCAAAATACCATGGCTAAGTAAAATTTTCAAAATATCTTTTTCAGTATATTAAATACAAACAAACTACTTACTTGAGTATTGTAACTATGTTAAGGAGTTAGAATAGCTTGAATATTTGAAATTTAAGGTCTATAGTAGGGGGTTCAATCAATATACTGCAGGGGGTTCAAAATACCATGGCTAAGTAAAATTTTCAAAATATCTTTTTCAGTATATTAAATACAAACAAACTACTTACTGGAGTATTGTAACTATGTTAAGGAGTTAGAATAGCTTGAATATTTGAAATTCAAGGTCTATAGTAGGGGGTTCAATATACCGCAGGGGGGTCAAAATACCATGGCTAAGTAAAATTTTCAAAATATCTTTTTCAGTATATTAAATACATACAAACTACTAACTGGAGTATTGTTACTATGTTAAGGAGTTAGAATAGCTTGAATTTTTGAAATTCAAGGTCTATAGTAGGGGGTTCAATATACCGCAGGGGGTCAAAATACCATGGCTAAGTAAAATTTTCAAAATATTTTTTTCCAGTATATTAAATACATACAAACTACTTATTGAAGTATTATAACTATGTTAAGGAGTTAGAATAGCTTGAATTTTTGAAATTCAAGAACTATAGTAGGGGGTTCAATATACCGCAGGGGGTTCAAAATACCATGGCTAAGTAAAATTTTCAAAATATCTTTTTCAGTATATTAAATACAAACAAACTACTTACTGGAGTATTGTAACTATGTTAAGGAGTTAGAATAGCTTGAATATTTGAAATTCAAGGTCTATAGTAGGGGGTTCAATATACCGCAGGGGGTCAAAATACCATGGCTTAGTAAAATTTTCAAAATATCTTTTCCAGTATATTAAATACATACAAACTACTTATTGGAGTATTATAACTATGTTAAGGATTTAGAATAGGTTGAATTTTTGAAATTCAAGGACTATAGTAGGGGGTTCAATATACCGCAGGGGGTTCAAAATACCATGGCTAAGTAAAATTTTCAAAATATCTTTTCCAGTATATTAAATACATACAAACTACTTATTGGAGTATTATAACTATGTTAAGGAGTTAGAATAGCTTGAATTTTTGAAATTCAAGGTCTATAGTAGGGGGTTCAATATACCGCAGGGGGGTCAAAATACCATGGCTAAGTAAAATTTTCAAAATATCTTTTTCAGTATATTAAATACATACAAACTACTAACTGGAGTATTGTTACTATGTTAAGGAGTTAGAATAGCTTGAATTTTTGAAATTCAAGGTCTATAGTAGGGGGTTCAATATACTGCAGGGGGTCAAAATACCATGGCTAAGTAAAATTTTCAAAATATTTTTTTCCAGTATATTAAATACATACAAACTACTTATTGGAGTATTATAACTATGTTAAGGAGTTAGAATAGCTTGAATTTTTGAAATTCAAGGTCTATAGTAGGGGGTTCAATATACCGCAGGGGGGTCAAAATACCATGGCTAAGTAAAATTTTCAAAATATCTTTTTCAGTATATTAAATACATACAAACTACTAACTGGAGTATTGTTACTATGTTAAGGAGTTAGAATAGCTTGAATTTTTGAAATTCAAGGTCTATAGTAGGGGGTTCAATATACCGCAGGGGGTCAAAATACCATGGCTAAGTAAAATTTTCAAAATATCTTTTCCAGTATATTAAATACATACAAACTACTAACTGGAGTATTATAACTATGTTAAGGAGTTAGAATAGCTTGAATTTTTGAAATTCAAGGTCTATAGTAGGGGGTTCAATATACCGCAGGGGGGTCAAAATACCATGGCTGAGTAAAATTTTCAAAATATCTTTTCCAGTATATTAAATACATACAAACTACTTAGTGGAGTATTATTACAATGTTAAAAGTTAGAATTGCTAGAATTTAAAAAAAATTAAGGTCTATAGTAGGGGTTTCAATATACCATGGTAGGGGGGTCAAAATACCATGGCAAAGTAAAATGTTCAAAACATCTTTTCCATCATGTTCAATACATACAAATTACTTATTGGAGTATTATTACTATGTTAAGGAGTTAAAATAGCTTGAATTTTTGAAATTCAAGGTCTATATTAGGGGGTTCAATATACCACAGGGGTGTCAAAATACCATGGCGAGGTATGTATAAACTTGTTGGAAAAGATATTTTGCAAAATTTTACTTTGCCATGGTATTTTGACCCCCCCCTGCGGTATATTGAACCCGCTACTGTAGACCTTTAATTCAAAAAATTCTGGCAATTCTAACTTTTTTATGTAGTTAGAATACACCAATAAGCAGTTTGTATGTATTAAACTTGCTGGAAAAGTTATTTTGAAAATTTTACTTTGCCATGGTATTTGGACCCCCCTGCGGTATATTGAACCCCCTACTCTAGGCCTTTAATTTCAGAAAATCTGGCAATTCTTACTCTTTTATGTAGTTAGAATTCACAAATAAGTAGTTTGTATGTATTAATCTTGCTGGAAAAGATAATTTTTAAATTTTACTTTGCCATGGTATTTTGACCCCCTGCGATATATTGAACCCCTTACTCTAAACAATTCAAAAAATTCTGGCAATTTCAACTCTTATATGTAGTTAATATACACCAACAAGTAGTTTGTATGTATTAAACTTGCTGGAAAAGATATTTTGAAAATTTTACTTTGCCATGGTATTTTGACCCCCCTGCAGTATATTGAACCCCCTACTCTAGGCCTTTAATTTCAGAAATTCTGGCAATTTGAACTTTTTTATGTAGTAAGAATACACCAATAAGTAGTTTGTATGTATTAAACTTGCTGGAAAAGATATTTTGAAAATTTTACTTTGCCATGGTATTTTGACCCCCCTGCAGTATATTAAACCCCCTACTCTAGGCCTTTAATTTCAGAAATTCTGGCAATTTGAACTTTTTTATGTAGTTAGAATACACCAATAAGTAGTTTGTATGTATTAAACTTAATGGAAAAGATATTTTGAAAATTTTACTTTGCCATGGTATTTTGACCCCCCTGCGGTATATTGAACCCCCTACTCTAGGCCTTTAATTTCAGAAATTCTGGCAATTTGTACTCTTTTATGTAGTTAGAATACACTAATAAGTTGTTTGTATGTATTAAACTTGCTGGAAAAGATATTTTGAAAATTTTACTTTGCCATGGTATCTTGACCCCCCTGCGGTATATTGAACCCCCTACTCTAGGCCTTTAATTTCCAAAAATCTGGCAATTCTTACTCTTTTATGTAGTTAGAATTCACCAATAAGTAGTTTGTATGTATTTATCTTGCTGGAAAAGGTAATTTTTAAATTTTACTTTGCCATGGTATTTTGACCCCCTGCGATATATTGAACCCCTTACTCCAAAAAATTCTGGTAATTTCAACTCTTATATGTAGTTAATATACACCAACAAGTAGTTTGTATGTATTAAACTTGATGGAAAAGATATTTTGAAAATTTTACTTTACCACATCAATGGTATTTTGACCCCCCTGCGGTATATTGAATCCCTTACTCTAGACCTTTAATTAAAAAAATTCTGGCAATTCTAACTTTTTTATATAGTTAGAATACACAAATAAGCAGTTTGTATGTATTAAACTTGCTGGAAAAGTTATTTTGAAAATTTTACTTTGCCATGGTATTTTGACCCCCCTGCAGTATATTGAACCCCCTACTCTAGGCCTTTAATTTCATAAATTCTGGCAAATCAAACTCTTTTATGTAGTAAGAATACACAAATAAGTAGTTTGTATGTATTTAACGTGCTAGAAAAGATATTTTGAAAATTTTACTTTGCCATGGTATTTTGACCCCCCTGCGGTATATTGAACCCCCTACTCTAGGCCTTTAATTTCCAAAAATCTGGCAATTCTAACACTTTTATGTAGTTAGTATTCACCAATAAGTAGTTTGTATGTATTTAACTTGCTGGAAAAGATATATTTAAAATTTTACTTTGCCATGGTATTTTGACCCCCTCCCCCTTTTTTTACCATGGAAAATCAAAACTACCCTTTTATATATATATATATATATATATATATACATATGTTATAATTACAAATAATTAAAGCATTCAAGCTACGTATGGTCTAGTTATAATGTGTCAATAAGTATTTTGAATGACATTTTGTTGGTAAATATTTCAGAGCACTTATACCAAGCAAAGATATTTCTTTTAATTAAGCATGGAAAATGTACCTCCCCTTCTTGTATGAATGATTTTTTAATCTATGATAAGTTTTAGAATAATGTAAAATGTTCTAATATTCATCTAGGATGAAAAAACAGGGGGGGTTCAATTTACCATGGGGGTTCAATTTTCCATACAGGGGGGGTTCAATTTACCATGGGGGGGTTCAATTTACCATAGCGGTATTTTGACCCCGGGGTCAATTTACCATGGGGTTCAAAATACCATATGACACCGGGTCATCGGACACATTTTTTAAACTAGATACCCCAAAGAAGATTGTGGATAAGTTTGGATTAATTTGGCCCATCAGTTTCAGAGGAGAAGATTTTTGTAAAAGATTACTAAGATTTACGAAAAATGGTTAAAAATTGACTATAAAGGGCAATAACTCCTATATGGGTCAACTGACCATTTCGGTCATGTTGACTTATTTGTAAATCTTACTTTGCTGAACATTATTGCTGTTTACAGTTTATTTCTATCTATAATAATTTTCAAGATAATAACCAAAAACAGTAAAATTTCCTTAAAATTACCAATTCAGGGGCAGGAACCCAACAACGGGTTGTCCGATTTATCTGAAAATTTCAGGGCAGATAGATCTTGACCTGATAAACAATTTAACCCCCGTGTCAGATTTGCTCTAAAGGCTTTGGTTTTTGAGTTATAAGCCAAAAACTGCATTTTACCCCTATGTTCTATTTTTAGCCATGGCGGCCATCTTGGTTGGATGGCCGGGTCATCAGACACATTTTTTAAACTAGATACCCAAAAGATGATTGTGGATAAGTTTGGATTAATTTGGCCCAGTAGTTTCAGAGGAGAAGATTTTTGTAAAAGATTACGAAAATTTACGAAAAATGGTTAAAAATTGACTATAAAGGGCAATAACTCCTATATGGGTCAACTGACCATTTCGGTCATGTTGACTTATTTGTAAATCTTACTTTGCTGAACATTATTGCTGTTTACAGTTTATCTCTATCTATAATAATTTTCAAGATAATAACCAAAAACAGTAAAATTTCCTTAAAATTACCAATTCAGGGGCAGCAACCCAACAACAGGTTGTCAGATTCATCTGAAAATTTCAGGGTAAATAGATCTTGACCTGATAAACAATTTTACCAATTGTCAGATTTGCTCTAAATGCTTTGGTTTTTAAGTTATAAGCCAAAAACTGCATTTTACCCCTATGTTCTATTTTTAGCCGTGGCGGACATCTTGGTTGGTTGGCCGGGTCACCGGACACATTTTTTAAACTACATACCCAAAAGATAATTGTGGCCAAGTTTGGATAAATTTGGCCTAGTAGTTTCAGAGAAGATTTTTGTAAAAGATTACTAAGATTTACGAAAAATGGTTAAAAATTGACTATAAAGGGCAATAACTCCTATATGGGTCAACTGACCATTTTGGTCATGTTGACTTCTTTGTATAACTTACATTGCTGAACATTATTGCTGTTTACAGTTTATCTCTATCTATAATAATATTCAAGATAATAACCATATAACGGCAAAATTTCCTTAAAATTACCAATTCAGGGGCAGCAACCCAACAGCCGGTTGTCCGATTCGTCTGAAAATTTCAGGGCAGATAGATCTTGACTTAATAAACAATTTAACCCCATGTCAGATTTGCTCTAAATGCTTCGGTTTCAGAGTTATAAGCCAAAAACTGCCTTTTACCCCTATGTTCTATTTTTAGCCATGGCGGCCATCTTGGTTGGTTGGCCGGGTAACCGAACAAATTTTTTAAACTAGATACCCCAATGATGATTGTGGCCAAGTTTGGTTAAATTTGGCCCAGTAGTTTCAGAGGAGAAGATTTTTGTAAAAGTTAACGACGACGGACGACGACGGACGCCGGACGCCAAGTGATGAGAAAAGCTCACTTGGCCCTTTGGGCCAGGTGAGCTAAAAAGGAGTAGGTTCAGTAAGACCCCTTTTTGGCCCCAAAATATAGCAGTTTTGCAAAATTGTTAAAATGTAAACTTTTAGTTATTTATTGGACAGTAGAATGCTTCTGCTACATAAATATTGCCTGTTTTTTTTTACAATACAATGCACATATATCGGGTACTAGCACTATTAAGTCATGCTAAATTACTGAAATCTTCACTATTCTAGCATTTTAGTTAAAATTTAGACGGTTTTCGTGTAAAATGAAAGTGGCCCTATTCGTGTTCATCCTTATTTTAAAATGTAAGTTGTATTTAATGATAATACATAACATATATAAAGGTTGAGGATGAACACGGATGCGGCCACTTTCATTTTTTACACAAATCATCTGAAAAATAACATTTTTCAGTATAATAACATTTTTCAGTATACATGGTATATTTGGTAGATTTTTCATATTTAAGCTTGAACCAAATCGTTTTTAATGACTAAATCAGTTAAAACATTTCACATAAACTAATTGATTCAAATAAAATAGACACTTAAGTGTTTAAAAAGTGATCAAAATCTTTTGTCGGATGAACCTGAAATTTGAAGCCATAATCGGTCCTTACCGGACCTACTCCTTTAACTTGAAACTCGCACTTTCATTTTCTATGTTCAGTGGACCGTTAAATTAGGTCAAGTCTAATTTGGCATTTAAATTAGAAAGATCATATAATAGGGAACATGTGTACTAAGTTTGAAGTTGATTAGACTTAAACTTCATAAAAAACAACCTTGACCAAAAACTTTAACCTGAAGCGGGACAGCCGGACGAACACATAGACCAGAAAAATAATGCCCCTCTACAATCTTAGGTGGGGTATAATAAAGGGGAAACAGATGATGCCCATGTTTGTATATAATGCTATAAAGGGACATAACCCAAGAACGGTAAAAGTGACCCAAACTTGCACCTGATCTGAGTTTTGTAGTAATAAGCATTGTGTTTAAGTTTTATAACATTCAGTCGAGGCAAACTTAAGTTAGAGAATGGAAATGAAAAATTAAGCAATTTTACATTTGTAAAGGAATATAATGTAGAACATTAAAATTGATGCTAATTAAATTCAAACTTGATCTGTGTTTTGTAGTAATAAGCATAGTGTATAAGTTTCATATCATTTGGTTGAGGCAAACTAATGTTAAAGATTAGAAACAAATTTTGTGGTGTATAAACACACATACAGACATACATACAGATCAACAAGGAACACACTTAAAGCTCCCTCCACTGCAGCAGGGGTATAATATAAATCTACCAGATTCTAATGGAGTAAGCCCATTCACCAAACTTAATGAGCCGCTGATTGGTATTTTTTCATGAATCTGAAAACTTAGTATTTTAATACTTCACCAAAATACCTACCTATTGAATACTGAGAACTAAAAGATGAAGATGAATCTTTAGATCCCTCATACATGTATGTAAATCGTCTTCCATCAGCTATTTAATAAATTAATAAATAAAGTTTTAGACAATAGCATAACACATGTACAATACAAGAATACATTATCTAAAAATATGACAGTTACACAGTACAGTTTTAGTTAATTGATTATATTCAAATTATGAATTATGAAATTGATGGTATTTTTTTATGCTAGGGTCTACTATTATATTTCCCTTTTTCAGGAAACTGGATAAAAATAACTTGATGCAAGGAAGTGATCTTTAGATTTTGCAATATCTATAAATAGAATCTATGACCCATATACAAGTTATTGTAACATATTTTTTAGGCTATCTAAAATTTTACTGGCATTTAGAAGATAACATTTTTTTTATAAAATTTGCACATCAAAGGGGAAAATGTTTGACATAATTATATTGACCCTCATAAATGCTTCAGAAATCGTTCAGGTTTTCTCCAAGATATTCATCTACTATTTTCTACAATATCAACTAATTTGGATGGTTAGGTTCATTAAAGAGGTAACAACATACCCTTATCTTATAATCACTCATTAGACTTCTGTCATGACCAGCAATCATAAGCAAAATAAATCCTGCCTCATACTAATGTATCAAAGTTTTCAAGTTTTTTAATCAGACATAGATTTGCAAAACAAAAGGGAAATAACTTGATTTTTTTAACATTAAAAATCAAGGGTTTTTCCTTGATATTTGCCACTTAAAACAAATTTCAATGATATTATCAGGTCTGGAAATACTCTATATAAAATTCTAGTCTTTTTCCATATTTCAAGTTACACGGCTTGAACCAGTTGCTAATTTTTCTAAGTTTTGTAATTCAAGTCAAAATTTTGCTCACTAATACAATTAACATTACTTTTAATACAGGGGTTTCTTGATTCCCTCGTCTCTTTTACATCCCCCCACTCCTTTCCCAAAATTTGCCCTTCTTCTAATGTTGTATCCCTTACTCCTAGACAAAAATGTGAAAAAACATTTTCACCATATCCCTAATTCTACTCCACTTTTCAGCCAGTTCCCTCCAATCTTCTCCCTGACTTCCAAGCCTGTCTTCTGCTTCTTACTCTCCCTCATTCTTAACTGTTAAGGAATATTTTAGACTTACGATAAGTTTTACACTTAACATTTTTTGTGAAAAGGGCTACTTTTAAGTGTGGCCAAAAAGAAACCGCAAACAGAAAAAAAACCCAACAATTTACAAAACTGTTGAAAAAAAACCCACTAAATAAATGGGGAATGTGTCCATTGCAGGTGATATAAAGTTATAATTTGACATAACTAAAGATCAGTTAAAGTGACACCAACCAAATTTGACTCAAACTGAGATTTGTGGTATTAAGTATTGTGTGTAAGTATATATGATAAGTTTAGCCTCACTTAATTTTGAGAACAGAAACAAAATTTCAGCAACAGGCATAACTCTAGAAAGGTAAAAGTTACACCACCAAAATTCAAACTTGATCTCTATTTTGTGATAATTAGCATTGTGTATAAGTTTTATAAAATTTTGTTGAGGCAAACAAAAGCTAAAGAACGGAAATGAAAAATTTAGCAATTTTCCATTTGTAAAGAGGCACAACTGACGCCATCAAAATTCATATTTGACCTGTGTTTTGTGGAAATAAGCTTTGTGTAGAAGTTTCATTACATTTGGTTGAGACAAACTAAAGTTAGAGAACAGAAACCAACTTTGGGACATACAGACACATGCACAGACAAAAAAGGGTAAAACTTAATGCCCACTCTGCTACAGTGGGGTATAATCAAAGTGCTGAATAGCACCTCTGGAAAGTTTGCAACTATATATGCGTATTATTTCAAATAGGTCATATAGGTTATAGACGTGTATTATTTCAAATATGTATTTAATCACCGTTTTGATTTTTTTTCAAACTAAACTAGTGTCTTGCCAGCAATTTCCAAAATTCACTTTTCAGGCCCCATTTATGGGCATTATGTTTTCTGGTCTGTGTGTCCGTTCGTCCGTCCATCCATTCATTTGTCTGTCCCATTCAGGTTAAAGTTTTTGGTCGAGGTAGTTTTGATGAAGTTGAAGTCCAATCAATTTGAAACTTATATACACACTAGAACACACCCGAGATATCTTGGGTCTGTGACTGAATTAAAGTATATAACTATGCGTAAGCCTTATTTTAGTATTGGGATTGTCATCTGATAAAGTCATGCAGTATATAAGATGCACAGTTTTCTCTGCTTTCAAAATCTTTCTGTTTGAATCCGTCAACCTGGATCTTATCAATTATTGGTAATATTAATTACTGCTGACAAATTGGACCTCGTTATTTTAGTATTACAGATGTTCCCTATGATTTAATCTTTCTAAATTAAATGCCAAATTACAGTTTTTACTCCATTTTCACGGTCCACTGAACATAGAAAATGATAGTGCAGATGGGGCATGCGTGTACTATGGACACATTCTTGTTTATACTTCTAAATCTTAAGACCGTTTTAATTTCACCTGATAAATGTATAACCGAAGAAAGCTACAAGTCAAACTTATATATAAGGGTATGTATACTTGATAGGGTAAACTGAAAATTTCACCCCTTTACACCTAGAATGGTAAAAGTGACGCCAACAAAATTCAAGCTTGACTTGCGTTTTGTGGTTATAAGCATTGCGTATAAGTTTCATAAAATTTGGTTCAGGCAAACTAAAGAAAGAAAACAGAAATCAAGTTTGGGATGTATGGATGTACGTACAAGTATTAAAGGGACGTACATACTTATAGAAAAAAAACAAGGATACAACTCATTATGGTGGGGGCATAACAATAGTAGTATGACCTCAGGAATAAAAAGTTTATATACACTAGATTCATACAATGTTGATCTGAGGTGCTTATAACCCTACAACATGTTTTAGTTTCTGCTGTGTAATCACCATTGAGGCAATGTTATTTGAATTTTTTGTTTTGAGCCATTTATTTGATATACTAGTAATCATTGCATCAGTCTTAGGACGACACATTGTTAATTATACATGTAGGTCAATCTTAAAGAATTTTACTGCCCCAGGAAAAAACTGTGAGGATAAAAAGTTCTGGATCCGCTACTGCATTGTTAATTAAGCACTAAGAAAGTCAGTTTGCTAGTACAATGTAAATGGCCCGTGACAAATGTTATTAAATCATTTTTTACAGCACTTGTCTTTAGCTTGATCTCGGTCTTGATACACTGAACTATAATATTCTGAGAAGTAGATGATGACTCGGTTGCTTTTAAATTATACTGATGCTATGATACTTATTGTAATTAAAACGTTTTTTCTGATGTCTGTTGTCAGTTTGATGCACTTGAGCATAATGAACAAGTGAAGGTCCTCATATCCACATTGGAATGTGAAACAGTTAGTATTCAAATAACAGAAGTTTTCAAATGATGTTTGCTGGGAACAGTATATCTAACATAATAATATACATGTTCCTGATGTTTGGCATCAAAACTTTCAGATCGATGTCAGTTTTGACAAAAACAATGCACTTTTCTATTAAAGCCGGTATTTACCTTATTTACATGTTCTTGGCGTGAGACATAAGCCATATAATTATCGATTATTTTATATTCTATCACCTGTGTATTGTTAAATAAATCAAACCATTATCACTTGTCAATTATCTGACAACTTGGTCAAATATCAACTTGTTCTCGCATACCGGACTCTTTCGATATTCTCGGGCTTTTACTTATTCAATAATAAACAGTTGTAAATATCGTACATAGAAAAAATAGTGCGGGAAAATGTTCATTCATGATTCGCGTAGATTTCTTTTGATTTTCTTCGGCCAATGGCCGATCCGCAAAGTAGTTTTGTGATACTTATTTGCAAAATGAAGTTAAATTCCTCTGAATTGTTGGTAAATATTTATTCCTTTTTTATTCAAGCTGTAATCTTTTCAAAAGAGTAGCAACTCAAAATATCCAAGAACCAGAATTCGAACACTAGTACTACATTATCTTGGAGCAGAACATTGCGATAGTCTGTCTCACTGGAAGTTGAGGCCGATGCCTATGGAAAGTAGCTATAGCAAGCTATAGCAAACATTCCAAAAACAAGGCAACATGAATCCAACCTAAAACCAGATGCTACATCAAGTGCTCCTGAATGGTTGAAAGATAATTGAAATTCCAATTGGTTTGATCATGTTGATGTCATTATGTTGTAAATAAATCATGGTCTTGTATTATTTTTAATTTTAGTTTCTTGTGTATAATTCCAAATTGAGTATGACATCCATTATCGAGGCTTGTATAGGGTATATTGGGATACGGGATATTTGCCATTTTAATTTTAGGGATATGGGATATTTGTCCTAAAAGTAAATGGGATATGGGATATTGATGCATTGATAAGGATATTGAATTCTTAACAGGAAAAAAAATAAGTGGAATTTAAAAGTTAAGTACAGAAATATTTACATCTCACTTGATAAAATTGCCCAAAAAATTTAATATTAAAGTTCATTTTAGTGCTTTGTTGATTTAATTGAGTTGATGGTCGTTTTATTTAAAAGTCATCCAAACCCAAGCGAAAAGTATTGATCTATTTTCGATATTTATATGCTCATATGTACTGATAATTTTAAAAGTATTTGTTTTGCTTTCCATACTTTGTTCCTTATTGTTAATTTTCCTTTTTTTGGATGGTGATGTTCCTTTGGCACTATCTTACGGTGTTTATATATCACAACACCTCGGCTACGCCCATGTCTGTTGTAAAGTTTTGGATTTTAATGAACGAAATCTATGTATTACTGGTAAATTATTAAGTCAGGGATTTCGTTACCACAAATCACTTAAAATCTTTACTAAATTCTAGATTTGGTTTTGAAGTTTGTTTCTACCTGTAGAAAACTTATTTCAAATGGGATAGCACATCCTCATTTTTACGGAGATGTTGTTTACTGTGCCATTGGATGCTGGTGATGTAATGATTGATAATTTAGTTTCAGATGCATTACTTTTTATTAGTTGTAATTGGCTTTGAACTAGCTGTCAGTAACTGCGAGTACTCTCAGATCTATACTTAGCGTCTTTTTGTTGATGGGATGTACAAGTACTCGGTCACGTCCACTCTCTGTTTTTGTTAGATGTATTTCTATTTGTATCCATCTCATGAGTTCAGCCTTTTTCAACTGATTTGTTTAGTTCGTTCTTATGTTGTACTGTTACACCACTGTCCCAGGTTAAGAGGAGGGTTGGGATCCCGCTAACATGTTTAACCTCGCCACATTCTGTATGTATGTGCCTGTCCAAAGCCAGGAGTCTTTAATTCAGTAGTTGTCGTTTGTTGCTGTGTTACATATTTGTTTTTTGTTATTTTTTTTATACATAAATTAGGCCGTTAGTTTTCTCCTTTGAATTGTTCTACATTTGTCATTTCAGAACCTTTTATAGCTAACTATGCGGTATGAGCTTTGCTCATTGTTGAAGGTCGTACAGTGACCTATAGTTGTTAATTTGTGTGTCACATGGTCTCTTGTGAAGAGTTGTCTCATTGGCAATCATACCACATCTTTTTTTTTATATCATATGCTCATATGCATTGATAATTTTCTTGAAATAATCAGTTTTTTGTTAGATGTATCCATCTGATGAGTTAAGCCTTATTGTTGTCAATGTTTTTATTTGTTTTGATGCTTTATATGATTACAGGATATTTTCTAGTGTTTTACCTCTTATTCTTTACGTGGCGAGGATCTTCAGAGGTCTCCACGTTTCACAGATTGTTCTGATGTGCAACGGCTGTTTTGCCAGACAAGCTGGGGCCGAGGGACGGCAGAGCACGTCCCATATCGAAAAGTAGATATTTCGCTGTATAAACTATGTTAACAACGAAATGCGCATCTGGTGCAGGAAAATTGGTACCGTTAATGTTATTACTACCACTGGGTCAATGCCTCTGCTGGTGGACTGTTAGTCCCGAGGGTATCACCAGCCCAGTAGCCAGTACTTCGGTACTGGCATGAAAATACGAGTTTTTTTGTGTTATTAAAATTTGCTGTTACAAAATGTTATAAACTATTATAAATTAAGGACTGTATCTCCCTCATACAAAGCTCTGATTCCTTTCACGGATTTGGCTATACTTTTTGGACCTTTTGGATTATAGCTCTTCATCTTTTATATAAGCTTTGGATTTCAAATATTTTGGCCACGAGCATCACTGAAGAGACACGTATTGTCGAAATGCGCATCTGGTGCAGGAAAATTGGTACCGTTAATGTTATAATTACTAAATAATCAATGTAAATTAATATATTTTCTTTCTATTACTGGTGTTGTGAGGAAGGAAATTAAAAAAAAAGTAACAAAAATATTGGGATCTATGTAATTCAAGATCACAGAGTCAAATGTTGTGTTATTTCTTTGCTAAACAAGGACTGTGCAAATTTTGCCTGCTGTAAAAATATTGCAACAGTTAAGTGTAATGTAGGTACACTAGCAGAAAGCTTTCTTGTGTTAAATTATGAGTTATTGAACTTGCATGCTAAATATCCACTTTTTGAAATGGACGTGCTATGACGTCACACAGTCTCAGCTTGTCTGTCAAAACAGCCGTTGGATGTCAGAGCAATCTCGGACAAGAGACATGGTTGAGTCCTTCTGTTCTTTCCAACATAGGTTAACGTGAAGGATGAAGTTTCTTATCAATGAAAGAAGAATGCTATCAAAATGAAGTTTTACAGTCATATGCATCACGGTTTGAACAATTAAAAAAAAAGTCTGTAGTTGGACCCCTTATACTAAATTTATCGTTTAAGATCACATAAAAAGAGATTGTTATACAAGGCTCTAAGATGGAACACTTTATCTTTTGGGCATATATATTCTTATTTAACACTGGAAGTATGCACTGTTAATTTCCTTTAACACAGTTTGTTTTCCCAGTCAAAATTGTTAACGTTGTGATGATGAGGGGAAAAAGTGGGCTTGGGAATGAATTGACAATGATTTTTTGGGATATTTCAAAATAGTTTTAGGGATATGGGATATTTGTAAAAAATATTTATTGGGATATTAGGGGTAAACATTATAGGGATACGGGATATTGGGATAAAAACTTAATGGGATATGGGATATTGATACCCCCCCTAAACAAGCCTCATTATCACTGAACTATTATACATATTTAATGAGGGGCCAGCTGAAGGACACCTCAGGGTACTGGAGTTTCTAGCTGCATTGAAGACCCATTGGTGGCTTGTGGCTGTTGTCTGCTCTATGATCGGGTTGTTGTCTCTTTGACACATTCCCCATTTCCATTCTCAATTTTATTTAACTCCAATAAGGAGACTACTGAAAATTTTGGCCATAATATTAATTTGTAGATCACGTCTTGCTGAACGTTTTTATTTTATAAAGATTCTTTTCAAATGTTTTATCTATCATAATTATCAAGTTAACAGACATAAACATGATAAAGAAATGTATTATTTCAGGGCAATACCTCAAATAAGAAATCAACTGAAAGTAAATGAACAGTAGGTAGATCTCAGCATCATGATTATTTTCACTAAGTCAGATTTAGGATCTTAATAGCAATTTCTAAGATAAACAACAAAACTTGCATTTTACTCCTGTGCTCTATTTTTAACCATTTCTGCCATGTTGTTTGAAAGGCAAGGTCATCAGACACGTTTATTTAAAACTACATATACCTGAATTATAATTATGGCCAAGTTTGGTTCAAATTGACACATTAAGTTTAGAGGAGATGACTTATTAAAATAGGGGACAATGAATGCCAAGTGGTGAAGTTTAGAACAGCTTACTCAATTGACCCTTTGGATAAAGGTGATCTCATAACAATGATTTCATTAGTAATTAGAATCAAAGTTATTTTTCTATTTCATTTGAAACAAACAAGTAAAACTGTTTACCATGGCTAGCAAACAGACTTCATCCTTTTTATAACATGTACATGAAGCACTTGCCTCAATATTATTGAATGTGTCAATGGGAAACAGATGATGCCCTGCATGCCTATAATGTTATAAATGGACAAAACTCAAAAACTGTAAACTTGACGCTACTGGTATTAGTACTTGATGTGAGTTTTAAGATAATAAGCATGGTGTATAAGTTTCATAACATTTAGTTGAGGCAAACTTAAATTAGAGATCAATAATTTTTTTTCATGTGTAAAGAGTCATAACTCTAGAATGGTAACAGTGACCCAACCAAAATTCAAACTTGATCTGTGTTTTGTGGTAATTAACATTGTGTAGAAGTTTCAAAACGTTTAGCTCAGGCAAACTAAAGTTAAAGAACAAAAACAAAAAACTCAGCTATATATTTTTGGGGGTTTGTCTAATGCTATGATGTCATTGTAATCTGTGTTGTCTTCTGCGTTGTCACTGTGTTGTCGTCGTCCAAAGACACATTTCAAGAAGAAATCTTCAATTGCACAGTATTGTGCAACAGATTGTAAGCCCTTTGACAACATTTATTTTGTTTCAAAAACCTATAATAAAGTAAAAAATGTTATCACAATCCAAATTCAGACAGTATTAAGCTCGAATATTGTGTCTAATTTGCCCCAACTGTTCAGGATTCCACATCTGCAGTAGTATCAGTCTGTGCTCAGCGAAGCATTTTATTCCATTTGTAAAGGGGAATGATTTTAGAACAATATAAGTGACACCACCAAAATTCAAACTTAATCTGTGTTTTTTGATAATACGTTAGAGAATGGAAATCAATTTTGGAATGTACAGACATACAGAAGAACACCTGGGTAAAACTGAATAGCCCCTCCAATATGACAGGGCATAAAAATAAGTGATTCAGAAATCATTCATTTAAGTAGATCCCCTGACTGTTTTTGAAATCTCTTAGTTTTGTTTCTGATCTAATTATTCTTGGACAGCAATACTCAAGCAACAGCAGTGGTTAACAATTAGGTAAATAGCAGATTCAAGCACTGATAATAATTCTTTTGTTATTACACTGCTTGAGAATTGGAATATGTCTATACTCAACCATTGCCATACAAATTTACAATAGATATATTGTACATTCTTTTACTTACAGGGTGTTGCTGTCGTTGTTGGAGACTCAGAGTCATCATACACTGTTAAAATTTCAGATAAACTACTTTCTGGTGGACCATGTGCTTCTAAATACAGAACAGTTTTATAAAATATCTACATTTGTAATGAAATACAATGATTTAAATGTGGTAAAATTAACTTTCAACATTAAATCATATAAACCACATTTAATTTAATCACACGTGCACTTGGCCATCAACTCAAACCTAAAGCGGGCGCTATCATTTTCTATATGTTCATTGGACTGTGAAATTGGGGTAAAAACTCTAATATGGCATTAGGGAACATGTACACTAAGTTTGAAGTTGATTGGACTTCAACTGTATTAAAAACTTCCTTGACCAAAAAGTTTAACCTGAGTGGGACAAATGTATAAACAAAAAGGTGAACGACCGAAGGGATGCACAGACTGAAAAACATAATGCGCCTAGATGGGGTATAAAAACTAAGACATTGAGATACTGAAGGTAAAAATTCAGTTCACATTGTGTTAATTTACGTTTTTTGATTGAGTTAAAGACTTCCAATTGATATTTTATCGTGTGTTTTCTATGTTGTGATGTTATACTATTGTTTCAGAAAAAGGAAGAAGTTTGGTACCATTAAAACATTTAATCCTACTGCAAATGTTTGCACCTGTCCTAAGTCAGGAATCTGATGTACAGTAGTTGTCGTTTGTTAATGTAATTTATACGTGTTTCTCGTTTCTTGTTTTTATATATAGATTAGACTGTTGGTTTTCCCGTTTGAATGGTTTTACACTAGTAATTTTGGGGCCCTTTATAGCTTATTCATGTTATTGTTCGGTGTGAGTCAATGCTCCATGTTGAAGGCCGTACATTGACCTATAATGGTTTACTTTTATAAATTTTTATTTGGATGGAGGGTTGTCTCATTGGCATTCATACTATATCTTCCTATATCCAATTAAAACTGAAAAGACATCATACAGTTTGTTTAACATGGTTGAAGGACAGTTATGGTGTAATATCAACATTACCATTGTCTACAGTTAAATCTGATTGATCTAATTCCAACGATGGCCTTTTCTGATTCTGGTTGGTATCTATTTCCTTCTGCACACTTTGAATCTCAGTTGGTTTCTGTCCATCAAATTCATTCCCTGTCAGCAAATCTTTGTCATTATTTGGCATTGTGGAGTCTATCTGACAGCGTTCTTCAACTGTAAAATATATAACTATGTGCTTATTTTCCATACTCATATATTGAGAGGAGGACTGACTTTTCTAATTTCTAATGAAATACAGTTAGAGGGAGAACTACAAGTGTTTGTCATATATATTATGGGATGGTGTTGAACAGTATGACAGTAATTCTGTGGATATTATACATATATATTCAAATCAGTAGGAACATTGGACAAGTTTACATATACAGTTTGGTACATGGGAGAACCATGTTGTTTTAAGGGACGTAAAAAACTGATATTTCAAGAAATTTACTTTAGAATTATACACATTTAAAGAAGAAAAAAGTGTAGGGCCATAACTTCTGCAATAATCACTCAATCTTATCTAATGTATTTGGCAGATTTTACAATAAGAAGGAAATATTTTTTTTTGTATCCATCAAAAAAGCAATTGCTGAAACTGTGAAACAGACTGTGTAATGGAGTAATGCATTATGTTATTGAATAAAATGTGTCTTTCTGAGTAAATAAAAATAAAAATTACTCTGTGTTTGTGTTTTTTGTTAGAATTAGAGGGTTTTCAATTTCAAAATATTGGACATGGAATAGACATCATGACCTACTTTACTGACATCCAGCTTATTTGGAGTGGAATTTTGAAGTATTATTTATAAGTGGAGCCTAATAACATGGACTTATATTTTAATAAAAAGTCTTCTTTTGTGTTTTAATCATAACTTTAAGGCAGTTTTTTATTGGTAAAGGCTAAAAAAGGTAATTTAATAATATTGTTGCTAACGTCACGTCTTTTCCGTCCATTGTGGTATGTCACGATCGCAATTTTCTTGATGGTTCTCAGACAGCCCATTGTAGTTATTTTTATCCCGGGTTTTATAAATAATTGAAAATAGCAATCATATTAAATTTGGATGACGTAAGGGGTTCAAAGGACTTGAGGAATCAATATCATTGGCTGTTTTATTTTTTGCGAACGTTACTCTCGACGTTTCCGTCCAAATCAGTGTCACGTGAGCAACATATATTTAGATCTGTAACTCTCCTGTATAGGAGTTACGATATCGCCCTTTGCAGAAATAGATTCGGAGTCAGTTCCTTCACATGATGGGGAAGCAAAGATGGGAAGTTGTATGTAATATCGTTACAAGAGGACCTTAAATGTATTCCGTCCACCAAAAAGACGTTCGCAACAAAACGTAATGTCATGATAGTAGATGTTGCTAATGTTACTATTACGAATTGGTTTCTTGTGTATTCATTTGATATAAAGTACACCTGCAAATGACATTCTGTATATTTAGAAATTCTAAACCAGACTGTACAATTTTATTACTCCAGGCATATATTAAACATCACTGTGTGCATACATTTTAACTTTTAAAGATGTTGTTGCTCATGTGACATGTCCAAATGTCGCTAACGTTACTCATTTTTTGGTTTCTTGTGTATTCATTTGATATTAAGTAAACCTGCAAATGACATTCTGTATATTTAGAAATTCTAAACCAGACTGTACAATTTTATTACTCCAGACATATATTAAACATCACTGTGTGCATACATTTTAACTTTTAAAGATGTTGTTGCTCATGTGACATGTCCAAATGTCGCTAACATTACTCATTTTTGTCTCTGTCACGTTAGCAACATGAAAGTAGGAGACAGAACACAATACTGTAAAATCTGCCATTTGTAGATTAGATATGAATTTTAAACAAACTATAATCATGGTGAAATTCATTTTCATTACTGTTCTTACACTTACAATTTAAAGATGCATATTTCTGCTGAGATTGATCAGCTAGACAAGAATCCAATTTACTATTGTCTACAAGCTGCCTTGAATTAGAGGGGTTTGTCAAATGGTTCTCCTGTAATGATGCATGGTATGAACTGACATGATTGTCCCCTAAATCATTTGCCTTTTTGAGGACAGTCTGTGGTGAGATTACATCTCCATGGTCTTCAGGATCATTATTCTGAGAAGCATTATGGTTTACACAGTTATCTCCTCCTGATGTGCCAGAACTGATTCCTTGTTCAGAATCTGAACCACTGAAAACAGGATGGTGATCACTCAAATGACCTTCAGATCTATGAAATGTTCTCTCCACTGAGGTGTTTTCTTCCTGTTCTATTGTCTGTGTACTTTCAAAGAAATCTGCTGATCCAGAAGCATCATTTGCAGTACCTATAAATATATAAATGATTCAATTGACAAAAAAAAAATGACTCATGGTTAACAGTTTTATATTTGGCATGAAGTCAGACACAATTCTTATGTAAGTCTTTTTTTTTATTTACTGTTTTTAGAAAATTTTGGAGTTTTATCCCTTAAATATTTAACTATACAGTAAAAAAAAGACTTATTTGATTCATTTCTTGAATTTCACTAATCTATAATGCTTTTATGATGATCAGATGGAGTTTAATTGTCAGACAATAAAATCTCCTTTGACTGATATCTTCAAAATATTACTCCTTGATGGATTTTTTTTTTATACTTCATTCGCATAGGATTTTTCAGTAAAATGCTGGAAATATGCTTTAAAGTATAAAATGCAATGTGAAAAACAAATATTAGGTCAAATAAATTTAAGTCAGATATTCTTATGAGTATCCTTTTTATATTGAATACAAATTTTATTAAGTCTGATGCAGACATTTCATAATCAGAACTGTGGTACAACACAGGCGTCAAAAGGTGTCATTATAGAGTAATTTTAGGAGCTGGCTTAAAAAGGCATCATCATGGAGGAAAGGGTTCAAGGATATCTTGTAGATTTTATATACTTTTAATTGACTGCATTGATTTTAGACTTTTTTTTATATTTTAGGGTACATGCATTTTCATATTTTATTTCTATCATTTCTTTTTCATTCTTTTATTAATTCGTATATGCTTGTCTGATTGGTATCAGTTGGTGCTTTGTAATTATGTGTTACATATTTTTTGTATTATATTTATTTAAGGAATGACTGTAATATTTTTTCTGTCTATAAAGAAATAACATCAAAAATGAGGTGCACACTAAATAACCTGTGTAGTGGGTTATTTCAAAGTGTAGACCACATTTTTATGTTATTTCAAATAGACAGAAAAAAATATCAAGTCACTTGAATTCTAAATTCCATTTCAAACTGGAGTAAACCATGAAAAAACGTTGATGATGTCAAGGTCACATGACAAAATTATGTCTATGAGCTTATAAACAAAACAGTGTCAGCCAATCAGAAGATGCATTACATCCAAAATTAAATTATTTTTAAATATAAAGTGCTTAGAGTAATTGTGGTGATTATATAATGCGCTCTATAAATATTGTATTTATTGAATTTATTATATAATTGTATAAATAAACCAATTGTTCAAGACGTTTATTATAATTAAAGGGGTTTTATATAAAATTAATTTGTATAAGTAAACTTTTGGGGAATATTAAAGTTAGATTATTCAAATTAGCATCATCAGATAATTAAAATTTTACAAATTTAATTATTCAAGTAAATATTTCTTACATCTTTGAATAAGTAAACATGACATTCCAGTAGAAGTATTATCACTGTCTGCTAGTTCATTGTCAATTATAAATTGCAAAACTAACTTAACGATCTATATTTAGTCATTATTCTGCGATCATGTTTTCAAATCTCACCGATATAATTGTCATTTAGATTTTATGTTGCATGTCATTTAAACTAAGATATCAAATTTCAACTAAGACAAAACTATTGTCCTTTTCAAATAATTTTTACCTGTTATTTACAAAGCACTAAAAATATTTTGAATAGTAAACTTATAGATAAAGACTTAGCTTAACTTCTGGGGTATAAATTGTATATTTATGATAATAAATGGTTTGATAGTTTATATTTCTATTTTGCTTGATAGTTTTTAGAACAGAATTGCCTTGTTGTTTCTCATTTTTCAAACCTTACCTAAATAGACACTTAAAACAGGTATATTCTGAACATTTCATGATTTGGTACATGTACCTGTATTAGAAAACCTGCCAGCTACCAAAAATTAAGTTACAAGAATTTAACCCTACCTGAAATATATATTGCAATCCGTTCCAAACATACCAATACCAATATGTCCACTATGGATTTGGAATATCCAAGTTTCAATGTATTGGTTTTTTTTAACCTTCACCTTTCCAATTTAAAGGAAATACCAAATAAATTTAAAATATCGCAGGTGTTTCATTTTATCTATTTTTGGATTCTTTTTTTAGTAATTTTGTAATATCAATGAATACATTGTGTACTTTAATACCCAGGTAGATTATAAATAACTTATTTAAGATTTTTATTGGCATAATAACCAAAAAACTTAAATAAATTGGGTAACTACATTAAAAAGTCATTAGCACTGAGGACAGTACTCTGGACTATTTACTGTTATTAAATGATTGTGCAAATTCATATGGATACATGTATAGTGTATACTTATTTGATGTTTGTCACAAACTTACTGTTTAAAGTTTAAATAGCATTGAACATTTGAAATGTATTGATAATGTACTTTACACAGTGATTAATTTGATTAAATGACATGACTGAAACTTGTATGATAATCATAAATTAACACCTAAAAAATACCTTTTTTTATTCTTTATACTTCTATCACCTGCATTATTCAAATTAAACATTTTTGTTAAATGAAATTTTGTTTTGATAATAAAAAAATGCATAATATTTCATCTGACTTGCTTGTCATGCTTGTAGAAGTCAGTTTTTGTTTCAAATTATGGGAGGTAACTCATGACACCAAATATTCTGACTTTCACAAGTCGCAAAATTCTGACTTGTTTATGTCAGAGCTCTGACTGTCAATGAAACATTCAATAAAATCATGAAAAATAAGCCCAAACAATATTCACACATAATCAAATCAAATGTCATTTAGAAAAAGATAGTCAGGGAACTTTTTCTCAAGTTAAATTAGTCTGAATAGTAAAAAGAAGTCAGGAAATGCATCTTTTTCCCGATATGTCACAGTTTGACAATGCATAAGACATAAGACATAAGACATTTTATTTCACTAAAGCCCCCACATGGGGTATGTTAGTACAACATTTTAATAATATTTTTATTATTGTTACATTTCCATGTAACCGTAGCCAGTGCCTTTTTCTAAACATCGTAGATATTGCCTTCTTACCTCCTGGTTCAACCAATGAATAACGTCTGGTTATATGTTTATATACATAGTAACAACCAAAGGTGGCAGCACCAACACCAATGGCTCCAGCTAAAACCTGTTTCTGGATAGGCATGCTGCATATAACTCAACCCATTGTGAAGGATTAATCTGAAGAAAAACAAAACAGAATTCAAATTGTATACATGTAATTTTTTTTAATGATATATGGTAATCATTTTAATGAACATTGTACATCTATATAATCTGACCTAGTTTTAGATAGAGAAACACCAGGGCAGAACAAATATCAGCTTTATCATGTGTTTCCTGGTACTAAAAGTTAAAACATATATCTATGTCAAACATTTTTGTTTTTTACAAATTCAGTATCATACATGTCATAGGAGTCTTTTTCATAGATCAATATCAGAATGGAATATTTAGGACAATAGGTAAGGGTAATAAATGATATCTAAAATGGATGCCATTCTATGGCTGCTGTATCATATATATTGGAATATGTAGGAATCTTATTTATGAATAAGAATTTCATTAAATTTTGTGGGATCAACCAATCAAAATTTATTTCAAATGTAACTGACATCATGGACATATTGACTCAAAAGATTCCTTTCTGAATGATTCGTTAACACACAGCGTATCCTGATCTGAATTCTGCAGAGGGACCCAAATCACATGGACCAATAAATGACATTTGTATTGATCAGTGAATAGGCAAAATCTGGATTAGATTCTCAACAAGCTTATCCTACATCATCATGATCATGCACATGGGAACTCACATTGTTTCAAAGAAAACACCTTTGATGGACTTGTATCAACTTGATCATGTTGATTCTAATTCTAGTTGTCTGGTTAAAAATATTTGACTCATTCCCCATACCAATGAAAATGGCTAATGAACATAATAAAAAGTACTTTGGTGTTAGTTAAACGTCTTGGGTTTAGTCAAACAAAGAAGTTAATGTTACTGAAAGAGTTGCTAGTGTTCTAAACTGTTAAGGACTTTTGGTAAGTGATTTTTTTCTAAAAGTCTTTATACTTTATGTCAAACGAGTAACATGAGTAATCAGTATACATGTATATACATTTTTATGTACAACCAGTTGTGAAAGGTAAGCATTCAAATAATTAAAATGTTTTAATGTGCATCAATAGCTAAGAAACAACTCAACTGATTAATACAAAATTAATCCCAAATCATTTTTCAAGTATTTCCATCCTTATGACATGTATTAGTTTCTCCCAACCCTTTGGAAATACAATATTCCCTTCATCATTGGTTAATATGGAAACAAGATTAAACATATTGACTTGACAGGGATGTATATCTAAAATATAGAGTCAAAACTACTTGAAACCTTTGTCAATTTCTTCTGACAAACCTCTTATTATGAATGATCTGACACGGATGACCTGGGGTGACAGTATTTCAGGAAATCATGGTACCGCACAAAACAGCTGTGCTCAGTAAATGCACAATGTAAGGATAAAGCAACAGTGAAAATTTGTAAAAAAAATAAAGAAAACAGAAAAAGATCACCAAGGCACCCTACCAACACTGCTACTAAGACCCTCTTTAACTTTTCCCATAACCCAATATACATGTATTAAATGTATGTAGACATATTTTAGAATATGTTAAGTGGGTTACTGAACGCTAGGAAAAAATCAGATTGAGTTATCTTTCTTTATTCAGGTGTGCTCCTTCTTCTGAGGATTATAAACAGTACAAAGATGATGTAAATATTATCTTGTTATTTTCGAATCAAACATGAGGGCAGTCAATGACAAATACGTCTGAATTTGCTATTTATTTCACAGAGAACAAGTAAAACAATGTCTTCCACAAGTTGTTTGTGGTTTTCAACTTTCTGGCATAACGTTTTCGCATGCATGTGTTATTACAGACACTTTCATGAGTTGTCTACTCTTTTTACCTTAATCTGTAATAACATATGTTTGTTATCAGTAAAATATATCATAAATATTTTTATCTTTAATGACCACTTGGGAATTCTTAAAACTTTGCGCAGTAATTTAATATATTACCTTGATAACTAATTTTCTAATTCCATTAATACAATTTTGATCAACCATGGTAAATCAATGAGACAAGGCTTTTAAGGGCAAACTAAGCTGTAATAACGAGGCTTAAGTTATTACAAGCATGTAACTTACTATATATGAGAGTTAATGAGACACTTGCCTCATTACAAGCTCTGACCATCATTTCTTACAATGAATTGAAATAAATTGTTATGCATGTCAGAGCAAAGTCTTTTAAGAGATTTAGAGAAGCTGTAATAACACCCTTTTGTTATTGCAGGAATACATTTTCTGTAATAACATAGGTGTACTATGCATGATTGGTAAACTATGAGCTGTTATATCTTTGAAAAGATTAGTATACTTAAAGAAAATTATAATATCAATAGAACTTGAGAAAAATTTAACAAAATAAAGGTTGTATATTTTCCTTTTGAAACATGTAACATACATATGTTATCACAGTTTTTTTTATATTTTAGCCCACAATAACAACATGTATGTTATTTTTCTCTAATAACTTATTTAAGTTAGACCCTTGACTGTAAAACAACAGACATGGCAGATTATGACACCAGTTGTAACTGTTGATTAGCTTGGGGTTGTAAACAAAGTCATAAACTTTTCGCCAGGTAAAATTTAGCAATTAGCGGATCATATTAATATGAACAAAATAATATACAATCGATCCTTCAAAAAAGGTAGGGCCCCTGGAAACTGTAGAAAGGGCATGTAGGTCGGCACTCAGGAAGGGCGGGCGCCACACCCTCTGAAAACCGCTTAGCTGGAACACTGATAAATCTAGGTGCATGAAATGACAGTGAAGCACGTACCTCCTTAACAAGTAGGCACATCTATAGACCGTTAAAATACGTTGTATGATTCACTTACATACTTACTGCCCGGTATGCCATGGGCATGTAGGGCAGCAAAAGATTCACTTAGCATTCTTAGTAAGGGAGCTACCATTTGATTTTTATGGGGGGGATAGGATGAAATTTGAAAAAAATAGGCAGGACAGGAGTTTTGAGTAAAAAAAAAAAAGGCAGGATGAGCAACTTGGTAAAAAAAAAGGCAAGATGACAATTTGTGTAAAAAAAGTCAGGATAAACTAGTAAAAAAAAAAGGCAGGACCGAATAGAGTAAAAAATAAAAAGCCAGGACAGAGATTAAAACTAAAAAAAAAAGCAGGACAAAATTTTTCATCCTAGCCCCCCCATATAAAAATCAAATGGTAGCTCCCTAACACACATGTAAGAACTCCATCCAAACATTTTATTTTTTACTATTTTCTCATACAGCTTACAAACAACAGAAATAAAAAATACTTGGGAACAACACTCAATTGTCAATATAGACCGTATTAGACGTCTCTTCACAGAAGGTCTGAGTTTTCCTTATTTAAATCAATCATGTCTTTACTTAAAATCAGCTTCAAAACTTTATTAATGACTAAGACTTCTCCTCAGACACATTCCTTTTCCTTCAATCATTTATTTCTTCAAACGTCTAATTTTATACTTAGTCTGAGATGTCATCATAGACTGTCCCAGTTGTCTTAGAACTTCATTGTTCTTAAGACGGTCCGAATTGTCCAAGTTGTCTTTTTGGAGACAGTCACAGACAGTCTGAGTTGTCTCCAGGGTATTCTGATCTATAAGAGTATTGAGTAAGCTTGACTTACTTGTTCAAGTTAGCACTGACTGTCACAGTCATGACAGTACTCAGTAGTCAGGTAGTTGGCTGACAGTGACACTAAATTTATAGTACACCCATGTAATCTCAATTCTTATACATTTTGAGGACTCTACGGTTAGCAGATATTTTATGATTTGAATGAAAAGATAATTTCTCTAAATAATTGGAATTTTCTGACGAAAAATCTAAAGATAAACATGTAAAAATTCCTTAGGTATACCCACGTTTCCTCTTTGGTCTTGTATCAGTTTATTGAAGTGTTGATTTATGGCATTGGTTTAAATTCATTACATGACGATATAATTCAACCATAGGACCATTTATAAAATATAACCAAAACAACGAAATAAAGAATATGATATCCCCTACGTTTTCAATATTATCAAATTCAAATTGTGTGAATATTTTTAATTAACAGTTTTTAATCGTTATGATTAGTATTGATAAATTTACACTTCACTGAAACAGTGTGAGAAAACGAAAGTACATGTATTATAAGCGCTAAGTCATCGAAAAGGGTAAGTCGCCGTCTTCAAGATAAAAAAGAACCTGTCACTGTTTTGTCAACAAATATAAAGCAGAAAAGTATAAGTATAGTCAAGGAGCCCAAACTACCAATCAAACAGTATTATATTATTTTTACGGAGATAAACTTACGTGGTGTTTTAAAAACGAAAGTACATGAAACCAAAATTAAATATGTATTTGTGAGTGTGGCAAGTAAGGGGGGTTTGATGAGTGTCAGTTTCTATAGTATCTTTGAATTCTTGCCATTTCACTTTATTCTTTATACTTCTGCCAATTGATCTCTGTTATATTCGTTCTAAACATGCATGAAATATTTGCAACTGGACATAAGAAACCAACAATCAATTACATGTAATATATTTTTATAATTCATCACCTTTTTATTCTGTTATTTATTTTTTATCCCATTATTCTGTTTTCTTTAAACCATTTTGCAGCCCTTAATAGCCTCATACATGTACATGATAATTGAAAAAGAAAAAAATATACCATCCTATATCAGTCACTGTATTCTTGGACTTATAGATATTAAATTGTATTAGTCCCAGATTATGTTATTTTAGTATGTCTTAAAATAAAAAATAGCATTTTATTAATGATTATTATATTAAACAATGCCAATCTAATCCTGGATTAGAATGGCATTGTTTAAGACATACTAAAATAACATAATCTTGGACTAATACAATTTAATATCTATAAGGTATATAAGATATAATGGTGAAAAGGGGTGTGGGGATGGAAAAGGGGCATTTTTTTTACATATTTTTTGTTTAACTTCCTTTAAAAATAAGACATTCAGTCTTGCATGAAGAAAAAAAATTGTTGAATAAAGTAAAAAAAATAAATAATAACATATCCCTTATATTGATACTTACATTCTTGGTACAAACCTTTATTTGTACACCATTTATACACATTCATTTAAAACCACTATTTAGAACACAGATTTAATTAGTAATTTCTTGTCAGATCAGAAGATTTCGCCTCTAAATCGATCTTTATCTGTGTATTACAAACCAATAAAAATATTTGAACTATTTCAATCAAAGTGTAGTACTATGTGTACATGTACATGTAGTTAACATCAAAACTTGGAAAAAGACTTAACACATAGGTATCAATAATTACACACCCACCGATAAGCATGATAAGTAGCCATAAATGCATGTTGAAGCTGGGGTTAATTAAAGGCCAGTTAATAAGCCAGATCAAGCTGTCAGTAGCAATAAAATTATGTTAAAATTTTTTAAGGTGACCTGAATTTTAAGATCTTGTACCACATTTTTTTGTGTGTTAAAAACCCGTATTATGTCAAAAACTTGATTACAATCTAAATCTGACAGTTTCAAGCTTGAATATAATGTTCAAACTTGCTCCGTCCTGTTCAAATTTCAACCTCTGCGGTCGTATCAGGCTGGGCTCAGCTAAGCATTATATTTTGTATATATAATATCATACAGTCTATATATGCTTTTGAAAATGACCCTGTTTATTAAACTGAACATTTTCTGTGAAAGAGTTGTCTCCCCGAACACTGTTTTTCTTGTTATGAGAACTCCTTCACAACCTTTAAAGAAAGTGACAATTTTCCCCAAAATGCACATTATATCCTCATGGTATGATGTTTAATTTTGACATAAGCTATCCCATGTATCCAGAGTCTCCATATGAGAGTTATTCCCCCCTTATGCATTTGATAGAAGTAATATGCATTTCTAACTGTTTAACCATATAAGTGATAAAGACCTAGAGTCTTTTGATATGACGACCTTGGAAAAATGAAATAAGGTCAGGGTCAGAGGTCAAGGTCATATTCTAAATTGAAATTTTGGCTTATTTCTCTTATTTTCAAAAACTGTATAGGGCCAAAAAAAAATATATGTCTGTTTAGTCAGGGTCGGTCGGGAAACAGGAAACAGACATATATTTTTTTTTGGCTTAAGATATCAACAACATATATTTACTAAATTGTTAGTTGCACCATGTTGTAACCATGGTAACACATACATTTTGATTGAAAAGGTATGCTATCTGTATCATTTAATTGGAGTTTTCTCCCATCTTATATTTAAAATTATGCCTTTCGTGATATAACTCATTCACTTTATATAATGAAGACCAAGTGTTTTTTTATTTGAGGTCCTTGGTTTATGTCCATCAAATTCAGCTAAAGGTCATAGGTAAATTTGACGTTCTAGATTTTGACCTTTCAAATTGTCCTACTTCATATGAATAAATAATAAAGCCATGGGACTTTGGCATTAGGTTGCAAGCCATTATAATCTTGGAAAAGCCAACCGAAAGTGTGATCTTGTGTTAACAGGAAGTAGCTATTTTTTATACTTGTTTAATGTACAAGTATATTAAAGAACCTTATATTTTGGAATCAGTGTCAAGTAAACTATCAAATAATTCCAGAAGTGACATTTTTCAAACATGAAGTAACAAATTATCTCCCTTCAAGTTATTAAAAAAAAAATTATCTCCCTTATTAAAAAAAAATAGTCTAGAAACCATATATATTTTTTAAATCAGCGCAACTCCATGAACTCATTTGACACTGGAAATGATATTTTAAAACAAATTATTTTTGTATCAAAATAGATCTTTTGGGGTGGAAAGACCTTCAATTGTCACATCTGAACAATTGGTTTTTAATGTTGTTTAATTATTTAATCTTTTATATATACCCTTTACAAATAGATGCTGGAAAACTGTTCTTCAGTATTAAAGATGTTAAATTAGAAAGGAGTACTAAGTAATGACAAGATGTAACATTGAGTTCTACATGTACATGTATCTTGTTAATACATTAATAGTAATACTACATGTATTTATAATAATCTAAAAATAAAAACTCCGATAGTCACATGTTTGTATAATCATCAATATTGAAAGTAAGTACATTGAAGACCTACAAAAATACCCCAAAAATAATATACTTTTATACAAATATGCAAATATATTACTGGTTGTAATAAAGAAGAAAATATAATAATTATCAAAATGAAATATTTTTTTAACCGGATGAGTGATTAAGGCTCTTTGGAGTTTTGTGTAGATTATGATAGGAGATACAATATTTACAGAGAAAAAATGTAGTTTCTATAGTTCACATACTTTTATATTTTCAGATAAATAGATAGATAGATAGATGTTGAACATTTCAGTAAGACACATTACTCTACAGAACACAAATAATAAGTGTCCTGAATGATATTTTCCAAACAGCTGATCACCCAAGTATTCAAGTA
The DNA here is from genome assembly GCF_965363235.1 of Mytilus galloprovincialis. Taxonomy (NCBI): domain Eukaryota; kingdom Metazoa; phylum Mollusca; class Bivalvia; order Mytilida; family Mytilidae; genus Mytilus; species Mytilus galloprovincialis. The sequence continues at coordinate 21,050,639 of NC_134843.1, forward strand.
AAGTATTTTGATTGTCTATGGCAGACAAGCTGATACAAATTTTCAGTGTCTTAACAGAGGAATGTCTGATCAAGGAAACCTTAAAAAATCTGAGAAGGAAAAATCTAAGAAGAAAAAAGTAGAAACACCAACCAACAAAGCAGACAGAAAACCTGATACAACTGCTCAGTCAGAATTGGAGAAAGAAGTAGAAACACCAACCAACAAAGCAGAAGGAAACCTTGACAAATCACAAAAACCAAAGAACCTCTATGTAGGGGAATCTGACAGTTATCAATTTAATAGCCAAGTTAATAAACAGACTGGCCACGGAGAGGATGAACATTCAGTAAATAATGACAGTGAGAAACAAAACTCATCTCATCAAACTAGTGGTATACTGGATGTTGAAACTGTAAAAAGAATAGTTAAAGAAGAATTAAGTAAAGACAAAAGATCAATAAAAATGCAGACTGGGGCAATTATGTAAGTCATATTATGTGTAACAAAAATGTATAACACAGGAATTGATAAAAAAAATTACATCTAAAATTAATATTCATTCAATAACAAAAGAAAATATCACCTTATAAGTTTTGTGAATCTTAGATCTGTGGTTACCTGCACCAGACAATCTAATATTATAGCCAGTCATATACAAATAGGTAGAACTGCTATGTGCTATATGACCAATTGGCACCTGAAAGAAGGACAAAATTCAGCTATGACATAAGGGAGTTAGAACTTCAGTTTCTTAATAATTTCTTAATCTATGAGCAAAGAATTTTAGAAGTAATTTAAACATCATGTCAGTATTGAAGTACTGACCACAGGACTGACCATACCCTCTGGGACTATTAAACAGTTTACCAGCAGTTGTATCAACCTTAAATGCTAGTAATAAATTGAAAATACAATGTAACGCTTTATAAATTTCATAACAGAAAAGCCATGCATACCTAACAAAACAACAAAATACTTTACTTTTGCATCTTCTTTTTTTCTGTTTTGTTTAGTCTGTTAAAGAGATTCACAATGAGATTTGAATTAAAACTCTTGGAGTACATATTTAAAAAAAAACAATCAATGGGAGATAACTCAATATTTTTATCCTTCAGTAATCTGATTATCATACAAAATACAAATATCAAATCAACAACCTGCATTTAATTTCTTACAATAAATGAACCATAGCTTTCTATTTATACATGTATTTAGCACTCATAAACATGTCCATTTCTGCCTCACAGAAACATAATTATTTATACTTAAACATGTCATTAATTCTATTGACATGATTAGATGTTTGTGAAAGGAAATGTTTCAGCATCCTTTATCAGTTTGACATTATTGGACAGAAAATGACATCCTATAGACATGTTTTGGGGGAGTGGATAGCTTTGAGAGACTTGACACATCTCTGAGTGTTACAAATATTTATAAGCAAGGGAACATGAAATAAAAAATGAGAAAAACCACTGTAAAAAAAGTTTATGACTGTCTTAAAAAAAATGAGGTATCTTTAAAGATAGGTATCTCTCTGGGTATTTTAAAAAAAATATAATTTTGTAGTCATTTAATATAAACAACCAAAGGAACCATGTTACAGTTGATGAACAAAAGTAAAAGGATATTTTAAGATGCACTTTTCAAAAGCACAAATGTTTACAAAAATGTCAGTTACATTAGTAAATACTTATTGTTTCAAATGATATTATGATATGAGAAGATGTTCTATAAAGGCAAAATAATTTAATGGAGGAGTGGGGTGTCAGTGGTAGCTGTGCTCATTTGAACTGAACCTACATGTATGTGCAGTATTTTATTTTTTTTGTAATTTCTGTAATCATATTCATAGACTTTTATATATATTTACATAGATCTCTAATTTTTTGGCATTTTGAAAATACATGCATGACTTTTGTTTAAAAGATACATTACAGAGCACAGGCTGAGTGAGAAACACAATTGAAATCATCAGAAAAAGAAAAAACTGAAGAATTTTTGTAAAAACAACTTTTATACTTTGATTTACTTTATTTCAGGTCATTAACTGCCTTCTTTCTAGGAACAATGACATCATATTGGTGGACACCACACTATACAAATACGACAATTGTAGTAGGTGATAATACTACTCAATCCAGTATAGTGATGGAGGACGTGACACAAACACTCTTACAATGTCAAGCCAACTTGACACAGATAAAGGGTGATTTCAAAAATGTTCAAGATAATTTTGTTTATTTAAAAAATGAAGTCACAGAGGTAAATAATGGTATAACTGGTACCATTGAAGGTGTGAAAGGAAAATTGAAGGAGGATGTCCTTCTGCTGAAAAGGGACATAAAGATCTTGAATGGAAAACATCAAATTCATGACAATAAGTACATAACATATTCTGGTAAGAACATTCTTTGCAATGATAAAGTTTTAGTCCTCTACTTCTAAAAGACAATAAACTTATACACTGTATATTACCTGTATATATACTATTTTGTTCTCATCTGTAATGGGTCATTGTCAGTGGTAAGCTTCTTAATTTTGTCCTTAAAATCATATATACAAGCAAGAAAAACTGATGAGTTGCTACAGTGAATTGTTTTGCATATATGATTTTAAAAGTAACATGTTCAGGGGGGAGAGGGAGGTGGGGCACTTCAATACTTAATCGATAAGGGTTGCCACTTGGGTTCTGTTACCCCATCCTTTTCATATAATTTAGAGTTTGAAAATGCATACCTTTTCATATATTGCATAGGTAAAAATATTACTTTTCCCATTTTGTTTGGGTTTATGTGGTGTGTAATGTGAAAGTGGAATACCTAAGTGCCAAAATAGAAAAAAATGGTTGTTAAAAAAATAGTGGGGAACACCAAGAGAGATGACAGACAAAGATGTCGCGAACTGCGATTTATATTCTTTTCATTTTCAATGTGCTCCATACTTATTATTATGTAATTTACAGATCCGTTCATTGTCTATTATTTATGTAATTTATTCACGTGGCATATCTTCAACGGAGAAACGGAGTTGTATTTTGTTTAAAAGAAAAAGATTTGTAATTTGAAATTAGAGTAAAAATAAATGTTATACAGTGATTATGAGTTGTGTCTTAAATAAATTCCAATGATTGTGTTGACAAGGACTTATGCAACATTGTTTGGTGCCGGAACCCGGGAGTGAAAAACAAATTACAAAGTGAGTTAACAAAATATTGTGCAAAATGCCAGCTTCTAGTTATATGAAAGGTGTTAGAACAAGATATCGTAATTGTCTTCAAGTGGAAATTAAATCAGGATTATCAATTCTACAGACAGAAGTGCCTCTACCTGAACATCAGCAATATGTGTTTAAGTCGTCAAAGTGTGTTGAAAAATTGAAACTTTATGTAAACAAATTGGAAGTTCAGAGCAGTAAAGTGGCCGATGCACTTGGAGAAGAAGAAACAGAAGAAATTGAAAAAGTAGTAGAAGAGGATTGTCAACTATGTTCTGCGGCTACAGATTGTTATCTAGAGTTGGAGCAATACAAAGAAAGGTTAGTTGAATTTATCAAACAGGAAAGTGGTGAAAAACATGAAAAAATCGATCCTATCCAAATAGTGGAACTTCAAAGAGAAATGAAAGATATAGTTGAAACTCAAATGAAACAGCAAAATGAAATATTAATTAGACAACAAATGAAAGAAAACGATGAGTCATCTGTGAAACTGCCAAAGATAGATATAATTTCATTTTATGGTGACAAAATTAAATGGATAGAATTCTGGGATTCTTTCGAAAGCACTATACACAAGAACAAAAAACTTTCGAAGGTTGAGAAATTCAATTATTTGAAAAGTAAAATTGGTGGTGAAGCAAAACAAGCAATATCAGGTTTAAACTTGTCAAATGATAATTACGAAGTTGCAGTTTCAATTTTGCAAGAAAGATTCGGAAACATTCAGGTTGTTATTGATTTACATTATAATGAGATGATTAATTTAGAATCGGCGTCAAACAAAACTTCTTCTCTGAGAAAGTTCATGGATACATTAAATCGTCATCTACGTAGTTTAGAGGTGCTAAAGCAAAATGTGAGCCAAGACATATTCGTATCTATGGTTAAAAGCAAGTTACCAGAGGAAGTTCTTCTTCAGTTAGAAATTCAAAAGGAATCACAAGAAAAATGGACAGTTATGAGTTTATGTGACAAATTACGTGATTATGTGGTTGCGAGAGAAAAGTCTGATAAAAAGGAGACACCCAAAGAACGATCCAACGGAGCGTCAAACGGATCGTCCAATAGAGCGTTCAACGGAGGACAGACATTCCGTCCTAAGAATAAACCTTGGCAGACAAAAAATTCCAGATATCAGAATGGTAATCGAAATGGTCAATTAGTGAATTCAGCTGAAGCTTTAGTGGCAACTACAGGTAGTAAACCAAGTAACATATCTTATTTTGACAAATGTAGATATTGTTATCAACAACATTGGAGTGATGAATGCCCAAAGTATCAAAGTATTGAAGAACGCAAACGACAATTAAAAGGAAGTTGTTATAAATGTCTAAAATATGGACACCAATCAACTGATTGCAAAAGAAACAAAATATGCATCCATTGTAATGAAAAAGATTCTCACCATAGAAGTTTATGTCCTAAGAAATTCAAGTTAAAATTAACCAGTGTTCATTTGTCAGAAGACTACAATAGTAATGTCAACGAAGAATGTGTCAATGGTATAAATTTGGACTCTTATTCTGATGAAGGATGTGAAGTTGTTCATGAAAATGTGTTTATTTCATCTAGTGAAATGGTTTTGATGCAAACAGCTAAAACTAAAATTGGGAATCCTACTAATTCTATGCAACAGGAGACAAGAATTTTATTTGATTCTGGATCCCAGAGGACATATATTTCCCAGAAACTGGCCAACAAACTCAAACTGAAAGGTGAAAAAGAAGAGGAAATAAAACTTATAACATTCGGCAGTGATAAACCGAAAATTGTGAAGACATCTTCAACAAAATTGAACATCAAACTTAACAACGGGAAATTCTTCAGTATTGTCGCCAATATTGTGCCTGTCATTAGTGGAAGTATTCAAAGGAAAAGAATTGATATTTCATCTGTGGAACATTTAAAGCATTTCGTAAAAGATGTCGAACTAGCCGACGATATTCCATTACGAAGTGAGTCTTCTTCAGTAGAATTGTTAATTGGCAATGATTATTATTTGGATTTGATATTGTCTCAGAGAATAGAAATACAACCTGGATTATATTTGCTAGCTTCAAAATTAGGATGGATATTGACAGGAAGATCACAAGAAATGGATGATGAAAAAACTGAATCAGGATTGCTGATCCTTTCAAATACAGGTGATATGATGATGACAAACCATAATACAACTGATTCTTCGGTTTCTGTAATACCAGACATTACAGACCTTTGGAATTTAGATTCAAAAGGAATTACGGAACAAATTGAAAATGTTGGTGATTCAAAGGCCATGGAAACGTTCAAAGAAACCTTACAATATGAAAATATGAGATATTTTGTTAAATGGCCATGGAAAGAAGAAAAATATGAACTACCAGTGAATAGAGAACTTGCCATGGGTCGATTGAAGTCGTGTGTTGCGCGAATGCGAAATAAACCAGAGTTGATGACTCAATATAATTCAGTTATTCAAGATCAGTTAACGAAAGGTATAATTGAATTGGTAGACGAGAAAGGAGTTGATGGAAGAAAACATTTTATTCCACATCACGCAGTTATAACTCCACAGAAATCGACAACTAAGATGAGAATAGTGTATGATGCTTCTGCTAAGATGAACAAGGATGTCAACAGCTTAAACGAGTGTCTATATCGTGGTCCAGTTATGCTTCGCAATCTGTGTGGTATATTAATAAGATTCAGGCTTTACAGAATAGCTATAGTTGCAGATATTGAGAAGGCATTTCTTCAAGTCGGGCTTCAAAACAGCGATCGAGATGTAACAAGATTTTTATGGTTAAAAGATATTGAGAATTTTTCATTGAATAATGAAAATATTCAGGAATTTCGTTTTTGCCGTGTGCCCTTTGGTGTAATATCTAGTCCATTCCTTCTTGCAGCTACCATTGAAAGTCATCTTAACAAGTATAATACGCCTACAGCAGAGCAAATCAGGAATAACATTTATGTGGATAATCTCATTACTGGTGCAAATACCGTAACAGATGCTCTGACACATTACTCAGAATCAAAACAAATATTTAAGGATGCTTCTATGAATCTACGAGAATGGATTTCGAATAGCCAGTCAGTGAATGATTTCATTCTACCTGAAGACAAACCAAAAGTGAATCAAACCAAAGTTCTTGGACATCTTTGGAATATTGAAAATGATACATTATCTGTGAAACATTCTCAGTCGTTTATCAACTCAGGAAACATAACAAAACGGAAGACATTAAAGGAAATATCAGAAGTGTTCGATCCGCTAGGATTATTTTCTCCTATTCTTATAAGGGGTAAGATATTTCTTCAGGATTTATGGAAGAAACACTTACGTTGGGATGACGAATTACAAGGAACGGACTCATTAAAATGGGGTTCTATTCAAGCAGAACTACAACAATTGTCTGAATGCCAAATTTCAAGAAGTATTGGTATTATGACTGGGGATGACAGAGTTCATTATAGGCTTTTGTGTTTTTGTGATGCCTCTGGGAGTGCGTATGCGATCGTCATATATTTGCATCAAACTAGTTCGAAATCTAGTAAGTGTGATCTAATATTTTCCAAATCAAGGTTAGCTCCAGTAAAAGGGATGACTATTCCGAGGCTGGAATTGATGGCTGTTTTGATAGGTGTTAGGTGTTTAGCATTCGTTAAAGGGGAATTAAATGTACCCATTGAAACGATATATCTTTGGACAGACTCTCAGTGTGTTTTAAAGTGGATTTCGACAAAAAAGGATCTTGGTGTATTTGTGAAAAATCGAATAACAGAAATTAAAATTCATAAAGATGTTAAATTCTTGTATGTTTCCACCAAAGAAAATCCAGCAGACGTTGCAACAAGAGGAACTTCGACTAGACTGCTCTGTGACAATAGTCTGTGGTGGCATGGTCCTGAGTGGCTTTTGAGCGACATTCATCAGTGGAAAATATTCACCTGTGAAGATGTGTTAGCTAAACAAGAATATAAATGTGAGTTGAAAGTAGGAAAGAAAACAACAGAAAGTAGTGCGTTGCTCTGTACCAAAGAAATTGAAGGAAATCAGATTGAAACACCGTATGGAATACAGTGCAAAAATTTCTCATCGTATTACAAACTTATACGAGTGACTGCATGGGTTGAGCGATTCATTTCACGAATTAAGAAAATTTCAGTTAAGACTAGTAAAATTTTGACATGCGAGGAACTGAAAATTGCAGAAGAAAAATGGATCAAATTTGTACAAAGGAGGAATTATTCAGATATTTTTAGTGCAATATATGAAAACAAACCAAACAACCTACAGAATCAACTTGGGCTTTTTATATCTGATGATGGTTTTCTACGTTGTAAAGGGAGATTCGAAAATGCAGATTTGAGTGAAGCAGCTAGAATACCGATTCTTCTTCCGCGTGGGGAGGACTTCACGCGTTTGATCATTGAAAGAATACACAAAGACCTCTTTCATAGTGGTGTATCACAAACTCTCAGTAAATTAAGACATAAGTTTTGGATCCCACAAGGTCGTTCCACAGTTAGACAAGTTTTACGACATTGCTTAGTGTGTCGAAGGTTTGAAGGTGGACATTACGGAATGCCTAAGATGCCCCCATTTCCAAGATCTAGAGTATCACAATCCATTCCGTTTGCAAGTACTGGCTTAGATTATCTTGGACCGATTTATGTAAAATATGATGGCGAGAACAAGAAAAGATGGGTATGTTTGTTTACCTGTTTTGTTACACGTGCTATACATTTAGAATTGTTAAATGATATGACAACTGAAGAATTTTTGTACGCATTTAGAAGATTCGTATCAATTCGAGGTGCTCCATGCAATATTCTAAGTGATAATGCAGCCCAGTTCAAGTTGGGGAGTGCAACATTAGATTTAGTTTGGAAGAAAGTGATTAAATGTGATGATGTTCAAAACTATGTGTCTAATGCTGGCATTCGATGGACCTTTATAACGGAATTAGCGCCATGGATGGGAGGTTTTTACGAAAGGCTTGTTGGTGTGGTAAAACGTTCTTTGCGAAAAGTTCTGAAAGGAAGGTTAGTCAGCGACGTTCAAATACTTACAGTTATTAAGGAAACTGAAGCAATTGTTAATGCGAGGCCATTGGTTTACATAGGTGATGATGTGAATTCGAATATTAACCTTACGCCAAGCCACTTTCTCACATTGAACCCAAATATTGGTATTCCAGAAATTGAATATGATATAAATGACCAAAGTTACTCACCTGTTGAAAGTTCAACTGACAAGTTACTTAAGATGTGGAAAAAGGGACAAAAACTTTTGGATTCATTTTGGACAATGTGGAGGGATGAATATTTATTAAGTTTGAGAGAAAGAACTCAGACCAAGTTAAAGTGTGGTAGAGTGAAATCACCATATGCTCCAATCGTTGGAGATGTTGTCATTATTAAAGACAACCTTCCAAGGGGAGTGTGGAAATTAGGAAGACTAGTACAGTTAATTCATAGCAATGATGGTGAGATTAGATCAGCAAAAGTAGTTCTTTCATCAAGAAAAGTTATTAGTCGTCCGTTAAATTTACTATACCCTTTGGAAATTGAAGAAAAAACAAAGGTTGATGAGGAGAATACGTGTCAGAGTGAATCTGCTGAAACAAGACCTGTCAGGAAGTCTGCTGAAAAGGCTAGACGTAAAATCAAAGATTTTTACGGTGAATAATAGTTTGATTACGAGAGACATATATAATTTAACATTGTAAATAATTGTAACAAGAGTGAACTAGAGGAGTTATTTTAGTCTAACGGAGATGTTTAAAATTTACCTGTATGTTTATGTTCTAACGGAGATGTATAAAATTTACCTGTATGTTTATGTTCTAACGGAGATGTATAAAATTTACCTGTATGTTTATGTTCTAACGGAGATGTTTAAATGACTTAACGGAGTCGTTTATGTAACGAATAATGCACGTGAATTTCATGCGCTTTCTCTCAATATTCCTATTTAAAGAAAATGATTTATAAAAGATATCTCACGCCAATAATATACCAACATGTTTGGATGTAATATGTGTACTCGAGAATACAAATATAAAAGAAATCTGACTAGGCATGTGAAAGAAAACCATTCCAAGACCCTTGAACACTGGAATTGCACAGAAGATGGATGTTTTTCTAAATTCATTCGTAAGGAATACCTTTTTAGACATTTAAGTTCTATTCATCAACTTTCAAAAATGGATGCTAGACGTAAAGCTATAGAGGCTAAAAAAGGAGATATTGAAACTCTGGAAAACCAATACTACGAAGACGTAAGTGATGATGATACAATTCTAGATTTGTTACAAGACCTGAGTGACGTTCAAGATATTGGGGGAGATTTTAATATTGATGAATTCTTATCAAGTGATGAAGGTGAAAATTTAAATCATGATGAAAATAATAATATGTGTGAAAATTTGAATGATTGTCTTTCAAGTACTGAAAGTGTAGGCTTAATGGAAACGAAGATGCTTTACGAAGACATTTCATCTCCTGATTCTTTTGAGCACAGTGTCGAAAATAATAATACATATGATGAAGTAATTGTGATAAGTGATGAAGAATACCGTAACAATTCTGAAACTGCTGTAGATATTTCCCATGTGACAACAAAAACACAAACAATCGTACTGACATTTACCAGGACTGTTTCATATATCAATGGAGATGAAGTTTTTTCTGAAGTCGAAACAGAACAACAATATTCTGAACATTATAATTAAAACCCAAATGTCTGGGTCGGGAGTGTCGCGAACCGCGATTTATATTCTTTTCATTTTCATTGTGCTCCATACTTATTATTATGTAATTTACAGATCCGTTCATTGTATTCATAACTCCGTTAATTGTCTATTATTTATGTAATTTATTCACGTGGCATATCTTCAACGGAGAAACGGAGTTGTATTTTGTTTAAAAGAAAAAGATTTGTAATTTGAAATTAGAGTAAAAATAAATGTTATACAGTGATTATGAGTTGTGTCTTAAATAAATTCCAATGATTGTGTTGACAAGGACTTATGCAACAAAAGAAGTTATGGGAACTTTATTGACCTAATCATATATTCCTAATAGTTTCCTGACCTAATCACATATTTTTAAGCTTGAAAAGGTAACCTATTCCAGCAGCACATCTTATTACCTTGTATATATAGGAGGTGGCCCCCTTCCCCTCTCTGATTGAATTCCTAGGTTAATTTCTTATAACAGGTCATTGGTTTGAAGATTTATTTTGCCTCACAGTTTCAATTTTTTTCCTTAATTTTCATAAAGAAAATAAGTTTTTTTAAGAACTTTTTTTTTTTTAAATATAAAAAAAGAGGTAATAATGTATAGGTTTATTCAAATTGGTTTTGTCTTTATAAATGTCTAACAGATATATGTACTTCATTCTATAAAAAATGAATGTCCTAGGTTTCTATAGTGCATGCAAAAAGTAAAATGGCAAAACGAAATACTGTATTCCAAGGTAATTTAAAACATACAGTCCTTTACAAAATGGCAAATTCAAAAGTTCAAACACATCAAACTAAAGGCATGCAACGGTCATATTCCTGGCTTGGTATAGCCTACAGGCACTTCATAAAGAATACTATCAAAGACAAAGACAAAGAGAGTCCCTGACAGGGATGGGGTTGATTACGTTAAAATGTAATCAATTAAATTACAATTACTTTGCTAATAAAATGTAATCGATTACATTATAATTACACCTTATTTCAAATGTAGTTGATTACATAAGATTACTTTTCTTCAAAGTAATCCTGATTACTTTGGATTACTTATGATTACATAATATATTGCAATATCAAAGAATTTCTTATAACTTTTTATCCTAATGAAAAAAATAATTTTGGTGATTTTTTTAGCTCACCTGGCCTAAAAGGCCATGTGAGCTTTTCTCATCACTTGGCGGTCGTCGACGTCGTCGACGTCGTCGTCTGTCGTCGTTAACAATTTTTCAAACATCTTCTCCTCTGAAACTACTGAATGGATTTGGATGAAACTTAAAATGATTGTTCCTTAGATTATCCTGCACAAAGTGTGTGCTTCGATTTTTGATCCGTCAAAAAACATGGCCGCCCTTACTTAAAATAGAACATAGGGGTCAAATGCAGTTTTTGGCTTATATCTCAAAAACGGAAGCATTTAGAGCAAATCTGACAGGGGTAAAAATGTTCATTAGGTCAAGATCTATTAGCCCTGAAATTTTCAGATGAATCAAACAAACCATTGTTGGGTTGCTGCCACTTAATTGGTAATTTTAAGGAAATTTTGCAGTTTTTGGTCATTATCTTGAATATTATTATAGATGAAGATAAACTGTAAACAGCAAAAATGATCAGCAAAGTAAGATCTACAAATAGGTTAATATGACCAAAATTGTCAATTGACCCCTTAAGGGGTAAATGTCCTTTAATGACAATTTTTCACAATTTGTTCATCATATTTGCTAACTTTAAAAAATCTTCTCCTCTGAAACTACTGAATGGATTTGGATGAAACTTAGCATGATAGTTCCTTAGATTATCCTGCACAAAGTGTGTGCTTCGATTTTTGATCCGTCAAAAAACATGGCCGCCCTTACTTTAAATAGAACATAGGGGTCAAATGCAGTTTTTGGCTTATATCTCAAAAACGAAAGCATTTAGAGCAAATCTGACATGGGGTAAAAATGTTCATTAGGTCAAGATCTATCAGCCCTGAAATTTTCAAACGAATCAAACAAACCATTGTTGGGTTGCTGCCACTTAATTGGTAATTTTAAGGAAATTTTGCAGTTTTTGGTCATTATCTTGAATATCATTATAGATAAAGATAAACTGTAAACAGCAAAAATGATCAGCAAAGTAAGATCTACAAATAGGTTAATATGACCAAAATTGTCAATTGACCCCTTAAGGGGTAAATGTCCTTTAATGACAATTTTTCACAATTTGTTCATCATATTTGCTAACTTTAAAAAATCTTCTCCTCTGAAACTACTGAATGGATTTGGATGAAACTTAGCATGATAGTTCCTTAGATTATCCTGCACAAAGTGTGTGCTTCGATTTTTGATCCGTCAAAAAACATGGCCGCCCTTACTTTAAATAGAACATAGGGGTCAAATGCAGTTTTTGGCTTATATCTCAAAAACGAAAGCATTTAGAGCAAATCTGACATGGGGTAAAAATGTTCATTAGGTCAAGATCTATCAGCCCTGAAATTTTCAAACGAATCAAACAAACCATTGTTGGGTTGCTGCCACTTAATTGGTAATTTTAAGGAAATTTTACAGTTTTTGGTCATTATCTTGAATATCATTATAGATAAAGATAAACTGTAAACAGCAAAAATGATCAGCAAAGTAAGATCTACAAATAGGTTAATATGACCAAAATTGTCAATTGACCCCTTAAGGGGTAAATGTCCTTTAATGACAATTTTTCACAATTTGTTCATCATATTTGCTAACTTTAAAAAATCTTCTCCTCTGAAACTACTGAATGGATTTGAATGAAACTTAAAATGATTGTTCCTTAGATTATCCTGCACAAAGTGTGTGCTTCGATTTTTGATCCGTCAAAAAACATGGCCGCCGTTACTTAAAATAGAACATAGGGGTCAAATGCAGTTTTTGGCTTATATCTCAAAAACGGAAGCATTTAGAGCAAATCTGACAGGGGTAAAAATGTTCATTAGGTCAAGATCTATTAGCCCTGAAATTTTCAGATGAATCAAACAAACCATTGTTGGGTTGCTGCCACTTAATTGGTAATTTTAAGGAAATTTTGCAGTTTTTGGTCATTATCTTGAATATTATTATAGATGAAGATAAACTGTAAACAGCAAAAATGATCAGCAAAGTAAGATCTACAAATAGGTTAATATGACCAAAATTGTCAATTGACCCCTTAAGGGGTAAATGTCCTTTAATGACAATTTTTCACAATTTGTTCATCATATTTGCTAACTTTAAAAAATCTTCTCCTCTGAAACTACTTAATGGATTTGGATGAAACTTAGCATGATAGTTCCTTAGATTATCCTGCACAAAGTGTGTGCTTCGATTTTTGATCCGTCAAAAAACATGGCCGCCCTTACTTTAAATAGAACATAGGGGTCAAATGCAGTTTTTGGCTTATATCTCAAAAACGAAAGCATTTAGAGCAAATCTGACATGGGGGTAAAAATGTTCATTAGGTCAAGATCTATCAGCCCTGAAATTTTCAAACGAATCAAACAAACCATTGTTGGGTTGCTGCCACTTAATTGGTAATTTTAAGGAAATTTTGCAGTTTTTGGTCATTATCTTGAATATCATTATAGATAAAGATAAACTGTAAACAGCAAAAATGATCAGCAAAGTAAGATCTACAAATAGGTTAATATGACCAAAATTGTCAATTGACCCCTTAAGGGGTAAATGTCCTTTAATGACAATTTTTCACAATTTGTTCATCATATTTGCTAACTTTAAAAAATCTTCTCCTCTGAAACTACTTAATGGATTTGGATGAAACTTAGCATGATAGTTCCTTAGATTATCCTGCACAAAGTGTGTGCTTCGATTTTTGATCCGTCAAAAAACATGGCCGCCCTTACTTTAAATAGAACATAGGGGTCAATTGCAGTTTTTGGCTTATATCTCAAAAACGAAAGCATTTAGAGCAAATCTGACATGCGGTAAAAATGTTCATTAGGTCAAAATCTATCAGCCCTGAAATTTTCAGACGAATCAAACAAACCATTGTTGGGTTGCTGCCACTTAATTGGTAATTTTAAGGAAATTTTGCAGTTTTTGGTCATTATCTTGAATATCATTATAGATAAAGATACCTGTAAACAGCAAAAATGATCAGCAAAGTAAGATCTACAAATAAGTTAAATATGACCAAAATTTTCAATTGACCCCTTAAGGGGTTATTGTCCTTTAATGACAATTTTTTTCACAATTTGTTCATCATATTTGCTAACTTTAAAAAATCTTCTCCTCTAAAACTACTCAACCAAATTCAACCAAACTTCAACTGAATGATCAGTAGGGTGTATAAAAAGTAAAATCACAAAAATACTGAACTCAGAGGAAAATCAATTCGGAAAGTCCATAATCACATGGCAAAGTCAAATAACAAAACGCATCAAAAACGAATGGACAAGAACTGTCATATTCCTGACTTGGTACAGGCATTTTCAAATGTAGAAAATGGTGGATTGAACCTGGTTTTATAGCTAGCTAAACCTCTCACTTGTATGACAGTCGCATCAAATTCCATTATATAGTCACCGATGCGTGAACAAAACAAACAGACATAATAGGTAAAAATGTCAAAAATAGGGGTACAGCAGTCAACATTGTGTTATCATCTTAATCACTATAAAAACAACAAATGTAACGAAGAAGCACAAAAAGGCATACATCAAATTAACATCCTCATTTTGATTATATTATACGATTATATTTGTCTATGTAAAATGCACCCATCAAGGAAGGAGGGTATGGGTACTGGTGTAAAATTGCGCGTTTGAAATTCGCACAGGTAGACATGAAATAATTTTGTCGTTCAAAGTATGACGGGATGCATAAATACAGTCACGCAAAATAGATATAACAAACACTGACTTAGCAGTTAAAGTAATAATAATAAATAAAATAATAGTGTGGTTCAAAGTATGACGTGATACATAAGTACAGAGTCACGTAAAATGTATATCACAAAAAAAGTTGGTTAACAGTAAAAGTAATATTAATGAATAAAATAATTTTGTCATTCAAAGTATGACAAGATACATAGGTACAGAGTCACATCATAAAATAATTTTGTCATTCAAAGTATGACAAGATACATAGGTACAGAGTCACATCATAAAATAATTATGTCGTTCAAAGTATGATGGGATACATAAGCACAGAGTTACGTCAAAAGGATATCTCAAAAAACAGACAACAGTAAAAGTAATATTAATAAAGACAAATAAAAGAATAATATAACACGTAATTAAGATGATAAACAACGTCAGTACGCAAAATCTATACTTCAAGACCATCGTGTATTATTTGTGAAGTTGATACGGAATATTTATCAACAAGTTCTGGGTACCTTCCGATGAACTTTTTTAGAAAAAGGACGAGACGTTCTTTGACATACCCCTGGTTCATCAACTTTCTGCTCAGACACTGGTGACGTTTTACAAAGTCTGAGTAGGAGCTGCAAGCTCTTGAATACCGAATAAGTTGGGAAATGTATATTCCATATGCAGGTGAAGTTGGTATGTTGCTACTAAGGTGGGGGAAATTGATAATTTCAAAATCAAAATCGTCTCGTTTGTCATAGATTCTGGTACTAAGATGACTGTGTATGTCAAATTCGAGGTATAAGTCTAAAAATGAGGCGGATGAAGCCGTGTCTGTTGTCTCTTTAATTTCTAGTTCTGGTGGATATATCAATGGAACCCAATCAGAAAAGTTAGGATTGTTAATGGAAAGAACATCATCAATATATCTGAAAGTGAAATTAAATAACCTGGCTTCTTTGATCTTCTTGTTTTTGACAAGTGTCTGAAGGAACTCCGATTCATATGAAAACAAGAAGAGGTCAGCAAGGAGAGGCGCGCAGTTCGTTCCCATAGGAATGCCGACAGTTTGTTGAAAAAGTCTACCTCCAAACTCAACAAATATGTTGTCGATAAGAAACTCCAGCATACTGACCACTTGTTCTTTTGTGTAGCAGGTTTTACCTTTTTGTTTGTCACTATTAACGAAATAAAGTTTGTGTTTTATTTTCTATTTTGTCAAAAACATAGGGTGTATAAAATAAAGTTTGTGTTTTATTTTCTATTTTGTCTAAAAACATAGCTTGATATAGGGATAGTGATCCGGCGGCAGAATTGAATAACTATATTTGGTACGTGCGTTCCTTGCAAGGTCCTCATGCCTGTCGGACAGTTTTCACTTGACCTCGACCTCATTTCATGGATCAGTGAACAACGTTAAATTTTCGTGGTCAAGTCCATATCTCAGATACTATAAGCAATAAGTCTAGTAGATATGGTGTATAGAAGAACTGTAAAGTGTACATGTCCAACTGGCAGGTGTCATCTCGCCTTGACCTCATTTTCATGGTTCAGTGGTTATAGTTAAGTTTTTGTGTTTTGGTCTGTTTTTCTTATACTATATGCAATAGGTCTACTAAAATTGGTGTATAGAATGATTTTAAGGTGTACATGTCTAGCTGACAGGTGTCATCTAACCTTGACCTCATTTTCATAATTCAGTGGTCAAAGTTAACTTTTTTAGTTTTGGTCTATTTTTTTAATACTTTATGCATTAGGACAACTATATTTGGTGTATGAAAATATTTTATGATCTATATGTCGGTTACGCAGGTTTTATTTGAACTTGACCTCATTTTCACAGTCCATTGCTAAGTTTTAAGTGTTTGTGTTTTGGTCTCATTTTCTTTATTTATAAACAGTAAGTCATATGTATTTGTAATATTGAAGAATTGTTAGCTGTACATGTTTGCCTGGCATGGTTCAATATGTTCAATAAGGCATTGTTTACCAGGTGAGCGATTCAGGCTCTTGAGAGCCTCTTGTTTTAAAAGCCTTGATTTATTCATCATATTAATTTACAATTTAATATCCCATGTTATATATTACCATTATCCTAAAAGAGACCAACAGCCAAATCATAATTCTAATGCAATTATTTTGTATCAATGGTTCTGATTGGATGCCAGTTAGCGTAAAATTCTCTATCTCCTTGTCTGTAACTAAGGAAGTCGACATTTTGAATTGCTGAATGTATTGACATGTAATTTCTACAATAGTAAGCAAAACACTCACTTGTTGTAGCTAAAAATCTTCTTTTTATCAAATTTTATTACATTCTGAAGCGGCACAAAAGCCAGCAAATGCCAGGTGTTTATGTTTGACGCCGGAAGCATACCTATGACGTCACCTATTGTAGGGACCAAAGAAGATAACATATTTTCGCAGAATTTTCTTTAATGAAGATTTTACACTAAAATAATGATTGAAATTTAATTATGAACTTGTTTTGCATTAGAATAGAGATAACTGTATTGTATTTGAAGCTCTGCGGCCGTCCATCGGTAGTTTTACTGTCGATGGACGTCCTTAGGCAGCAACCATTTGATTTTCTGGGGGGGGGGGGGGGGGGGGGGGCTATGGTTTTTTTTGGAAAAAAAAGTTTGTTTCCAGTTTTTGGAGAAACAAATAATTTGTTTTTGATTCTGAGAAAAAAAAATTGTTTGTTTCACCCTCAGCTGCCACTATATGTAATGCTAAAATTGAAAGAAAAAAATTGTTTTCGACTTGTTGCGAAAAAAATAGATTGTTTTTCGCCGCATGCGAAAAAAAAGTTTGTACAGAAAAAAAAAAACCATAGCCCTCCCCAGAAAATCAAATGGTTGCTGCCTTAAAGCTTCAAATACAATACAGTTATCTCTTAATTATATATGCACTAATACCATGAATGTCAAGAATATTTTATAATTTTTATGTAAACAAAATGCATGTTCGCTATGACTTTGTTGGTAAATTTTTCTGTTTTCTTATCGTGTGCAACACACACAAGCTTGCTATAGAGTTTGTTAAATCAGTTTTATTTTAAACTCCAAATTTTTAAAACATTTCTTTTGATTATGATCAAAGTAATTGAAACAACATTTTGTTTTTACAGAAACAATCTTTTTTCTGGTAGCTGGTTTAATCCTAGAGCCATTGATACTTTTTCTGTTGTATAAATATCTACCATGGAGAAGTGGTGGTCATCAAAGTCACGATGCAAATGTCAGTGATGGTCCAAGTGCACGGCCACAGGTTCATGGTGTACAACATGTAAGTATGTTGTAGAAGAATGGTTGTCATGGTGATCAAATCAATTTAATACTTGTAAATATTGTTTGGTGAAATGGTCATCGAAATTAAGGTACTTCATGTGCATAGCGTGTAAAATAAGTGGTCATGATGACAATACCAATTTAAAAAAAGAGAAGTTACTGTTATGGTGATCTGCTTAATTTACTACATAAAAAGATAGTGCGGCTTACTAGTAACTAAGTTGATTGCATCAATTTACACATGAAGATAGATAGGAGAAATGACTCTTAATTGTTGAGATCAAATTAGGAAAGAAAAAAGTTCCCAGTAGAGTACAAAAAAAAAAGAATTTATTTTTCTGAAACACAAATTTATTTTACTTTTATATTTTTTTAGTGGATTATAAATAGGCCCTCAAACTTTTACAAACTGCAAAGGTTTGTCTGTACTGAGAACTATGTTTATAAAGACATTTGTATCCAATTGCTAAGATTAATCTGAATACACTTGATAAAATATGGGAAATAAGAGAATGTGTCATTATTTATGTTATTATGGCTGGTACATATTATCAATGTCTAGAAGGAAAAAAGTGTATGGCTATTTGGTTTTTGAAAATTAAAATTTTTATTTTAGCAGAACAGGCGGAATACACCAAGAACAATGAATAGTATACTAGATCAGATATGCAGTGGGAACTTGGAGGAATCTGTTTGTATCCTAAGTTTCTATGAAGAAACACAGGACATGCATCGTAGTATATTAACATCGGCATTGCAGCAGAAAGATATTCCAATGAAGCCATTCTTATTACAAGTCGCTGATCCAGATGCATTGTCTATTCCAAGATGTCGCTTTGTTTTTGTATTTGTTGATTTTAATGAAAGAAATGTTATTTTAGAGAACCCTGGCCAAGAACTCGGTGATAAGAAAGTAGTTACTGTCAAGGCTTGTCATAAAATGGGAGGTAAGACAATAAGTATAATCTTACTATACAAACCCTTCTTCAATATTAGCCATTTTCAGAAGGCATGCTTGAAACCATCAGACATTGATTAAAGAACTTTCAAAACAGGGGTCTTACTTATTTTGAACACATTATTCAAAATCTTCAGGGATATGGCATGAAATTAAACTTTGTCTTGATTTTGTTCACAAAATTCCATCCAACTATTGGTTTTTTTTAGTTAAAAAAATCTTAGTTGTACAGATAAACTGGATAGACAAAATTGTCTTTTTTTCTAAATTAAAGAGGTGTTGCACAGATAGCTAGTAGCAGTCACTGTATTTTTTGACATTTTAACTATTATGTCTGTTTGTTTTGATCACACATTGTTGTTAATAAAAAGAAATTCTGTGTGACTCTTATACAAATGAGAGGTTTCGCTAGCTATAAAACCAGGTTTAATCCACCGTTTTCTACATATTCAAGGAAATGTCAGTACTTATTCAGGAATATAACAGTTCGTTTTTCATTTGTTTTGTTTTGTTGTGTTTGAGGTTTAGATTTTGTAATTTGATAAATGACTTTCCGTTTGGAATTTTATCATGGAGTTCTTTATTTTGGGTATTTTACTTTTTCATAGATTTTTTTACCAATTGGTTATTTAAGTGAATGTTAAAAAAAAATGAAATTGGGTATTTTTTTTTCTATCAGACTGCTTAGTCTTAATTGAACAATCTAAAACCAAACATATTCATTATTCATGTTTCAGCTCTTCATTATCTAAAACTGTTTTCTTCTTTCATTCACAGCTGATGTGTTTGTTATATATACAAGAGACAGAGATTCAAGTCGTTTGGGTGACGGCAAGCTGTACAACCAGGACTTGTCAGCCTTTACAAAACATTATCTATTGAAAGAACTGACAGCTAAAAACAGAGGACTTAGTGTATATGAAACATTTTCACCATACCAGAAAAGTCACATCAGGAAAATTGTTCTGAAAAAATGACAAAGTTCTTACTGTTTGTATTTACTAATCAATGTTTTTATTTTTTTTTATGATTGATACATTCAATTTCACAACTGAAATAGTGACCATGCTGTATTGCTATAACTTAGAGGATATTCCAGAAATGACAAAATGAAGGGATCTAGAGGCATTTAATTAAAATATATGGTTGATGGAGCTTATTTGGCTTGAGGCATTAGAACCCATCGGAACCTTCCCACTTTTTTTTTTACGATCAATGCATTTGAATAGGGACATAAAGTTGGACCGTACCCCCTTTTGAAAATGGCTGGATCAGCCCCTGCTGATACACGAATTTTGGCAATTACCTTTCATTTCTGCATTAAATTTACATATTATGAATACTGACTCAATCTTACTCTAGAGTACTATTGTTATATAACTTAAGTAAAATGATTATGAGTTCAAAGACACCTCTGTTCTATTATTACAATGTTTTTAAAGAAAAAAGTCACATATTTTTCATACAGAATTTGAATTTATTTTTATGACATACAAGTTAATATGTTTTTCATTGTGTCTGCAAAAATGTATTTATAGTGAATTATTTGTCATAATATAATAAAGCCTGGAAAATAAAAAAAAACTTGCAACCTTTAAGTCCTCAGTTTCCTTTTTTAGCTCACCTGGCCCAAAGGGCCAAGTGAGCTTTTCTCATCACTTGGCGTCCGGCGTCCGTCGTCCGTCGTCCGTCGTCGTCGTCGTCGTCGTCGTCCGTCGTTAGCTTTTACAAAAATCTTCTCCTCTGAAACTATTGGGCCAATTTTTACCAAACTTGGCCACAATCATTATTAGGGTATCTAGTTTAAAAATTGTGTCCGGTGACCCGGCCAACCAACCAAGATGGCCGGCATGGCTAAAAAAAGAACATAGGGGTAAAATGCAGTTTTTGGCTTATAACTCAAAAACCAAAGCATTTAGAGCAAATCTGACAACGGGTAAAATTGTTAATCAGGTCAAGATCTATCTGCCCTGAAATTTTGAGATGAATCGAAAAACCCTTTGATAGGTTACTGCCCCTGAATTGGTAATTTTAAGGAAATTTTGCTGTTTTTGGTTATTATCTTGAATATTATTATAGATAGAGACAAACTGTAAACAGCAAAAATGTTCAGTAAAGTAAGATCTACAAATAAGTCAACAGGACCAAAATGATCTGTTGACCCCTTTAGGAGTTATTGCCCTTTATAGTCAATTTTTAACCATTTTTCGTAAATCTTAGTCATCTTTTACAAAAATCTTCTCCTCTGAAACTACTGGGCCAAATTAAACCAAACTTGGCCACAATCATCATTGGGGTATGTATTTTAAAAATTGTGTCCCGTGACCTGGCCAACCAACCAAGATGGCCGCCAAGGCTAAAAATAGAACATAGGGGTGAAATGTAGATTTTGGCTTAAAACTCTGAAACCGCAGCCTTTAGAGCAAATCTTACACGGGGTTAAATTGTTTATCAGGTCAAGATCTATCTGCCCCGAAATTTTCAGGTGAATCGGACAACCCGTTGTTGGGTTGCTGCCCCTGAATTGGTAATTTTAAGGAAATTTTGCTGTTTTTGGTTATTGTCTTGAATATTATTATAGATAGAGATAAACTGTAAACAGCAATAATGTTCAGCAAAGTAAGATTTACAAATAAGTCAACATGACCGAAATGGTCAATTGACCCCTAAGGAGTTATTGTCCTTTGTAGTCAATTTTCAACAATTTTTATAAAATTTGTAAATTTTTACTAACATTTTCCACTGAAACTACTGGGCCAAGTTCATTATAGATAGAGATAATTGTAAGCAGCAAGGATGTTCAGTAAAGTAAGATGTACAAACACCTCACCATCACCAAAATACAATTTTGTCATGAATCCATCTGCTTTCTTTGTTTAATAGTCACATAGACCAAGGTGAGCGACACAGGCTCTTTAGAGCCTCTAGTTTGTTTAGCTTGCTTGCTTATATTTATGCATGTTTGCTTAGCTTTTATATTATACATATTATACATGTGTTTTATATATGTGTGTATAGTGCATTTATTTTAATTCTTTATTTTGGTTATATATGCATTAGAATAGAAACAACTGTTACGCAATTGCTTTATAATCTCAATTTGCTGAAAATCCCAGTATCCCTGCAAGAATGTGTATCGCGCATGAATAGATTTCAAAAGTAGTTTCGGAAACATGGTTTATCGAAGTGTAAACCTAGAGAAAAATTCTAATTGACCAATCCAATTCAAGTATTTATAGATATGCAAATGATATAAGAATTATTGAACAATAAATTGCCAGAATACATAGCAGATAAAGCTATGCCATGATAAGTTCTCTTTTCAATAAGATATGGAGTGCTTTGCAGTACATGTAAAATAAAATGTTACTAAGCATTTATTTTTATGTTATGTGATTTGATGGCTATAATATAATTACTAATGCTATGATATTAACATTATACAAATTGAATGTGTAGGAATTATCGTGGAGTACAGATTATGCTTTATCAATTCTTTTTTCTGTTTATCTGTTAAGACAATCTTCTTTGTGCTCTGTGTAATTGTTTAAATCTTTGTAGACTATGGATTTTGATATAAACCATTTCAGAATTATTGCACCAGGATGTTATCATTCTTTTTATAATTAATTGATTATATCTTTTTTTAAATTCCAATTGCAAAGGAGTAGGTTCAGTAAGACCCCATTTTGGCCCCAAAATATAGCAGTTTTGCAAAATTGTGAAAATGTAATCTTTTAGCTATTTATAGGAATGTAGAATGCTTCTGCTACACAAATATGGGCCGTTTTTGACAATACAATGCACATATATTGGGTACTAACATCATTAAGTCATGCTAAATTACTGAAATCTTCACAATTTTAGCATTTTAGTTAAATTTTATACGGTTTCCGTCTTAGATGAAAGTGGCCTCATTCGTGTTCATTCATAATATTAAAATGTAAGTTGCATTTGATGATAATACATAACATATATAAAGATTGAGGATGAACACGGATGCAGCCTCTTTCATTTTTAACAAAAAAGCCTCTGAAAAGTGATGATTTTTTGCATATTTGATAGATTTTTCATATTTTAGCTTGAATCGTAGGGTTTTTAATGACTTAATCAGTTAAAATCTGTCACATACACTAATTGAATCAATTGAAATAGACACTTAAGTGTTTAAAAGGTGTCCAAAATCTTTGGTTAGATGAACCTGATTTGAGGCCAAAATCTGCCCTTACCGTAACTGTACATGTTTAAAAATACAAATGAACTTAAAATAGCTTATCAACAAATAATTCACATTGGCATTATTGAAAAACTCAGTAATTCTGCTTGATTGACTAACCGGTGCATTACGTTTGCGCGCATTACCATTACATTTGCGCGCAAAAATCATTACGTTTGCGCGCAGCTTTTGATTACAATTGCGCGCATTTATTTGACAGGTAAACTCAGGTAAGCTTAGGTAATAATACTTATTCGTTTATAAATGTATTCAATTATTTTACGTAAAAGTACCCTTTCCGTTAGTCTAAGACACCTACTCAGCCACGAGGACTGAGGTGGAAGTGGTATTCCAAGCAGGATACGTCGGTTGCATTATATTCTATCAATACGGAAAGTATAATATCCATCGTATTTTGAAGTTACATGTCTGCTGTTAATTATAACGGTATTTATCATGAACACTTTATATTTTGTCGTAGAAGTTAATATAAGCAATATGTAATTAAAATATATTTTCAAAGTTAATGATTTATCGTCATATTTATTATGAAAATAATAGTCATTATTTTATATTTTTATATAATTTATATTTTATTATATTCCCTTTTTTACCTGAGTTTACCTGTAAGATAAATGCGCGCAAATGTAATCGAAAGTTGCGCGCAAACGTAAAACATTTTAATCCCCAAATGCGCGCAAATGTAATGCGCCCTGACTAACTGTGATTTCAGTTTGATTGTGTTTAATTTTTATACGTGTCCAGTAAAGTATGTGTGCTTTGTTATTAACATTTAAAATTTGAAAATAAAGTTTATTTTATCTTAAGTCTCTTTTTTAGCTCACCTTCCAAAAGCAAATCTTAGCTTTTGTCATCACATGGCGTCCATCGTCTTACGTCTTCGACCGTCGTCATTGTTCGTTGGTTGTAAACTATTTCAACATCTTCTCCTCTGAAACTACTGAACCAATTACAACCAAATTTAATATGAATGATCCTTATGGTATTTAGGATAAAGTTTGTATTTTATTTTGTGTTTAACACCTTACTGCCATTTCAATAGTTTGTTGAGTTAACTCAAATAAGTGAATATGACCAAAATTGTCAATTGACCCGTAAGGAGTTATTTTCCTTTAAGGACAATTTTACACAATTTGGTTATCCTGTGTGTATACGACCGCAAAATTTATTCGTCAGGGTCATTCAAAGACATTTGGTTTCTGGACAATGACTTTTAGGGGTGGAGGGGGTGGTGCTCAATTCGCAACAGTATAGTGTATTGCACAAAAATAAAAAAATGAATAAAAATTCAAATCATATAACCAATAAAAGATCCAAAAAACATTTAAATGGCAATTAAAGCCACTTATTAATATGTACCGGTATAATGATTAAATAAATGTATAGATTATTGTGGTTTTCCTACACATTGATATCGTAAAATATCAGCCGCGAGCCTTAATGTGAATCTTTTTGGCGAGTGAGCGCAGAAAACGAGCCTAAAGTTTCACATTGTGTCGAGCGGCTGACATTTTATGATATACATACGAAGAAAACCTGATTATCTATATATCTTTCTATTACTGGTATTTTTCCACTTCCTTTTGCTAAGACAGTTTTACGCCTGACGTCACTGATAAATTCTTCTCTCACATTGTGACGTCACTGATGTCTGGTCTCATGTTGAAGCCTTGATACAAGAATTATAGAGCGACAGAGCAGGGTGATATAGGCGTAGGGAAGGACCATAAGTTTCATTTTAATATGTTATTCTGATTGGCTAACTGCAATCTCGAGTTATTTCTTAATAAACTTCATTACACAATGAAATTTATCATTCATGATGACACGAAGTCCCACAATCAAGTGCACAGGTAAATCTAATAAAGACTTGATAAAAATCGGGTTTTTTTTATGATCCTAGCTAAAAAATTTAATGATAAGTATTGAATGCTTCTTTTTGTGACTTCATAGAATTGTAAAAAGCCTTGACCATGCACACATTTTTAGAATGAAGCGCAGAAGCGCTTCAAACAAAATGTACTTCGGTCAACACTTTTACACCCGAATGAAGTTACAAAAAGAGGAATTAAATTCTTAATTGAAAAAAGTATTACTGATGAAAGAGTTAAGCAAATCATTATATGTGAGCCATTTAGGTTCCTGAAAGCCTCTTGATATCCAAACTGATGCTACTATAAATGGTTAGAGGTAAAACTGAGGTCCGTTGTTGAAGGTCATATCATTGACCTCTGGATGTCTTTTGTGTTGCTTAGTTGATGTCTTATTAGATTGTTCCCCACATCTCTTTTAATTCACTCACCTGGACCAAAGGCTTAGGGTGGTTTATTGTCATATGTAGCAATTGTTTGTTTAACAGTTAACCTTTTCAACTTCCAAAAAATCTTCTCATATGAAAGTATCAAAACCAATTGCAACCAAACTTGGCCACAATCATCTTTAGACTTAAAATATTCAAAATGTTTCTTTGTAACTGGTTTTGATTTGTTCTTCAAAACTCCGCCAAAGGGCAGTGTCTGGCCTGAATAAGAACGGCTTGATTGTGAAGACGTGTCTATACTCTAAGATCGATTATAAATAATAAGAATTCATGAACCTCAAGAAATCTGACATACAAATAATTGACATTTCTGACGCGAAATTTTCAATTGGCATTTATCCGTTTCAGATCCGTTCATCATCCGTTTTATCCGTTATAAATACGTCCGGTAGAAGTCCGTTTCTCAGCCGTTCAACATCCGTTTTATCCGTTAAACGTCCGGTAGAAGCTTTCGCGTCGATCCGGCCCCACGTCGATCCGGCCCAAGTCGATCCGTCCCACGTCGATCCGGCCCCACGTCGATCCGGCCCAAATGTAAAGTCGATCCGACCCCAATAAAAAAAAATATTTATATAAGGAATAAAAATAAAGATATATATTAAAGTAATTCATAAATGTTTATGATTTTTATTATAATGTTAAAGGTGTACGGTAAAAAAAAAATAAAAAAATATTTTCTTCAGATGAGTATAAAACAA
Organism: Mytilus galloprovincialis; assembly: GCF_965363235.1. Classification (NCBI taxonomy): domain Eukaryota; kingdom Metazoa; phylum Mollusca; class Bivalvia; order Mytilida; family Mytilidae; genus Mytilus; species Mytilus galloprovincialis. The sequence continues at coordinate 21,076,899 of NC_134843.1, forward strand.
CTAGGTTGATTATGTTTTTATTACAAGTTTTCAAGATTATTGGGTATAATTATATTAAAACAATTCAGACATCATCATTAATCAGCAGTAATTAGCGTTTTCTTTCAATTGACTGTGATCCTAACAAGTCTTTATATTATTGTCGAGCCTTCGACTTTAGTCGAAAAAGCGAGACTAAGCGATCCTACATTCCGTCGTCGTCGGCGTCGTCGGCGGCGTCAACAAATATTCACTCTGTGGTTAAAGTTTTTGAAATTTTAATAACTTTCTTAAACTATACTGGATTTCTACCAAACTTTGACAGAAGCTTGTTTATGATCATAAGATAGTATCCAGAAGTAAATTTTGTAAAAATAAAATTCCATTTTTTCCGTATTTTACTATAAATGGACTTAGTTTTTTCTGCGGGGAAACATTACATTCACTCTGTGGTTAAAGTTTTTAGAATTTTAATAACTTTCTTAAACTCTCCTGGGTTTGTACCAAACTTGGACAGAAGCTTGTTTATGATCATAAGATAGTATCCAGAAGTAAATTTTGTAAATAAATAAATCCATTTTTTCCATATTTTACTTTTAAATGGACTTAGATTTTCTGCGGGGAACCATTACATTCACTCTGTGTTTAAAGTTTTTAAAATTTTAATAACTTTCTTAAACTATCCTGGATTTGTACCAAACTTGGACAGAAGCTTATTTATGATCATAAGATTGTATCCAGAAGTAAAGTTTGTAAAAAGATTACTCCGTTTTTTCTGTAATTTACTTTTAAATGGACTTAGATTTTCTTACAATCATAAAATAGTAACAAGAGGAATATTTTATTGATTTTTTTCCTCATTGTTGTTGAGTCATGCGATTTACAGCAAAAATAGGCGAGACACTGGGTTCCGCGGAACCCTTACAAATTTTTATTATTATATTGATATTTTGGGAGGCGACTTTCCTGATATGGAACTTGCGCCCTATTTACACTTATCGTGATTGTTTTTTGGAAGAACAAAAAAAAATCAAAAAAATCTTAGTGTTTCGTGTTTTGTTTACTACACGTGAGTTCTTAAGTTGTGAGTTTTTTTGTTTTTTTTTCCAGTCTTTAATGTGTTGTGGTTTTAATTTTGTAAAAAAAAGTGTTTATTTTGTCGTTCTTGCTTTTGTTTCGTTGCATTGCTAATTACATAGATGATTGCTTTGATGTGTAAGGTAGTAGTAGCTAATAAATATACACAAGTGTATAAATGAATCTTAATGTCCATCGCTGAAGATAGAGATTAGATAATGCTTCCCGATAGCCCGGTGTCAATTATTTAATGAAAAATTGCCAAAAATTATGTATGCGCCAGAAAAAAAGACTGTCGCATACTTTTGTAACCTACATTGGGATTATTTAAAGAAACAAAATATTATATATGAAATTCCCACAGATACCAAGAGACCAGTTTGAGTCATGGTCCCTTTGTTCAGTGAGGATTGTCGTGGTCTGTGTATTGACCCCGACTGCCCTCACTGACCATGAGACCACCGAATAATCAATCTGGTAATCAAATTTTGAACTGTATCCCATTATTGACACCGTGACTTCGGGAACTACTAATACCATACGTTTTGGACCCAGAGATTGGCGTCCTGATGCAAATGAGGCATATTGTGTTTAACTTTGTAGTATAATGAAAGAAACATGTGCGACCAGCAGTATTATTTTCACTTATCTTGCTGCATTTTATTTTTTAAAATCTAAAATAAGTTTAACAAACATTTTATCCATTAACAAGTTTTCTTGTTTTTTTTTTTGTGGGGACAGATCTCAATGAGTTCTTCCTAATGTAGGTAGACCCCTTTTATTTTATGTAAAAAGATAAAATCAAGTTATTGTACAAGTATTATAAAAGTAATACTTTTAGAGTATCATTAAATTTTTACACAATGTTTTAAAATCATCTTTGAACAACGGTACAAAGATATTAATATTTTGAAAACTTAATGCCTGTTTAGCATGAAAATCAGCCAACTCATTGCCTTGTATTCCTACATGACTCGGTATCCATTCAAAAGTTATATTTGTACCTGACTGATACAATGATCTTAGTAAAAAATGAATGTCTAGTAAGAATTGGTTTCTTATCTTGTTTAATGGTATTTTCAGTGCTTGAAGCGCTGATAGAGAGTCTACAAAAATCACAACGTTAAAAGGTAAAAAGTCTTGTAACCATGATATACATAAATAAATTGCTGTCAATTCACACATAAAAATAGAAAGGTGATTGTACAACTTAAATCCCTTGTTGAGCCTGTACATAGACGTAGAGATTGTGTTTGTATCTTATCTAGTATTTTTTTAGTAGATGCAGAGGCTGTATTGTATACCTCACAACCATAGTCTATTTTTGATCTGATTAAAGCAATATAAATTTTTCTTAGAGTATAACTTGTTGCTCCCCATTTCGTTCCCGTTAAAAGTTTCATACAGTTTAAAATTTTTGTACATCTTGTATTAATATACTGAACATGACTATTCCAAGTAAGATGTCTATCAAAAATAATTCCAAGAAATTTAACTTCTTTAACAACTTCTAAAATGTGATTTCCTATTTTTAATACAATATTATTACAATTAGATTTCCTAGCAAAAATAACTGTAACTGTTTTTGAAGGTGAAAGTAAAAAGCCCCAATTTGAGCACCATTTGCTTATACTATTCAAGTCTTCTTGAATTTTTTTCTGTAAAAATTTCAATGATGATCCTGATTTCCAAATTGCCCCATCATCTGCAAATTGTGACATTTCACAATTTTTTAAACAATCTGATATGTCATTAACCATAATATTAAAAAGAGTTGGACTTATACAACTTCCCTGGGGGGTACCATTTTCTAAAACAAAAATATCTGAAAAAGTGTTGTTTATCTTAACCTGTAGTACTCTATCTGAGAGAAAATTATTAACATAAGCAAGCATGTTGCCTTTTTAAGACCCATTTTTTTCATTTTTTTTTTAATAAACCATGTTTCCATAGCATGTCAAAAGCTTTTTCTAGACGTATACATTGCTGTATCGTACTTTTATTTTTTCTATAACCGTTTTGATTCGGGTTAAATATATTATTTTTTTCCAGAAACCACGTTAATCTGTTGTTAACCATTTTTTCCATTATCTTATTAAAATTAGAAGTTAATGCAATTGGTCTATATGATAATGGATCACTGGGATCTTTACCATGTTTAAAACTAGGAATAATTGTTGAATGTTTCCATTCCTTTGGAAGCTCTTGTAACATCCAAATTTTATTAATAAATAGTAAAAATATGCTTAAGGTTTTATTAGATAAATGGCGAAACATACTATAAGTTGTTCTATCTTTTCCCGGAGAGCTATCATTAGTATCAGCTATTGCATCTTTAAATTCTTGTAATGTAAACTTTTCATTAAAGCAATCTGTATTAATTTTGTAATATTCAATAAAATCATTTATCTCTTCTTTTTCTGTTTTAGTCTTAAATTCTTTGAAGTCGTTATTGTAATTTGATGTACTACTGACTTTGCAGTAATTTTCTGTAAATACGTTTGCTTTTTCTTTCGTATCTGTAACAAATCTATTAAAATATTTCAATATAGGAATGTTTGTCCTAGTACTTATCTTCCCTAACATCTTTTTTACATTATGCCATAGATCTGAAATGTTATTATTACAATTAAGACTAGTACAGTAATTTGACCAATGGTTGTCCTGTGTATCTTTTAATACTTTTTTACAAAATCTTCCTTTATCTTTATAAATTTTAAAATCATTCCCATTTCCGGTATGTCTTGCTCTATTTCTAGCTTTGTTTCTAGCTTTTATAGCTGAAGTACATTCCTTTGTCCACCAAGGAACACAAGGTTTGTTTGTTTTATGAAATTTCTTAATAGGAATATGGGTACATGCTATATTAATCAATTCAGTGGTTAATGTATTGTTAGTTTGCTGTATATCGTCTGTAATTAAATTCTCTGTAAATTTAATGTTTCTGAACCTGTATCCATATTAGTTAAATTTTGGGACATATTAGTACTGTCCATGATTTCATCATGGAGACCATCAATAAATTTTTCTATCACAGTAATGTCTTCAGAATCAGACATATTTAAAGTAACAAGCTACCACTCCCTATTGGAGAAATAGTGAGACTAAATATATAAATAATAAAAAAAAAAAAATTATAGTAGAAAATTTAAGTTTTCTAAACCTTTAAGTTTACACAACCTGTATATAAATATTTAAATGTAATATCTAAATGAAATAGCTGAAATATCAATGCCTGTACATAAAGTAAGAAACTAAGTTTACAAATAAATAACGATCAGTGCTCAATAACTAAATGCATGTGTGTGACACCATTGGACTCACTACCAATGAATATCTTTCATCTTGTGTAATAACAAATAGTTACATAGACAACGGTACAAGCCGATCCCCAAGCTGATACACACAAATTTTGCTTTTCTTTTAAGTTCTTAAAATTTCTCAAATTGAGAAATTTTGTTAGATTTGCCGAATCCTATCTATAAAAGAGAAGACAGAATGCGATTGATTTTAATATCACCATGGCTTTTCCTTGTGTGGTTTGTGACCAACATGTTAGACCTTAGTTCACAATCATCAGACAATTGTTGAATAAACAAACCAATTATAGACTAATGATTTGATTAATCAAGTCATTATGATGAGTTAAATTTAATAGGTTCCAGTGGACTGTAAATATTTATTTAGATATTCTGTGTACATGGTGTATGAACAAAAAGAAAATGAAATCGCCATGAGTTAAAGTTAAAGTTATCATGGAAAATAACTTCATATTTTAAAATATGTTGAAGCTGCTCATACAACCAACGACACAATAACAATCATTTTCGTATCGATTTAAAATAGTTCTTTAACTGGTACTCCAATACTTCACTTACCTGTTGTCATCCATCATCGGACACTTGGTGTTGGTGTTGGTGATCGCAATACTGGTATACCAGTATTGTCCACAATACTGGTATAAAAATTTTGTACCAGTATTGTTACTTTTTATAAAAAAAAAACCAGCAAAACTGGTACATTACTGATATACCAGTATTGTAGTTGTATTGTTGACTAGACTATATTGAAGATCAAAGGGAGATCAAATGGAACTCAAAAAGATTATAGAGGATAATTGTGAAATCAATTAACAACCAGTTAAAAGTCATTACTATACTTGCACAAATAAACAAAGGATTATTGAAATTAACTCATATCATCATTATTATTTAAACAATTGCTAATAATTTTATCATATTTCTATATTTTATTTAATTTAATATATATATTCGGGATAAAATGTCAATATTAATGAATCCGGAGTCAACCCAATTTCGGTAGGTCCTGTACGAAATGTTCCATATGGAATGTACACGGATTACAGTAGGAATTAGGGGCGGATCCAGGATTTTGAAAAGGGGGGGGGGCGAAGTTTTTAAATATCGCCGAGCGGAGCGAGGCGATTTTTTTGGGGGCTAAAAAACATAAAATAACTTAGCATAAAATGCACTTTTTAAACGGTTCCTGACTTGGGGCATGCATATTTTATATGAAGAGACATGTATTGTCGAAATGCGCATCTGGTGCAAGAAAATTGGTACCGTTAATTTTATTACTACCACTGGGTCGATGCCTCTGCTGGTGGACTATTAGTTCCCGAGGGTATCACCAGCCCAGTAGCCAGTACTTCGGCATCTCCCTCATGCAAAGCTCTGATTCCTTTCACGGATTTGGCTATACTTTTTGGACCTTTTGGATTATAGCTCTTCATCTTTTATATAAGCTTTGGATTTCAAATATTTTGGCCACGAGCATCACTGAAGAGTCGGACATGTATTGTCGAAATGCGCATCTGGTGCAAGAAAATTGGTACCGTTAATTTTATTATAGTTGCTGTAAAGTGTAAGGGTTGGACATTTTTGATGCTGTATTCTCTCCATCAATTGTCTATCATAAGATTATAGTATGGGTTCAAAGCTATGTACTGATATATATATTTGATGTGTCAGTAAATAATTCTCGTTTGTTGTATGACAAGTTGGCATAACCTCACAGATTTCTTGTTGTAAGAAGATATACGCCGGGCTATTCCATGAAATTTACAATACGACCGACACGAGTTGAAAAAAACAAACAAGCATTTTTTTTATCCAAATGTTTTGTTGATATGTTTAACCCAACAATATTAAGGGAAGTGAGGGGTTCCAAATTAACCAAAGGCTACGAATGAGTCTGAAATGGTAACGAATTTATAAACGACAGTCGACAAATGGAGACATAAAGGCCACACCCAGCAGACAGGTTTCAGTCTGGTCTTGAAAAAAGTATTCAATATATCAGATCGGCCAAATAACATTGCAGTCAGACATGCAAACCCCCGGCCCCAAAAAGGACCCGTTTTTTATTCATCATGTTCAGTTAATGCTTTATAATTCTGTTGGAAATTTTCGTTTCTAATAGCAAAAAGTGGACAAGATTACTGTTTTCAATCCAGAAACAGCCATATTTTTTGTTTAAGGCAAAAATCATTCAGATTTTTTCTCTCAAATATCTCTGACTGCCTCCTCAAATAAATGGTTCGTACCTTAATCTATCTAGAGCTTATACTTACTGGGGATCATTATCAGCTATGTTATTTTAAAATAGACTAGGGCGTTTGGGGTTAAACATAATTTTGGTAAATAATATTGCTGGGGATTTTTTTTCTTCATTAGAGCGTAATAGAGTATAACTTTCTGTTTTGTGGAATTGTGAAATAGAAGTCAACACGTTCTTGCTCAATCTGTTTCGCTTTGAAGGTGTCATGATTGTCATGCTCAGCCTATGCAATGTGTAACTGTAGTTTGAATTTCAAAATTACTGAGTTACGTTTTTCGACAAACTGGTCAACTCAACCATAGCGAATCACATGCATTTGATGCGACTGTCATGCAAATGAGAGGTTAAGCGCTATAAAACCAGATTCAATCCACCGTTTTCTACATTTCTTGAAAATGCCTGTACCAAGTCAGGAATATGACAGATGTTGTCCATTCGTTTGATGTGTTCTGTCATTTGATTTTGCCATTTGATTAGGAATTTTCCATTTTGAATTTTCACTCGGAGTTCAGTATTTTCAGTTGTGATTTTACTTTTGACATAGTCAGAAAATATCAGCAAAAATTATCTTTATGAATAATGAATTGTCTTGTCTCATAAAAATTAAGTACACAGGAAATTGCGAAGTTCACAAAGTCTAGTCTGATTAATCATTAACTTTACCAAAAAAAAAAAAAAAAAAAAGTCCAAGCAAAAGGGGGGGAGGCGTACGCCCTCTACGCCCCCCTCTGAATCCGCCACTGGAAATATTGCTCTGAATTCCTACCAGAAAAGAGTGATATTGTAGTCGGACAGTAGTAGGAATCCACACGGAAAATAGCCGAAAAATTTAAATTACCAGGAAATTCCTACCAGGATTATGCAAATTAGTAGGAGTAATTTGGTAGGAAAATAAAATTCCTACTAGAAAACCTTGTAGGAATTTTTCAAAATTCCTGCAAGAAAAAAAAATTCTGGTAGGAATCTAAAAATATACAAAATGTAAGTGTATATTCACAAATACACAACTGGGTCAATGATTAAGTTTGAATCTCAACACCAAAGAACAAAGGAAATTCATAGAATGCATTCATTTTTAAGAAAATGGACTTTTGAAATGTATAAGGAAACTGCAATATATGCAAGCTAGAAATTGTATTATACATAAACATGAAGATTATCCAAAAATATGCCTAAATGAAATTAAGAGTAAATTAATGAGTGAAATTATACACTATTGTTGAATTAATTGATTACAAAATAATATGTTCTTACATTTCTACATTGTAGTTGTGTGACCCTAGCTTGCAGCATTGTGTTCCAATACAACTTTTCATTCTTTTCCCCTCCAACTTTTGAATTTGTGAACTGGAACTTGCTTGGATTTAACACTGCAAAATGTGTGTCATCAGCAAACAAGAATCCAGTTTAAGATAACTAATAAGATTCCAGGTAGAAAGATTTTCTGGTAGGAATCTATAAATTCATTCTGGTAGGAATCTTGTACATGTAGTAGGAAAATATATAATCAAAAACAGAAAAAAATGCAGACAGACTTTTTAAATTCCACCTAGGTAGTAGGATTTTGGTAGTAGGAAAATAAAAAGTTCCAGTTAGAATTTTGTTCATTTTCCATGTCCGCCTACTTTATATATGGAATCTTTGATTCTAGGTAGATTCCTACTTCATTCTTACTAGTGTCTGGGTGGATTCCTACTACTTATTTCGTAAGGGGTAGTTTGATATCCGAATTCAATAGATCAATATATGTGATGACGCAAATGTGTATTTTTATCCAGAGTATCAGTGCGGAATTTTCTAGTAGTTATTATTTCTTTCTAAAAAATACCACGTCCATTCATAGATAGTCATTTTCAATCGCGAATGCGATTTTTCGCTTTTCAGGCATATCTAAATTCAGACCACGACAGTAAGAGCAGGTATTCACAAAACTTCTAAAATAAAAAATTCTTCAAAGCCAAGTTTTCCCGTATTCATTGATTTAGGTAAAACAAGGAAATCCTTTAAAGGGGGTCTCATTGGGGGGGGGGGGGGGTTATAATCCCGGATCCCGCTTACTGTTTTGTCAGATTCCCGTATTCCGCTTACACTATGTACGTAAGCAATTCTCATTTTTTTTGTCATTTCCCGGGTCCCGCTAGACCTCATTTCCCGTTTTCCCCAACGCAATAATTTGACTTTCACGTGTCACGCTTACAAAAAATCAACAATCCCGCGTCATGCTTAGACCCCAATGAGACCCACTTTAAAATGGAGCTGTTTTATGAGACCAAAATAAGTCTCTCTATATATAAGAGGTCCAAATGAAGCTAATGTGTTACTCTAAAGAAACTGAAATACGAAACCGCTTCTTATAAGTTGCATGTCACAGGGTTTCATTTCACATTGAAAATGAACTTCAAACTTATGTACTTTGAGTACAGCGGACAATTTCACGAGTTGAGAATTTGAAGGCATCCACGCAGGAAACAAAATATAAAGAAATTATATAGATAAAATAAATGCTATCAGATTATAAAGCAAACTAAGTGCTTACATTTATATTGCGATTGATTTGTGCAATTTACATTAAACATCCGGTTTGCAGAAACTGGGATTTGCAATAGGATGAAAAAATGATTCAAATGATGTTCCAAATCAAGTAATAAATTAAATAGCCGAGCTTTCAAATGTATATATATATTCAAAAATTAGTTGTATCCCGGGGGTGTACAGACTATCCTTTCGGGTATAACTGTGCCGACAGCACCACAGTCAATTTTTTTAATCCAAAAGCAAACAAAAATTCAGCAAGAATCTTTTGGTGACCAATCATCAGTCGTAGGTTCACTTATTGCTTTTTTTTAAAGGATTATGTTATGAAATTGATAAAGGGTAATTTTCGAGCCACGTGTTTTGACATTTTTATTTCACGTGCAGCTGTGAAAAAAGTTCGTTAATCACCGTGAAATCAGTATAAGCAGATCAACGTGCAAGATATTAAAATTGTTCGTGACGGTTCATCGTGAAATGGCAATTTTATTTCGCGTTCTTCCGTACAGATACCCCTTTACGCCCCTCTGTTATCATGACTGATGACTTGACGATATCATAATGCAATTTGCCCCTACTTGTATCGTACACTTATATATATATTATATGTATATATATATATATAAGTACGTCTGAGCCAGACGAGTTGTATTATATATATATAGATATATATACATGACTTTTTATGTACTGCACCACACATGGTGTATCCTGTTTCATAGATAACTGCCTGGTAACTGCCACTGTGGATCAAAGAACCAATTAGAAGGAATATGAAAAACCTGATATTACAAGGTAATAATACGCAAAACTAGAGCTACTTTCGTTTATGCGATATAAAGTTAATAAACATGTTAAATTAAATTTCGGTTTGTCAAATAAATTATGACGTCTTGAAAGGCTCGAGATCTAGCCCAGATAAATTAGATATTTTTGCTTTGACGGCTGACATATAGATTTACTATCCACACTCGTACGAGTATATATTGTTTGATAAACTCCCAATTGACATTGTTTATATACATGTACGAGTGTTGATAACTAACAAAAAAGACAACGGACTAAACGACCGTATATAGTCTGTTCCAAATATATATTTCAACATAAAGGTGTATTTATTAAATGAATACAATCAATGCAATAAGTATGGGAAATCTTGAATGTTTTTTTGATTTAATGTATAATTTTTGATTTTATGAAAAAGTCAATTTAATTAAAATTTCTTATTTGATTGATTTTCTATTTGTCATTGAATTAGGAAATTAAGCGTGTGAGTGTTTTTTTGTTTTTTTGTGGGTTTTTTGTTTGTTTTATACTTTTTATACGGCCGCAAAAAAACATTTTGCGTCGTATAGTGGTATCATGTCGTCGTCGTCTGCGTCGTCGGAAGATGCATTTAGTTTCCGGACAATAACATCTATACATTTTTACCAGAGGATAATGTACCCTTCTGTTGATTCAATGCTAAACATATGGAAATTTTATAGAAAATCCACAGCCTTAATCCTTGTACTATCATATTTGGCAGTTTGATGACTGATAGATATAGGATTGTTGCATGCAATGCTAGCATTGATTTCCTAAAAACAAGTTTATTAATGTAGTTATTGCATGATTGGTTAAAACAAATAAAAATATGGACCAAATCAAGTACACCATTAAGGGTGCGCTCGACTTAGTGACTGCACGAGGTATTTTGAAATTTACAGGTTGGTTAGAGCTTTTTGTAAAAAATAAACACTAGCACATCATGATCATAGAAAAGCAAGTGAGTAATCTATGTTTCAAATTTTATAACAAAAATCTATGTATTGAAGGCTGTTGATTTTCTATAAAAATCTTGGTTTATTTACCACAAAGTACTCTTTTTCTATTAAATGCAATGAAACAGTAAATAATGCTTTGAATCAAGTTTCCCCCTAGTATATGTACAAAATGGCCTGTCTCAATTATTCATTATATCTGTAGTTTTGATACATTTGATGTTTTAAAAATTCGAACAAAAATTGCTACAGAACTGAAGGGTCATAAACTTTAATACCACTAAATGAAGGTTGGAATTGATTTTGGGGGTTATGGTCCCAATAGTTTAGGATTTTTAGGGGCCCAAAATAAGCATTTTGTAGTTTTCAAACAAATAATGTTTAAGTGTATGAATCTCTCTGAAATTATACCACAAGTTTCCATACCATGAAGGGATAGTCAGTTTTGACTTTGGGGGGTTATGGCTCAAAATGTTTTGGAATTAGGGTAAAAAAAGGCGAAATTAGTGTAAAAAAAGAAGAAAAACTAGTTTTCCGGACAATAACCGTTTAGATTTAGTGAATGAACCACTATAAATTTTAACAAAAGAAGGTTCAATACCACTAAAGGAAGGTTGGAATTGATTTTGTGGGTTATGGTCCCAAAAGTGTAGGAATTAGGGGCCCAAAAGGTGGCCCAAAAATGTATTTTCAAACAATAACTTATGTTTTAGTGCATGAATCTCTTTGAAAATATACCACAAGTTTCCATACCATTAGGGATGGTTAGTAATAACTTTTGGGGGTTATTGCTCAAAATGTTTTGGAATTAGGGGCTTATTGCAAAAAAGGGGGGTGGTTGTAGTTTTCATTTTTTTCCAAGTTTCTCAAATTGCAAATTTTTGAAAAGTTTGAAGAATAAATCTTCAATTGCACAATATTGTATTATAGATTTGTAAGATCTTGACATTTGTTTTGTGTCGGAAACTCATATTATGTCAAGAATTTGATCACAATCAAAATTCAGAGCTGTATCAAGCTTGAATGTTACATGTCCATACTTGCCCCAACTGTTCAGGGTTAGACATCTGCGGTCGTATAAATGCGCATCTGATTGTACTTATTTTCCCAGGCTAGTGAAAGGGGGAGGGGGTATTTGGACTCACGAAATCGACTTTAACAGTCATAATTCGAACAGAACGTTGACTTTGATAGTGCTTATCTGTTTTTAACCCCCCTGGCTACGAGTATGCTTTCCACATTTTGTTCTTTGTTTAGATGCAAGGCTTATGATATACGTGATATTAGATACGTATTATATGTATCTCAGTCTGGTCATATGTTTTTTTTTAAAGTGATACTAGTATATAGCACAATAAATCATAACATACATTCATTGATATAATCAGGGACTTTCTATACTAACGTTGCAATATAATTCAAACTGCAGTAGATCACCTTTAACATCAAATATTATATTCATGGTCTTTAATTGCTGGTATCTGTCTTTTAGTATTTGTAGACTAGTCTTGTGTTGAGAATCTGTACTAGCGTCTGATTGATTACTGGACAACTCCTGCATCATTCTGAATAAAAGTGCATGAAGTGAATGCCTTGGTCTTCTGTAGGAGTTCGGTTATGTTATACAGTTTGGATGGGCATGTAACACTTTCTCTTTATTTTTTTGTGCCATCCTTCTAGGCAATTCAAAAGGTTAAGCAGATAAGAAAGCTGTACAGAAAACTGTTAAAGATTGAAAAAAAGAAAAGACAAAAGAAACCTGTTAATGGGGGACGAATGCGTGTTTATGTAAGTAGCATGTATACATTTTATATTATACATTTATTGTAAATAAGGAATGGGTACATAAAAATATTTAAAAATTCACTAGGAGATGTATGGTGACATGCATACATATTCAAAACATGTCAAAACTGACACGTAAAAGCTATAGTTGCATTCCATAGTATACGCGTAACAGTCAGTAATCAAAGTACTGAAGTACTGAACATCGGATGACCGCAAGTTCTTGTGGATGGTCCGACAATCGCTTGTCTCAGAAAAAAAATCACAACTCTATACCTGAAAGTGGCGTTAATGTACAGATATAATACTTTTTCTGGGACAAGTGCGTGCGTGGATTATAAATTAATGACAGGAAATTCGTCCTCACCGTAATGACTATTATATTGTAGGGATACAAATCAGTATACTCTGGTTTATTATAGGATTGAACGCCTTTTTAAAGGAATGTTTTGGTGTATAAACTCGATCAATTCACTCACAAACAAATAATAGTCCAAAGAACTTTTATGATATGTTTATAGATCGGTTAAAAACCCAAAACGAATATAACGTAATGGAAATACAGGCGATAGCAATACACCGGAATGCCCTTGCGGTCATCCGATGTAAAAAGTTCTTAGATATATTTGACAACTCGTAACAAATAGTGTAATTTTGCCGTGAATACATCGTAATAATTTGGAAGTATCCGAAATAATCAGGAAATAGCTCTTACTACTCGTAACAACGGTCAAACAGGTGGTTAAAGTGATAATAGTTATCAAAAGTACCAGGATTATAAATCAGGAAATAGCTCTTACTACTCGAATCAACGGCCAAACAGGTGGTTAAAGTGACAAACCGTAAATTTGTGTTATCCGTGATGACTCTTAAAAAAATCTTTGTATTTTAATATGAAAAGAGGGTTCACTTACTTTCTTTTGGAATATTATGTTTCAGGGTAATTGCTGTCTTATTTCTATCAGGAGGAGTATTGATTTCAAGTTGGATTAAAGACTTTAAAAATACGACACATGTAATAAAAGAAGACCAAACTGATAACAGTGAAGATATGGTAATCATGAGACAAGAACTCCAACAATGTAAAACCAGCATGACACAGATGTCGCAAGATTTCATTAGCTTACAGGACAATTTCACACAAATACAAGAAAAGGTCGGAAACTTATCGAAGGTTTTGAATGTTTCTGTTGAAAATGCTAGAGATGATTTCCTCCATTTGAAAAGAGACATGAAGATCTTGAATGGAATGCAAGACATCCAAGAGCACAGATATATAACATATTCTGGTAAAAACAAGTTTTCCAATAAAATATTTTAGGTACTTTCTCCAAACTGATATTTAAATATTCTAAGAAATTTAAACAGCATCTCATGAAATTTATGCGTCATGGGCTGACTGCGTGTGAAGCACTTTTCTGGATGTACCTTCATTAGGAATGATCAAAGCTCAATTATAGTGTTATTAATCTGTGTTTACCCTAGTCGATTACAATCTAGGCAACCAAAAACGACATGATCGTTTCCTATAAACTTGTAAAACAAGAAGCAGGTAGACAGTGTGTCTGGCCCTCAATGGTCTCTTGGTCAAGTAATTGATTTAGAAAACTGGTTCAGTCAGTGATTAAAGGGACACTAACTGTCAAATTGATGTTCACCGAATTGACTCAAATTCTCATATTTGATTTATAACCATGTGTAAAACATTTATCCAGATTATAAAAAATGTCTAAAGTAAACAATGACACTGTTTGCTTCGTGTCGTGTGTATTTTAGTCTTGACCCCATCTAATTAACTATCGAGTTGACCTCCGAGGACCTCTGATGTAAACAAAAATAAAGGTAGGAATAGAAGCTGACTTCTAAGTTTTGTTTAATTTCATATTATAGATAAAAATATATGCTAATCACCTGTATAAGAATGATTTCTTGTGGATCGACTCAGTCAATCAAATGATTTACCTTTGTTTACATTCTTTTCATTTAAATAACCGAACACGCACAATGCATGCGTTATCCATCTCTAGTTAAGGTAATTTTGAAGTTCACATGGATACGGATTCATTGAGGTCGATTTATTCACTTGCAAGTGAATAATTCATCATCAAGATTTTAAGCTTAATTTGACAAAATTGAACGATACTGGCTGCTGAAAGCGAATTATTATTTCACTATTCCACTTTTAATAATGAATGAAATAAATAGCATACTTTAGATTTTTATATATCTCCTATCTATTGCCCCTTTATTTCGGTGTTCATTTTTATAAATTTCCTGTTTACAAAACTTTTTCTTATTCCAGGCATAGATTACCTAAGCCGAATTTGGCATAACTTTTTGGAATTTTGGATCCTCAATGCTCTGCAACTTTGTACTTGTTTGGCCTTATGAATATTTCGATTTGAGCGTCACTGATGAGTCTTATGTAGACGAAACGCGCGTCTGGCGTACTAAATTATAATCCTGGTACTTTTGATAACTATTTAAACAGTAGTTTACATTATAAGTTGTACACAATCTACACTGGTAATACTGGTCATTTGGTGCAGTTAAAATTAATGTGAGAGGCAAATTATGGGTGTTGCTTTGAGGGAATTAAATTAACTCTGTAAGAAGCAAGACCATTCACGAAATAGAGTAAGAGTTACCCGTTATGCGAAGCGATCTAAAAATTAAAAATGTCCAATGTTTTGTATATTGCCAATCAGTTTCATTTTTTTCAACAAACTATTGGCATTCCCATTAGATATAAAGAACCAATTGTGCCCTCTTCTTGCCGGCTTGTTCATTCATTCTCACGAGGCTGACTTCATAGAGGAACTTCTTAGTAAGAAAGAAAAGAATTAAGCAATATCCTTAAACTTTACTTTCTGTTATATAGATGATGTTCTCTCACAAAATAATTCAAAATTGATGATTATTTTGAACGCATCTATCTCATCGAATAAGAGATAAGGGATACAATAGATACAGTTAAGTCTGCCTCATATTTTGACTTACATTTAGAAATTGAAAATGAGGGTTGGTTGAAAACAAAACTTTACGACAACAGAGATGAGTTCAGCGTCCCGATTGTGAACTTTCCATTATGTAGCATCTTTCTGTTTTCTTTTTCCATAGAACACGTACAATATTGCACTCAATTTTGCTTATCTTTCTGTTTTTTTTTTTTTTACATAACAACATTTTAAAGCCAACTGTAGATGTACATATTGTAAATGATCTTTTGTATTATAGAAACAGTCTTTCTTCTACTGGTGGGGTTGATCCTATGGACATTGATACTTTTTCTGATTGCATATAAGTTTTTTCCATGGAGAAATGGTTTTTATGGTAGTCAGGGAAGCAAGCATGATGATCCTAATGATACAAACGAAAGTCTGTGTGCACAGGTTCCAGTTCAACATGTAAGTGAATCGAGGTAAAAATTGTAGTTAAAATGATTATGTCAAATCCGACATTTAAGTTTACTTTGTGGCAACAGTAATTACGGTGATCAAATTTATGTATAAAATGTGAGTTTATGCACAAAAATTGTCATAGTGATCAGATAATGTACGCACAATGGAAGTAAAGAGTAGATAAAGGGTAGGCATGGTGATAATTTTATCGTATATTTGTACGTTTGTACTTTGACAATATCCAGGTTAAATCATAAATAATTTTTTTCAACCAATTTTTCATAATTTTGTATTGTTTTTTAGTTAAGCAATTCTCTATTATTTGTTAAAAGGTTGATTTTGATTTTATTTTACTATTAAAATACAATCTTTATTCCAGATGATTAAACAAAAAAGATGGACTATACTAGATCAAATTGACATCCCAAGTGAGTTGGAAGAATCTGTTTGTATTCTTAGTTTCCATGAAGCAACTCAGGATTTACATCATAGAATAATCACATCAGTATTTCAGGAGGAAGAAGTTGAAATAAAGCCATTCCTACTGGAAAAAACTGATCCAGATGTATTGGATATACCAAGATGTCAATTCGTCTTTGTATTTGTTGATTTTAATGAGACCAATGTTATTCTTGAGAACCCAGGTGATAAGAGATTAGTTACTGTCGAGGCTTGTATGAAAATGAGAGGTAAGAGAAAAGTAATTTAAAAAAAACACCAATAAATATAGCAGACAATTATTTTGATACGTTGGTTGCAGAATTATATGAAAAGTAAATTATCAAAAATACCGTACTCCTAGAAAATTACAAACGGCCGGACATTCCTTTATCACATAGCAAAATTAAAAGCTCAAACAAATTATACGACTGAATACCAATTGTCGTATTCCTGAACTGGTACAATTCATGAATCATGATTAGCCGTATTTGGCACAACTTTTTGGACTGTTCGGTGCTCAATGCTCTTCAACTTTGTACTTGTTTGGCTTTTTAAGTGTTTTTATCTGAGTGTCACTGATGAGTCTTATGTAGACGAAACGCGCGTCTGGCGTATTAAATTGTAATCCTGGTACCTTTGATAACTATTTAGTTAGATTAACCTCTCGCTTTTATATGCCAGTCGCATTCCATTATATTCCTTCAGTATTTATGTGAGCAAAACAAACAGACATAATGATAATGATATGTATTTGAACTTTTAAAGACAATGTCAATTTATTTTACTTGGCTGGAAGAATTTTAATAATCAATTTTCATCAGCCTTCCTTCAGTTAAAATGTCCTATTAAGGCACAGAAATAAAAACGACTTTGAGCGCAAAACAAACTATTTAAAAGGCTTTAACGTTTTGAGAAATGTTTTTCTTGAAAGATTTGAACTATAATTGATAAATTTTCTAGTAACAATAGATAGTGCATGGTGAAAAAAAACTTTGACACATTCCCCATTTACTTTCCACATTTTATTATATACAATGTTGCTTAACAATACACTCTATGTTTTGCTGTTCAGCTAAGAGCAAGCTCATCACTTCTTAATTGTGACTTGATACTCAAAAATTATTTTTCTTTTTTTGTCCACAGCTGATGTGTTTGTTATATATACAAGAGACAGAGATTCTAGTCATTTAGGAGATGGCACCCTGTACAATAAAGACTTGTCAGCCTTTACAGGACATTTTCTATTGAAAGAACTCACGGCTGAAAAAAGAGGACTTAGTGTAAATGATACATTTACACAATACCAGAGAAGTCACATCAGGAAAATTGTACTAGAGAAATGACAATATATTCTCTCTTTTATAGTAAAAACCTCTTGAAAACCAATTGACCAAAATGACTACTAAAAGTACTGTCATGAGGTTCATCTTTCCTTACGCGACATCCAACAAATCTGTGCTGGGGGTCGTTTGGCCAGAAATAGATCCGGAAATGTTTAATTTTCTCCTCTTTTTTACGTGGTATGAAATGGTTTTTGTTTCTTTCATTTACATTGGGAAATAAAGAAACGATCAGTGTGTATTGTTCGTTTGAAAAACTTTTTATTAATGTGTATTTTGCATTATAAGCAGTCAACCTGATTACAAACTATCATTATTTGAATTCCGTGTGGAAAGAGGTCGGGCCAATTTCGAGTATATATCTGCGATCTAAAATCATTTCAGTCGTTGATATTACAATTAAAAGTCGACTGAACATGAATTTTATTGCATATTATACAATTTTAAGCATTTCTGTACGTGAAGCCGTATGACGTTATAGTTATTTCGGTCTCAGTTATATAAGTTGTTAAGTATGAAATTATCGTTCCTGAATCTGGGTCTCACTAATTAGAGACAAGAAGCGTCAAAAAGTGATAAGAAGCGACAATAAAATTAATTTAGCGATAAGAAGCGTCAAGAAGACTATTTAGCGACGATACATAAATAAGAAAATATCATTGCAACAACTTATTCCCAATAGATATTAAAAAAATGCATTATTTTTATTAAAGGGGCGGTTAAAAACATTTTTTTTATATATTTCATTGATAGATAAAAAAAAAAAATTTTGTCGAGCCTGCAACTTTTGTTGCAGAAAGCTCACCATAGGGATAGTGATCCGGCGGCGTTAGCTAACTTCTTAATAGCTTTATATTTTAGAAGGTGGAAGATGCTCATACTTTGTATATAGATGCCTCATGTTACGAAGTTTCCGTCAGTCATGTCCAATGTTCTTGACCTCATTTTCATGGTTCAGTGACCACTTGAAAAAAAGTTCAGATTTTTTGTGATGTTGAATTCTCTCTTATTATAAGTCATAGGATAACTATATTTGATATGTGCGTACCTTGCAAGGTCCTCATGTCTGTCAGACAGTTTTCACTTGACCTCGACCTCATTTCATGGATCAGTGAACAAGGTTAAGTTTTGGTGGTCAAGTCCATATCTCAGATATTTTAAGCAATAGCAGCTAGTATATTCAGTGTATGGAAGGACTGTAAGATGTACATGTCCAACTGGCAGGTGTCATCTGACCTTGACCTCATTTTCATGGTTCAGTAGTTATAGTTAAATTTTTGTGTTTTGGTCTGTTTTTCTCATATTATATGCAATAGGTCTACTATATTTGTTGTATGGAATGATTGTAAGGTGTACATGTCTAGCGGGCAGATGTCATGTGACCTTGACCTCATTTTCATGGTTCAGTGGTCAAAGTTAAGTTTTTGAGTTTTGGTCTTTTTATCGAATACTATATGCCATGGGTCAACTAGATTTGGTGTATGGAAATATTTTATGATCTTTATGTCAGTCGCGCAGGTTTTATTTGACCTTGACCTCATTTTCACGGTTCATTGCACAGTGTTAAATTTTTGTGTTTTGGTCTATTTTCTTAAACTATAAGTAATAGGTCAACTATATATTTTGTATAGAAGCATTGTTAGCTGTACATGTCTGTCTGGCATGGTTCATCTGACCTTGACATCATTTTCAAGATTTATTGGTCTTTGTGTTAATGTTAAGTTTATGTGACAGTTGTAATAATGCTTTATACTTAGGACTATCAACATAATATCAATGATTAGTATAGAAGGCGAGACATTTCACCGTGTGCACTCTTGTTTATAAACAAGAAAGGGATTGTTTAGTTTTTATTAGATATAAAGAATATGTTTTATGAAAACGCTAAAAATTGGAAATCAAAACAAAGATTTTCCAATTTCCTTTCAAAGATTTTTTTAATCAAAACCATGCAATATCATTTCCTTTCTATTAAACAGTGAAATTCGTCGTTCTTCATAGGGACATATTTAATAGGTGTGGCTTCACACTATCACACCAAATGAGAATAGCCTCGTGAGAGAATAGCGATTCGCTTGTCCCTTGTTTGTTATTGTCGCTTCGTCACTAAACTATTCTTCTGGTCGCTATTTGTCGCTAAAATTCTTCTGGTCTCTTATTAGTCAGACCGGTCAGTTCCGTCCTTAACCTCCGTTTCTTCACTGCAAAACAACCATACAATTAACGATGCCTAGTCCTTGTTGTTGTGTACCTGAGTGTCATTTAAGAGGAGGACATGCATTTCCAAATGACTTAATAAGAAGGAAAAGTTGGATCAACGCCATGGCTCATACGTAAATTATCACAATGAAATCGTAGAGTCCATCTCAATCAGCTGTTGTTTGCAAGGCACATTTTACCGAAAACGACTACGTTCAGGAAACTATTCATGGTAAAACTTCATTTTCTTTAAGAAATATATAATGTTATTTATATAATCGCCATGCAACTAAACCAAAGTCTGTTTGCAACCGCAATTAATTTATCGTTTTAGAATAAAAAAAGGGGGGTTAATTCAAGACGTCATATTTTTTGGGATTACGGTTCAATGCCATCTGTTTGCGATTTTTTGGTGAATGCTACAATAAGGTTTTCCTACAAGAGGTATATCATACTGATAATTATTTTAGCAGTAATTATGTTAATTTAGGATGTAATGACAGGAATTCATGAGCTATATGCCCAAGGCTTTCTTGAAAAATATCAATGACAATGTAAACAGGAACAAAACATTGACATGAATGATGCTGTCTTCTATGTTATAGTTATGTAGGGGTATTGGGTCCATTCACTCTAATAACATGTTCGCCCTAGGTCCGTTTGCCCGTAGAGTCCGTCCGCCCTACTAAAATAATATTCAGGTTATTGATGTTGGATAAACTTATTTAGATATGGTACCTTATATATTTTTGAAATTTAGGAAAACGTATGGGATTATTTAAAAGTTTATGGCTTTTTTAGGATTGTTAATTGTTCATTCACATAATAGTTCTCATTGATTGTTGTGATACTTGTCTTTTGATGAATCAATAATAAAAACAAACATTTTGTTATGATATATTAACATTATGCAACTGGACAACAATTAAAAAACAAGTAGGGCGAACGGACCCTGGACGAACAGGTATCAGGGCGAACAGGTACTAGGGCGAACGTGAATCAGGGCGAATGGACCGGATTCTTATATAGGTATGTGTGTTGCACAAGACTTTCACAAGTTTCAAAAAAGCTAATGTTATAAAACTTTTTTCAGGGCACAAACCCACTTTAAAGAGACTTATCTACTGCCATTTCCATCCTATTTTCATGCACCATTTGCAAGCAAAAGACTAAATGATTTGCAAAATTAAAAATCTGGACGGTGTCCCGTTACACCAAAAGAACTAAACTGGATGAATATTGTAGGAGAAATCTAGAGGAAAGTTTTGATTTGTGAAATTGGTTTTCCTGAAAAGTCATTCATCCTGCAGAAAGGATTTATAACTGTCCAACACCAACTGTCAAGCTAATGTTGAGCTTCACAGATGGAATTACTCAAACACCATCAATGCCTATGTTTTCAGCACAGATTTCGCAAATCATGACACAGCTGTGCATATTTTGTACCTGTTAAGAGTCGTATACTAAATTTTATTTTTATATATATAAATATATATTGTGTCATTTTAGAACTTGTATTTTGCCAAAGGATGCATAAATGAAAGTGGTGCAATTCATTTTGCTTTGATATATAGATTTGAATTACAATTGTTCATGTTATTGTAAGGCATATAAAAATAAGGAGATGTGGTACAATATATATACATGATAGTAAGTGAGTTTATCAAACTAAAGTGAATAAGAAATCATGGGTATAAGCAGTTACAGGTACTACTGTACAATCTCAAACAATGAGAAAAACTCATACCGTAAAGAGAATTTCATATTTACAAGTAAGTTTTGTTTTTGCGTTTAATAATTTTCTTCTATTGTCTTAATTGCAAATATGGGAAGTGGTTAAAATGCTTATAAGACAGCTATTATGGCCACCAGATGTCATTGTTTCCTTAATTACAATATCCTTTTCCATTCATACCGGTAGATTACTTTATCATGTTTATACTGAAAAATAGTTTTGCTTGGAGTTAATAAGAATAAGAAAAAGTATGATCATCAAAAGAGTTGACATGTTACTATGTACATTTACCATTATCTTACTTAATGTTCTTGCAATACACACAGTACGGAGACTAGTCAATCTTTGTGAACTATTTTTCATAGGATGGGAGTCATTGAATATGCATATATAATCAATAATCAAAAATAGTCTATTTATATTAAAAAGGAAAAGTTCTTATATGTCTTAAAAATGCTTTTCATGGCGAGGTACAGAAAATATACTGTAAACAGTAGACTATAGATATAGGTGAACTAGGTACAAGAGAACTCTAAATCTTAAATACTACCTCTGTTCTATGGAAGATAATGATATAACTGGACCAGAAATACACACAACCTGTAATTAACTGCCTTTACAGCGCTTTCGCGCGTTGATTTGTATAAATAACAAAGCTTGGGGGTCTGGGTATATTTACACAGAACGATATTGGTGCTATAGTTTTGTTACAGATATACAAATTATCAACATATACAAGTTAAGGATTCTGCCAAATAAATACCACACATGGCTAATATTTCCGAAATAGTAAAGGGCTATACTCATATAACAATCGGATGACTATACGGTAGAATTGTGTGTCTTTTCACATATACGTTATACCGGGGTTATTGATCGTAATTATTACTTTAACTGGGATGTGCCCTTTAAAAGATCGATAATAGTGCTTTCTTTGTTTTATTGTTGATGTTGTGATGAAAAAAAAAGAAAAAGAGCTTAGCTTGCATATACTCAAGAGCCTGACTGATAGCTCTTAGAGTAATGAGACATTGCAGAGTTTACATTAATTAAACACTTGTTTTAAGAACAATTTGCAAAAAAAAAACATTATGATATATCATTAGTATTCAGTATTTTACGAACATTTGTTTGCTTTAATCATATTTCAGATAATTGTCGTCAACATAGTGGATATAATCTTTGCAGAGGTTACATTTTAGTGTTATGTCAGGTTTAACTGACCATGTCTTGGCACAAGTTTCTCATTTTTGTTTCATTAGCTTTGAAAATCTTGAGCTTATGATTAGACCATTTCTCTTGCTTCAAGTCCCTCTTTATTGTTTTAGTAGCATACAAATTATTAAGCTTATATTTGACCAATTCTTGCTTCAAGTCCATTTTTCTTGATTCATTAGCCAATGGAATTTAAGTTTATGTTTGACCATTTCTTGCCACAAGTCCCTCATTTTTGTTTCATAAGATGAAGAGAATTAAAGCTTATGTTTGACTATTTCTTGCCTCAAGTCCATCTTTTGTTGTTTCATTAGCTGATGAAATTTCAGCCTATGATTAAATAAGTTGTACGAAAACCACTTATCATACGATGTTGATATGCAGTTGCATTTGTTTAGTGTGCATTTCATACTCATGAAAAATGTCCAGAATCAATATTTGTGCATGGTACTTGAAAGTATGGAAAAATAGTACCGTTGATCAAACGTACTAATATCGGATTAAAGCGATACAACTTTACAAATAAATTATTAACCTGCTCCATTATTGTTATTATTTTAGGCCCATTGACCTTGTTTGCATAGTTAAGAAGTTAAATGTACAGTTTATAACAGCTAACCAGACACCAAACTTATTTTTATATGCTTCAAAGACCGGAAATGTTCAACAAAACACATCCCACTGAACTGAAACTTGCTTTTACCATAGTGCCTGAGTTATGTGCTAATTAATTATGTGGTTAAATAATTGCCCTTTTTTCAATGGCATTTACGCGTAAAATTGCCCTTTTTCTGACTAGCACCCTGTCCTTTTCAAATTCTGGCTAGAACACTGCCACAGAAACTAACTATTTGATAGCAACTGCCATATTCCTTATTTAGTACAGGACATTTAAAAAAAAAATGGTGGATTGAACCTGGTTAAATGGCATGCCAAACCTCCCGCTTTATGACATTGTCAAAAATATCGCTAAAACACTATCCGAGAGAAACACAACAGAAGTAAAAGCAAGAACATTCACAATAGAGAAACGCACAAACAAATAATGCAACAGACGGCATAAAATACACATCGCAGAACAACAACAAACACAGGGGAAAAAAAAAAACAGCGACACTCAAACATAACCAACAGGCAATCTCGAATCCCATAAAATCACCTCACAACATCCGTCAAAAATATTATTATGACAATGATGGCAAGGAAAGGCAACCCAATAATTAATTGAACCACAAACGATAAGACGGACGATACTTTGTCAAATGGCAAAATTAAAAGCTCACACACATATAATGAATGGGAAACAAAAGAGGGGCGAAAGATAGCAGAGGGACAGTCAAACTCATAAATCGAAAATAAACTGAAAACGCCATAGCTACAAATAAACAGACAAATAATAGTACACATAACACAACATACAAAACTAAAGAAAAGGCAACACGAACCCCACCAAAAACTGGGGGTGATCTCAGGTGCTCCGAAAGGGTAAACAGATCCTGCTCCACATGTGGCACCCGTCGTGTTGCTCATGTTATAAAAAATCCGGTAAATATTCTACTTCATAAAATTGAGAAAGGAAATGGTGAATATGTCAAAGCGACAACCACCCGACCATAGAGCAAACAACAGCCGAAGGCAACCAATGGGTCTTCAATGTAGCGAGAATTCCCGCACCCGTAGGTGTCCTTCAGCTGGCCCCTAAAATATGCATAATAGTACAGTGATAATGGACGTCATACTAAACTCCGAATTATACACAAGAAACTAAAATTTAAAATCATACAAGACTAACAAAGGCCAGAGGCTCCTGACTTGGGACAGGCGCAAAATTGCGGCGGGGTTAAACATGTTTATGAGATCTCAACCCTCAGTATGTCACATTCATGAAAGGGAAGGGGACTGTATTTACGACGTAAGGAACATATCCGATATCATCTGTGAAACGGTTATTCCATCTTGATGGCGTCCGTAAAATGTACGAAGGGATGATGTCAACGTCACCATTTGGAATCTTGTTTGAATAGCTTCCTTGTCAGCAGCAACCCTCTATTAAGAAAACCATGATAGGAAATACAAGCACGGGAATATCGTATCAATAAAAAGATATGTACCCCGTATGCAGGTGCTGCTTGAATGTTGCTACTTAGTAATGGAAAGTTCACAATTGGAAAGCTGAAATCATCTCTTTTGTTGTAAAGTTTTTTTTCAACATACCCTCATTGTCACTTTCTAGATGTTAGTAAAGATATGAGGCCGTTAAATTCTGTTACATTTATAACATGCACTGGTATAGGCATTTCCTTGTGTTGAAAAGATGGATAAAACGTGGTTTGATAGATGGTTAAACATCTCACTTGTATGAAAGTCACATATAGTTCTGTTATACTGACAACAGTATGTGAGCAAACCAAACAGACATAATGGCATTTATTCAGATATGTAAAGGCAACATCATTTGTTTAACATTGATAGATGCATTTCAACAATAAAAAATTGCCACCTTTCGTTCAAGTGAAAAGTGTGATTAGCCATATAAATAAAAGCGACTTTGAGCCGAACACACACTGGAAGCTCTAAAGATTTGAGTAATGCGTTTCTTAAAAGAATGAATTATTATAAATGTTCTATCAAATTTAGTTAAGATAACATGTCTTCATAACTCCAGGGATTCACAATGGGATAGTCAGAAAAGTTGAAAAGTTAAAGATTACCTATTAAAAAGGATAACTTGAAAGAAGTACCTTAGAGCCGATAAGATAAATTTAAAAAAAAAATCAAATCAGTTTCTAAATTGCAACCTAGAAACTTGCAGTTCATAGGAATTGGTGTCTGCATCCCTTTGGTGTATTGTTGGTGTCAGTTTTTGACACGCCAAATATTTTATCACTGCTAACGTAGTTTTCTGCTGGATCATGAAAAACTCATACGATGGGATGGACCTATGTTTAAAGAGCAGATCCGATTTTTTTTTTATCGTGCGTCAATTTGGTGTCGATTTTGGAATAGTGTGGAGATGGCATAAAGACACGTTCTTGGTTTGGAGATTTCTGTTAACTAAGGTGTAGTATCAGTCCAGTACACTTCACAGTTTCACGGTTCAATCAGTTTAATTAAGGTCTGGAGCTGGCATGTCAGTAACTGCTAGTAGTTCTTTGTTATTTTTTTAACATTGTTATTTTTTTAGTTTCTTTTGTTATCTATTCTGACATCGGACTCGGACTTCTTTTGAACTGAGTTTAACTAAGCGTTTTGCTGTGTGTTTGTCTTTTCGACAATGGCAAGAGGTTTAGGGGAAGGTTGCGATTAAAAAAACATGTTTAACCCTGCCGCAGTTTTGCGTCTGTCCCAGGTCAGGAGCCTTTGGCCTTTGTTAGTCTTGTATGATTTTTAATTTTAGTTTATTTTATATATTTCGTATTTTGGAATATGTCCTTAATCACTTAATTGATACATATTTTGGTTAATAATAAAATTAACGGTACTAATTTTCTTGCACCAGATGCGCATTTCGACAATACATGTCTCTTCAGTGATGCTCGTGGCCTAAATATTTGAAATCCAAAGCTTATATAAGAGATGAAGAGCTATAATCCAAAAGGTCCAAAAAGTATAGCCAAATTCGCGAAAGAAATCAGAGCTATGCATGAGGGAGATACCTGAAGCACGTCTCCGGATGCAGGATTTCCTCGCTGTATAAAGCCTTTTAGACTATTGGTGACCATTTGCTGTTGTTTTCCGCGCTTTGGTCGGGTTGTTGTGTCTGACACATTTTGCGTTTCCATTCTCAATTTTATTAAATGCTTGTTGATAACAAAATTTTGGCATGGAGAATCTAGATATTTGCTAACTTAGAATAAAGACAAATTTTCACAAAACATTAGGTTAAGATAAATACAGTTAGATTTTTAATGCGTGAACATCAATTCCCCAGAAAGATAAAAGATTGATATTTGAATTTAGCCTGTATTCACATATCTTCCCTTTGGTGAGTTCTTCAAGGAAAAAAATAATTAAATTGGCAAAATTAATAACGAAATTAAAAGTCGAGGTGCTTCCTTTACGATTAGGTGTGCTTTAGTTTTCTGTATGTGCTAAAAAACTATAGAACATGAAATAGACATTCCTTGATATAACAATATTCACATATTATTTCTGTAAATAATTGCGCGCTGACATCATACAAAAGAGTGAAATGTAATTTAATCTTTCATAATAACTATTCATCATGTATACAGTATTATTATGTAAGAAAAAAGATTATAAATTATCTTATTGCTATCCTTTTTGATAAATACTTTTTATCTCTATATGTCATGTAAGCCCAACTACTGCTCCGAATAGGTAATGAATATTTTCAATGGTTTTGAATTTTTTAATGTTTATACTATACAATTGTGGTGTGCTGTATGTTGTTTGATAGTTCTGAACTGTGGAAGGACGACAGACAACATTGAGAGATTTGAATTTAGTAAATGAGTGGCCCAAGAAATTTGATTCAGGTATTTGTTTACCATATTCTACACGTAAGAACAAAAGGATTCTCAAAGTTGAGTTAAATGTTTTGACTTTTCTGAAATATAATATATTATAAATTCATTTATCAAGTTCCTGCCATGCCTTGAAAACATTTACATGTACTCATATGACGGGATTGCTTTCTTTGATAAGTGGAATATATAGGTCACATGTTTAAAGTCCTTGAGACAAACGGATTTTGTTTTTGTAATGAGAACCATACTCTCCAGTTACATTCAAAGTAAATTTTCTAACGTAAACATACACACACATTTCAAGATTTTCTCTTTTAATTTTATAATTACAATGTGTAACAAAAGATTAAATTTCATCACTATTCGTTCGTTTTCCGTCCGATAATGTTTATCGAATGGTCGTTTAAACACATGTAAATTATTTCTCAGTCAGGATTCTTTAACATTTGATTTCTATTCCGTAATTAATATAATCTAAAACCACAATCTTGTATAACATAACAGTAATTTAACTTTCAAGTCCATTAAGAAGTAAAATCTAGAATGTTACCACTATAAACTTAACAGGTACTGTACTGGGATATATGCTACTTTCTGCATACATTTCTTGCGTGCATTGTTTATTAAAATTTACACGATTCTACAATATTGTAAATGTACACGTCTAAGTATATATATATTTTTAAATTTCTATATATATTGAAAACATTGAAAGGATTGCACGCTGTCAATTTGGCTCTACAAAATCAATAAAGTTATCTACATACCTTTATCACTCCGCATAACTCCGATACAAACGAATCCAGACGTTGACGCGTTCAAAGCGATAATTGGGACAAGATTTTTGATGATAACAATTTCGAATGCATTTCTATAATTTCGTAAGTATACATGTATATTTGCTGGTGTCTGTTCTATGGTCGGGTTGTTGTCTCTTTGACACATTCCCAATTTCCATTCTCAATTTTATATGTAAATGTGAATACGAACATGCTAGGTATACGGTTGTTTCAAGTTTAAGATTTCTTAAAAAAAACGTTCAATAAAACTGCTATAAGCAAAACGCATTTTATGAAGTATACAAAGTCGAATTCCTTTTCTTACATATATGTTTTGCGCAGCAATTTTTAAAGCAAAATTAAGTAACTTCTTGTTAATTTACTACCTGCTTTTAAATGTTCCCTAGAACTCAACATAGACACGAGTTCGTTGCTTTCTTACAAATAATTACTGTACAATTATTGACAAAAACAGTCACAAGTCTCTTTTTGTTAAGGAAATATCATAAGCAATCCTCTTTCTGCTTATTATTGAAAATTTTCATCTCTAACTTTGTCGAAATAAAATTAAAACATTGAATCGAATTGAATTGAACCAGCGCCCATTTTACGTCAATTTTTGTATCGAAGAAACTACTTGTCTTTCAAATGCAGATGAAGGTCCAAATTCGCCAAAACGACAGGGACCAGACGAGCTCGTAAAACATTGTTTCCCGACTGGATTAGATGACTAAACCTTGTCGAAATATTAAATCATGAAATTTTCAGTCACCCAAATCCAAACTTGAACTGTCTGGACCAACTGACGTCAAACTTTTTTTAATTAAAAAATACGTACACGTGTTATTGTGGTCAATAAGACAACCAATATGCATTAAAAAGCAGTAGTAGTCGACTGTAAAAGGCACCGAGATAATAATGTGTAAAACAATTAACGAAACCAAATATGACAGACATAACCATTGTACTGAAGCCTCCAAGCTTTAGACCGGAACATAAAGAATGCAGCGGGCTTAACAATAAGAATCGCCAACCCTCTTCCCTACCTGAGACACTGGTGTAACAGCATAACAAGAAAACAAACTACATTAACGTGTACAATTACAAAGTATATAAGTAAACAATGTAGATGTTAAAACAGGATGTACGATATCAATTGCCCATTTACAGTAATATTTAAAAATTTGAAAACAACACGTTGAATAATTTATTGCGTCCAATGCGCTTTTCTGGATTTACCTTCTTCAGGAACGCTCAAAGCCAAACATTTGAAATACGAAGATGAACGGAAATAAAGTACGGAAATGTATGTAAAATATACCTTAAATAAATAGCCAAATTTTGAGAATCACAAAACAAAACCACCGTAAAAAACAAAGTATGACATCTCGTTTTTTATTATAACACCCAGATACTGTACTTTTAGACGTGGCATATCAAAATTATATGCTTTGACAACTGCCAAGGCATAGGTTATGGTTTGTTAGACAACTGATAAGCATTTTTTCATTGCTTTTTCTGTAAATCAATAAATAATTGCATGGATTTGTTATTACGACTTTGTCATTTAAAACTAAAACTCGATTTTAATTTTTACAGTATTGTGTAATTTTAGAAGAGTTTGTTTTTTATCAAACTGAATTTGAAGAGAAATCAGCAACTGATGAACCATACTCACATAGGAAAAATAAAATTGATATAATTCATATTATTTATATTTTTAGAAAGATAGACATTACCAATTGGAACACAATATATATGTGTTGTCATCTTTTGTAAACAGCTGAACACCCCTTTTCAAATAAAGTATTTTGATTTATCTTTGGCAGGCGTTCTGATATAATTTGTCATCGGTGTCCAAACAGAAGAATGTCACGTAAAGGAAAAAAGGTAAATAGCCTGTTAATGTAGGCACATCTGATAGTCCGACTGATCCACAGGTTGCAATTGGTGGAGATCCAAATAATTAGTCAGCAAATGTGACAGAGACAATTTTAAAGATTCTGTGGACAATAAAACTGTAAGAAGAATAGTGAAAGAAGAATTAAGAAAAGACAAAATGTCATTCACAGAAATGCTGACTGGATTATTGTAAGTCATATATATAAACACATGAATTATAAATACATAAATATTCCACATAAAGGATAAAAAAGTAAAAAAAAAGGGATTCATACAAACAAAGATCAGAGAATCAATTCGATGATAAATGAAAATAACACTTTCATGACTTTATGAGTTGGTTAGCCCTGGTTCTGGATGTAGAATTAACCAGGAACTTTTAAAATCCAAACATCTGAATGCCATAAATATACAAATAGTTAGAACAAATAGGAGCTATATGACCAAAATATATATAATTAAATTCATTCAGAGTCCTGTGACACATTTTAAAAAACAATCAATGGGAGATAAATCAATATTTTTACAAAAGATTCTTCATACTTTTCATTGATCATACCATTGAAGTATTGTTAACATATAACTTCTATGATCCTACAGAATAGAAAAATTAAATCCATAATCTGCATTTATAATTGGGTCATATTCTAAGGAATTTAATAATTAAATCCTAGAATAATACCCAAAGATTTATATGTATAAAATATTTTTTAAACTCTAAAACATATATCCATTTCTTTCTCACAAAAAACTTTACTATAAGGATCAAACGAACCATTTAAAAGCAAGCAATGTATAGGGAGAATTTCAGAACAAATGCTTTTTGCAAAGTCCTGTTTAATTAACAGTAATCAGAAGTGTCGCATTATTTTCAGTATCAAGCAAAAGCATTAGTCTATAATCTTTGAAGTGAGTATTGCCAAAAAAAAAAACCCAATAAAAAACAACATGTACTCGTCATTTTAATTCATGCTATGGTGGAGTTTTTCAATTTCTGTTTGGTTCGTGTGTCTGATTTCTTGGAGGAGTGGGGTTTTAGTAGTAGCTGCGGTCATTTGTACTGTACGTATGTGCAGTATTATCCCTTTATATGCACTATAAACAGCAATGACTCTTATATTATATAGTCTTTTCTTCTTTGAAGTTCAGAAAATAAATGTATGTTTGAAAGATACTTAATGTATACGTAACAAAAACATTTACCCAGCAACACAGATAAAACCAACAGAAAATAAAGAACTGAAGAATTCTTTGAATAATTAACTTTGATTTACTATATTTCAGATCATTTGCTGCCTTCTTACTAGGAGGAACAATGATGTCATATTGGTGGACTCCACACTATACAAATACAACTTACTAAGCGATAATATTACTCAATCTAGTATAGTAATGGAGGATATAACACAGAAACTCTTACAATGTCAAGCCAACTTGACACAGATAAAGGTTGATTTCAAAAATGTTCAAGATAATTTTGTTTATTTAAAAAATGAAGTCACAGAGGTAAATAATGGTATAACTGGTACCATTGAAGGTGTGAAAAGAGAATTGAAAGAGGATTTCCTTCTGTTGAAAAGGGACATAAAGATCTTGACTGGAACACATCAAATCCATGACAATGAGTACATAACATATTCTGGTAAGAACATTCTTTGCAATGATAAAGTTTTAGTCAACTCCTTCTAAAAGACAATTAAATTATACATGTATATTACCTGTACATGTATATATACTATTTTGTCTGTTCTCGTCTGTAATGATTCATGGTCAGTGGTAAGCTTTTTAGTTTTGTGCTTAAAATCACTATACAAGCAAGAAAATTGCTACTGGGAATTGTTCTGCATATATGATGCTCAGGGGGGAGCGGGAGGGGGAGCACCTCAATACTTAATTGATAAGGGTTGCCACTTGGGTTCTGTTACCCCACCCTTTTCACATAATTTTGATTTTGAAAATGCATACCTTTTCATATATTGCATAGGTAGAAATATTTCTTTTCCCATATTGTTTGGGTTTATGTGTTGTGTAATGTAAAAGTGGAATACAAATCTGTCAAAAGAGAGAAAATTGGTTGTTAAAAAACAGTGGGGAACACCAAGAACAATGACAGACAAAGAAGTTATTGGAACTTTATTGACCTAATCATATATTTCTAATAGTTTTCCTGACCTAATCACATATTTTCAAGCTTGAAAAGGTAACCTATCCCAGCACTTCATAAGGAATACTATCAAAGACAAAGAGAGTCCCTGACAGGATGGGGTTGATTACGTTAAAATGTAATCGATTGGTGCAGTTAAAATTAATGTGAGAAGCAAATTATGGGTGTTGCTTTGAGGGAATTAAATTAACTCTGTAAGAAGCAAGACCATTTACGAAATAGAGTAAGAGTTGCCCGTTATGCGAAGCGATCTAAAAATTTAAAATGTCCAATGTTTTGTATATTTCCAATCAATTTAATTTTTTCAACAAACTATTGGCATTCGCATTAGAAATAAAGAACCAATTGTGCCCTCTTCTTGCTGGCTTGTTCATTCATTCTCACGAGGCTGACTTCATAGAGGAACTTCTTAGTAAGAAAGAAAAGAATTAAGCAATATCCTTTAACTTTACTTTCTGTTATATAGATGATGTTCTCTCACAAAATAATTCAAAATTTGATGATTATTTTGAACGCATCTATCTCATCGAATAAGAGATAAAGAATACAATAGATACAGTTAAGTCTGCCTCATATTTTGACTTACATCTAGAAATTGAAAATGAGGGTTGGTTGAAAACAAAACTTTACGAGAACAGAGATGAGTTCAGCCTCCCAATTGTGAACTTTCCATTTTTATGTAGCATCTTTCTGCTTTCTTTTTCCATAGAACACGTACAATATTGCACTCAATTTTTCTTATCTTTCTCCTTTTTTTTTAACATAACAGCATTTTAAAGCCAACTGTAGATATACAATTTGTAAATGATCTTTTGTATTATAGAAACAGTCTTTCTTCTACTGACGGGGTTGATCCTATGGACATTGATACTTTTTCTGATTGCATATAAGTTTTTTCCATAGAAAAATGGTTTTTATGGTAGTCAGGGAAGCAATCATGATGATCCTCATGATACAAACGAAAGTTTGTGTGCACAGGTTCCAGTTCAACATGTAAGTGAATCGAGGAAAAAAAGTAGTCAAATCCGAAATTTAAGTTTACTTCAGAGCAACGGTAATCATGGTGATCAAATTTATGTATTAAATGTATGTTTATGCATAAAAATTGTCATAGTAATCAGATAAATGTATGCACAATGGAGGTAAAGAGTAGATAAAGGGTAGGCATGGTGATAATTTTATCGTATATTTGTACGTTTTTACTTTAACAAGTTTGTATTGTTTTGTAGTTTAGCAATTTTTTATTTTTTATTAAAAGGTTGATTTTGATTTGATTTTATTACTAGAAAACAATCTTTATTCCAGCTGATTAAGCAAAAAAGATGGACTATACTAGATCAAATTGACATCACAAGTGAGTTGGAGGAATCTATTTGTATTCTTAGTTTCCATGAAGAAACTCAGGATTTACATCATAGAATAATCACATCAGTATTTCAGGAGGAAGAAGTTGAAATAAAGCCATTCCTACTGGAAAAAAACTGACCCACATGTATTATATATACCAAGATGTCAATTCGTCTTTGTATTTGTTGATTTTAATGAAACCCATGTTATTCTTGAGAACCCAGGTGATAAAAGATTAGTTACTGTCCAGGCATGTATGAAAATGGGAGGTAAGAGAAAAAGATTTATTATTTAAAAAAAAAAGATAGACAAAAAAATTATATAAAAAAGCAAAACA
This sequence comes from Mytilus galloprovincialis, assembly GCF_965363235.1. Classification (NCBI taxonomy): domain Eukaryota; kingdom Metazoa; phylum Mollusca; class Bivalvia; order Mytilida; family Mytilidae; genus Mytilus; species Mytilus galloprovincialis. Next base: position 21,110,965 of record NC_134843.1, read on the forward strand.
TCATTTTGGTACAACATTGGTTGCTGAATTAAGTAAAATAACAAAAACAACATACTAGAAGAAAAATTCAATACGGACAATCATCTATCTAATGGTAAAATCAAAAACTCAATTGCATCAAACGAATTGAAAACAACTGTGCTATTTATGGCTTGGTAAAATTCCTAAATTTGAAAAAGATTTAAGGATTTAAACTGGTTTTAGCTAGCTTAACCTCTCGTTTGTATGACAGTCATATTCCATTAGTTGTACAACATTGTGTAACGAAAACTAAACAAACAGACAAAATTTTATTTTATTGAATGTCTAAAGGCAACATCAAAGAGGGACGAAAGATACCAGAGGGACAGTCAAACTCATAAATCGAAAACTGACAACGCCATGGCTAAAAATGAAAAAGAAAAACAGACAAACAATAGTACAAATGACACAATATAGAAAACTACAGAATAAGCAACACGAACCCCACCAAAACTAGGGGTGATCTCAGGTGCTCTTGAAGGGTAAGGAGATCATCCTGCTCCACATGTGGCACCCGCCGTGTTGCTTATGTAATAAATTATGTGCTTATGTAATTTATCTTACCTTGCTAGGGGCATTTTAATAAAGAATTTTCACCAGCCTTCCTTTAGTTAAAATGTATGTAAAGCCACAGAAATAAAAACGACTTTCACGGTGAGTAAGAGTGTCCTGCTAGAGAACGTTCTGTGCTGGTGATTTGGTCCTGACGGGTGCTGGTGGGTCCTGATTCTGTGCTGGTGGGTTTGTTTACATTGTCTCAGAACGGCAATAAAACAAGTGTTTTTTTGCTTAATTTTTCTCTGATAAGTACCATGCAAAGAATATTACAACATTTTTTTTATTGCAAAAGTCGTGCAAGTTCGCAAAACGAAATTGTCCTGACGATGTGCTGGTGTTAAAAAAAAAACGGTCCTGATACTGTGCTGGTGGGTCCTGGTTCTGTGCCTTTATATTTAAGTTAAAAGTGGCAAATATTCAAGATCATTGATGCTTAACTGTAATTGACTAATTAGCTGTAATCTGACATTGTTGTGAATCTGTTTACTGTTGTTATCAGAAAAAAAATACCCCTAATTTTTTATTTAACTGTTTTCTGTTTTCTTATTTAAGATTATTTAAAATGCTGTTATCGGTTATCAATATTTTAAATTAACTGTAATCTTAATTTTTGATCTGTTAATTGAACCACTCTTGTCTCTTTTTAAGATAAGAACATATGTTTTCGATTTTCGTGATTACGATCCTTCTGCATGATCACCAAAATATGGCGTAAAATATACAATACATATATAAAAAAGATGATGTGGAATGTTTGTCAATGGACAAATATCAATAAGAATCCAAAGAAAGTATGTGTTAACAACCATGCGTCATCATACGACCTTCAACAGTAACCCCAAAAATCAAAATGTAAAGGTTTTGCATAAAAATGGAAAGCATAAATATAGAACAAAGGGCATTTTCTAATAAAATTGATAATGGAAACGGGGAATGTGTCAGAGACAACAACCTGACTGAAGAGCAGATAGCAGCTGACGACCCCAATTGGCGAGCTACAGCCGTCCCTAAAACACAATGTAATCTAGTTCAATGAAATTGGACGTCACACTCAACTTCATAACATATTTTTGAACAAAAAAAAAACAAACTTACAAGACTAACAAAGGCAAGTGGCTCCTGAATCGGGCCGGCCGCTAAAATGCGTAGGGATTGAACAGGTTTTGTAAGAATCAGGCACAAACACTCAGGTGAGTCTGAACACTTCTTAGATGAGTTTAGATAATAAATTCAGTGTAACCTAAGCATCCTGAATATTGTGGGATACTGTAGATACTTTTCTTTTTATCCAAACAAATGAAAATCATCCTTTCTGCGCGTAACAATCATGTGTCTTCAGCAGCTAAGCATTTTTAGGGCAAAATAAGCAACTCAACTTTTTTTTAGAGATTCAAATTAAGATCAATATTTTTTCTTTTCATGAATATTTTTTTTCACGGGTTTTTCACAAAATAATTTTGTCGTGTGGATTTGGGTATAGAAAGTAGACTCCAAGAGCATTCTTGATTTATTTGTTTCAGTTCTAGATTTTCTGAAAATCAGCATTTTTGTGTTACGCTCACTTAAACAGTTTAGAAGGTCAGGTGAGCTTTTCTTATCACTTGGCGTCCGTCGTCCGTCGTCGTCCGGCGTCCATCGTTCGTCGTCCGTCGTCTGTCGTCTGCAAACTTTTACAAAAATCTTCTCCTCTGAAACTACTGGGCCAAATTTACCAAACATGGCCAAAATCATTATTAGGGTATCTAGTTTAAAAATTGTGTTTGGTGTCCCGGCCAACCACCCAAGATGGCTGCCGTGGCTAAAAATAGAACATAGGGGTAAAATGCAGTTTTTTGCTTATAACTCAAAATCAAAGCATTAAGAGCAAATCTGACATGGGATAAAATTGTTTATCAGGTCATGATCTATCTGCCCTGAAATTTTCAGATGAATCGGACATTCTGTTGTTAGGTTGCTGCCCCTGAATTGGTAATTTTAAGGAAATTTTGCTGTTTTTGGTTATTATCATGAATATTATTATAGATGGAGAAGAACTGTAAACAGCAAAAATGTTCAGCAAAGTAAGATTTACATATTAGTCAACTTGACCGAAATGGTCAGTTGACCTCTTTAGGAGTTAATGCCCTTTATAGTAAATTTTTAACCATTTTTCATAAATCTTAGTTATCTTTACAAAAATCTTCTCCTCTGAAACTACAGGGCCAAATTGAACTAAACTTGGCCACTATCATCATTGGGGTATCTAGTTTAAAAATTGTGTCCGGTGTACCGGCCAACCAACCAAGATGGCCACCATGACTAAAAATAGAACATAGGGGTAAAATGCAATTTTTAGATTATAACTAAAAAAACCAAAGCATTTAGAGCAAATCTGACAGGGGTTAAATTGTTTATCAGGTCAAGATCTATCTGCCCTGAAATTTTCAGATGGATCGGACAACACCTTGTTAGGTTGCTGTTCCTGAATTGGTAATTTTAAGGAAATTTTGCAGTTTTTTGTTATTATCTTGAATATTATTATAGATAGAGATAAACTGTAAACAGCAATAATGTACAGCCCTAAAAGTAAGACCTAAAAATAAGTCAACATGACCAAAATGGTCAATTGACCCCCTAACATGCCTAAGGAGTTTTTTTTCCTTTATAGTCAATTTTTAACAATTTTCATAAAATTTGTTATTTTTTACTAACATTTTTTCACTGAAACTACTGGGCCAAGTTCATTATAGGTAGAGATAATTGTAAACAGCAAGAATGTTCAGTAAAGTAAGATGTACAAACACATTACTATCACCCAAACACAATTGTGTTATGAATCTATCTGCGTCCTTTGTTTAATATTCACATAGACCCAGGTGAGCGACCCAGGCTCTTTAGAGCCTCTAGTTAATGGTGTGCCTATGAACCCACAAGAAACAAAATTAAAAAATCTCAACTGTTTCCTTCCATTATTTGTGAGAAAAAACTTCAAAAATCATAATTTTCGTATTTATTTACATATTTTCGATGATCACCAGCACCGGTGAGGATCGAATCACCAGCACATAAAGTTTTCATGCAGGACAACCATACCTACCGTGACTTTGAGCAAAACACAAATTAAAGGCTTTAAGGTTTTGAGGAATGTTTCCTTTATAGAATTGAATTATTGATAAATCTTCCATCTAATTTAGTTCAGATGACAGATCTTCATAATGAAATAGTTCAGATGACAGGTCTTCATAATAAAATAGTTCAGTTTACCAGGGAAAAAGTAGAAAAAAGTGTTTTTCTGATTTTACTTTTTATATGTAGACATTTGTGTCTGTATCACGTTGGCTTATTGTTGGTGTTTTTTGTTTGGCACAACACAGATTTTACTACCGGATCGTGCAAAACTCAAACGGTGGTCATACATTTACCATGGCTTAAGATTCCGTCACGAATGGCTCGATGTTTTATGATTAGATCCGACTTTGAAAGTTTTCTTTATCGTGCGTTAATGTGAAGTCAATTTTGGGACAGTGTGCTGCAGTTATAATGAAACTCTTGTTTTAGAAATGTTATTTTTGAATACTAAGGTGTGGTAACATCAAATAGCATTAACACTGTCACATGACATATAGTCATTACAAAATAAAATTAAATCCATATGCGCCTAAAATGCGTTCTTTTACGCCCGTGCCACAGGCACTTGTCTCAGAAAAAATTATGTATACCTTAATATCAAGGTATATAAGAAAACAAAATTCTGAGACAAATGCCTGTGGCCCGTGCTACGTTTACTTCACCAGTTTTAAAATGATTAGTATCAACTGCACTAAAAATAAAGTTTACGATTGTACAATAGGAAACATTTGTGAATAAGATTTATATGATTGTTACTTTTAACTTGTTACGTACTGATATTCAAAATTCATTTTGTCTTCAACTATTTTTATAGTGCATCTTTATTTTTGTGAAGATGGATGCAAATAAAGTGTTGCTTAACTATACACTCTCTATTTTGCTTTTCAGCTTGGAGCAAGCTCATTACTTGTGACTAAACTTTCAAAATTCTTTTTCTTGTTCGTTCACAGCTGATGTGTTTGTTATATATACAAGAGACAGAGATTCTAGTTATTTAGGAGACGGCACGCTGTACAATAAGTACTTGTCAGCCTTTACAGGACATTTTCTATTGAAAGAACTGACGGCTAAAAACAGGGGACTAAGTGTTAATGACACATTTACACAATACCAGAAAAATCATATCAAAGGAGTTGTTTTCTTTTTTTGAAGGCCACACAGTGACCTATAGTTGTTAGTTTCTGTGTCATTTTGGTCTCATGTGGAGAGTTATTTTATACTATACACTAACAAATAACATCCAACATGGTGAAATGGTGCGACCAATAGAGACAAAGGTAACCGACAATGATACAGCTATATTTCGAGGTGTTGTTAGAAAACGAACCAAACGAATTGTTTTGTATAATGTTATTGCCGACAAACCATACGAACTAGTAAATAGTTCCGTGAGAACGTATGCGGAACAGACAGATGAACATATTACGTTTACAAAACTTTTGAAAAAGCGTGAAAATAGAGGTAAATCTACATACATAATGCGCGTGAATATAAATGAAGATGAGTTTTTAAACAAAATTGAAACGGACAACCAGTTCTGGCCAAAGGGAATATACTGGAGGGATTACGTCCCCTACAGCTCAAATATAAACAACAACCCAACAGACTCAAAATGGGACTAATTAGACTAATATTTATACTTTTTGTAATTACTCATATGTTTCAGGTTTCTACATGGAATATGAGAGGTGCAATGTTTGGTACCTCATACTTTCAGTCTGTGTTAAATGAATCAGATATTTGTCTATTAACAGAACATTGGTTAAACGAAAACAATATTTCATTTTTGAGCACTTTTGCAGATAATTTCCATTTGGTATACAGTATTGGTATAAACTGTAATAATACAATTAAAGGTTCCGGTGGAACGGCAATTTTAGTACGAAAATCATTGAATTTTAAAATACAAAATCTTAATATTACAAATGATAGAATGTGTGGAGTAAAACTTTGTTCAGAGAAATATTATGACATGTGCTTTATATGTGTACTCTTACCCTCCACAAATTTTTCTTCGGAGGTTTATATGAGTTATATTGATGAGTTATGTACATGCTATGACATGTATTCTGAAGATTGTACAATATTGACTTAACTGGTAATGCTACAAGTAGTAAATTAACTTGCTTTACAAATTTTTTGAAAGATAGAAATTTATGTCCTGCACCATTACTGCAGGGCAGAGTTGGTCCTAAATATACTTTTAGAAGTAAAGATTTTACCAAAAAAACATTATTAGATTATATTTGTATACCTGTATATAATACTTGTCAAATGATATTTTTACCTTAGAGATTAAATCAAATTGTCCATATGAAGTTTCTGATCATTTTCCAGTCTTTGTACAGTTGAATATTGATCTGCTAAGTAGGACGTCAAACGCATAAAACATCAATAAAAAGACATTGAAATGGTCAAAAGCAGATGATTTTGAACTTAAGATGTATCAAACCGAAATCGACAAACTTTTAAACTTTGAGACAAACTCTGATAACTTATCAAAAGGTGATGTTGAGAGATTCTCCTCTCTTCTAATAAATGCTCTACATATGGCGTCAAATTCTTGTATTCCTACTGGAACATTCCGACCATACTTAAAACCTTATTGGAAAAATCAAAATCTAAATAACAGTCATTTCGAGCAAAGAAATGCAAGACGTAAATGGATAAACAACAATAAAACAAGAGAAAAAAATGATCTCAGTTATGTTGAATATAAAAATAAAAAACGAAAATTTTGTAAACGAAAACGAATCGCTGAAAAACTTTGGCAGGAGGAAAAATTCGAGGATATAAAACTTGCTGCTGAAATGGATATTGGTGAATTTTATCAACGTGTACGCCGTATGCGAAAAAGTGGTCCATCAACTACAAAGCTGTCATACAATGGCACTGAAGCTACAAACGATAGTAGTATATGTGAATTATGGGGTGAATATTTCCGTGATTTATACTCTGAACAACCAACTGGCTGTTTTGATGAAACTTTTTTCCATGAAATATCGTCAAAAGTGCAAACATACTTTCAAAACAGTGAAAAAGCATCTATTCCAGAACTTGAAAAACAAATTACTTTTAAATTAGAAGAAATTCGTGAACAAATTAATACTTTAAAGTGTGGGAAAGCACCGGGTCCGGATCGCATTACTAACGAACATATACTATATGGCGGGGATCAAGTGATCAAATATTTGTGTAAACTTTTTAATATGATCTTGAAAACAGAATATCTACCTGTTTCTTTTCGACATGGTATTATCATTCCACTGTATAAAGGAAGTAACAAAGATAAAACTAAACCGAACAGTTACAATGCTGTGACATTAACATCAGTCTTAGGAAAACTTTTAGAAAAGATATTTTTGACTCGTATTCAAAAGCTTTTGGAAAATATTAACAATGTTATACCTCATGGCTTACAATTTGGTTTCGTCAAAGAACATGGATCAATTCCTGCTATTTATACATTAAAAGAATCAAGTAGGTACTATATCGAACGTTACTCATATGTGTTTTCAATATTCTTAGACAACGAAAAGGTATTTGATCGTATATGGCAAGACGGACTTTTGTTTAAATTGTGGAATGCTGGAATTACCGGTAAAATGGGGAAAATAATACATTTGTCATATAAGACAGCAACTGCATATGTACAATATAACCGTTTGAATAGTCAGGTGTTTCAAATAAAACAAAGTGTAGGTCAAGGTCGAGTGATGTCAGCGTGGCTATTTGCGTTATTTATCAACGATTTAATAACTCAACTATTAGAAACAAACTGTGGGTTAATGATTGGACACATACATATACCTACAATTTTACTAGCAGACGATACCACTGTACTTAGTGGCACAAAATCTGGTTTACAACACATGTTGAATGTTGTGAATAAATATGCATATACATGGCGGTTGAAATACAACGCAACTAAGAGCAGTCACCTTCTTTTCAAACCAGCAAAATCTTCTATAAAACATAATGAGACAAAGTATGAATTTTGTCTGGGTGAAACAAAGGTTCCTATGAAGCAAAGTATTATTTATGCTGGAACTTTGATTGATAGCAATATGAAATCATACGACCGTACTGAAAAGGCGTGCAATAAGATGAAAATGAATTTACATTCTCTATACGGTATAGGACTTAATCGGAATGGCATGAACTCAATTACAAATACTACTATTTGGAAACGTATTGTGTTACCAACTGCACTTTACTCGTGTGAGCTTTGGGGTCGGTTAACATTTGCTGAATATAGAATGTTAGAGCAAACGCAAAGATACTTCGTGCGATTTGTATTAGGCCTAGATAAACGGTCTCCAACTGATGCATGTACAAGTTCTGTCGGGCTATGGTCTATACAAGGACTCGTCGATAAATTCAAATTATTGTTCCTGGGACGGTTGTTCAGAGCTAAATCCAATACAACTCATAAACAAGTTTTTACTCTACGTCTCAGTCAACTATTGCTTGGTGAAACCGATAAACGTTCAATAACATATGACTTTATAAAAACTCTGATTAAATATGATATGCATTCCTTTCTTGAGAGTTACATGGATGATTTGTATATCCCAGATAAAAAAACTATGGTCTAAAATTGTTAATCAATCAATTGAAATCAGAGAAGAAAATGTTTGGAAATCATCTATACAGAGTCGACCAGAACTTTGTCGTTACTATGAAATACAAAACAGACTATCTATTCACAGACTTTTACGTCTTGCCGTTGTCTATCCGCATTTGAATACTAAATTATTAGTCATGGTAAAACTGGGCTCAATAGCAATAAAGGATGGTCAGTGCTCTTTATGTGGATGTTATTCCACAGATATTGTTCAACACTTAATTCTGTACTGTGAAAAACTTTTGGATTTAAGAAATAACATGTTTTATGGAATTGTTGACGTTTTACCGGTCCAGGAATCTGTACGCTTTTTTCAGCAAGATGATAGTGATATAATCGTAGCTTTACTTGGTGGCATACAGATTTTATGCATTCTGTGAACTCTGACAACTGGAGAAACATGATGTGTTGCTTGGCAGATCATATATTCCATCTGTACGGAAAATTTAAAAGCGAATTATCTGAGCATAGGTTTAATTTAGGTCACTAAAATATTTGCATCAAACAAATGAAGCATGTAGATATATATATTATACATATATATTATATATATATATGTAAAATGGGTTTTTTCTTTATGTTTTTTTTGTGTGCACGTGTGTGTGCTTTAATTGTAGTTTGTATTTATATGTTGTTCATTTCTTGTAATTAGTATACTTGTGTTTAAAAATGTTAATCTTCAGTATATTGGAGGAAATAAAGAGAATCAATCAATCAATCAATCGACTGTTAAAACGGAAGAAGTTTTGCATAAATGTCAATGCAAGGGGGTTCTGAGGTATTTATACAGAACAAGTAGTATCTTTTATCGGAGATATTAAAAAATAATCAACATATATAAGCAAAGGATTCTGCAAAATGTATCCCTAGACATTACACAGGGCTAACATTTCTGGAATAATAAATTGCTAAACTGATGTTAAAATCGGATGACTTCACTGCATGATTGTGTATCTTACAACATAGATATATACCGTAGTTATTGATTGTAATTATAACTTTAACTGGGATGTGCTCTATTTAAAGATCAAGATGATGTTTTCTTTGTTTTATTGTTAATGTTGTGATGAAAAAAAGGAAATAAGCTTAGATTGCATATACTCAAGAGCCTGACTGATAGCTATTACAGTAATGAAGTTTGCTACTTTTAAATTAGAAAAAAATCATGAGTTTGCATGATACATGCAAAGGAACAAAACATTATACCAAAATGGTATTTATAGTGCTAAAGAAATAGTTATTGCTATGTATGTATATGCTCTTATCAATTATTATGAAATAATTTTATTAGCTGCTCAATTATTGTCTTCATTATGTCATTTGATATCTTTGCTGAGTTTATATTAAAAGCTCAATTTGCCAGAAACCATTAGGATATATCATTGATATTCAGTTGTTAACGAAGATTTATTTGCTTTAATAATATTTCAAATCATTGTCGTCGACATGATGGATAGAGCCTTTGCATATGTTACATTTTAGTGTTATGTCAGCTTCAATTGACCATTTCTTGTATCAAGTCCCTCATTTTTGTTTCATTAGCTGATGAAATTTTAAGCTTATGTTTGACTATTTCTTGCCTCCATTACATCTTTTGTTGTTTCATTAGCTGATGAAATTTTAAGCTTATGTTTGACCATTTCTTGCCTCAAGTCCATCTTTTGTTGTTTCATTAGCTGGTGAAATGTTAAGCCTATGATTAGACCAGTTCTACAGAAACCACTTATAATATGATGTTCATATGCAGTAGCATTTATTTAGTGTCCGTGCTTTTCATACCAATGAACAATATCCATCATCAATAATATTGTTCATGGTACCTGAAAATATCGAGAAAATAGTTCCATTGATAAAATGTAATGCATTTATATTGGATTAAAGCGATACATTTTTACAATAAATTATTTAGCTGATCAATTTAATAATTGTCATTATTTTAGGCCTATTGACCGTGATATGTAGGCGTAGTTTACAAGTTACAAGTACAGTTTATAACTTAACGAGGCCTAATCTAAAAGAATTATGAAAAATCTGACCAATAACTATGTCTGTATTTTTTTCTCAATTTCTATTAAAGTCTAATGAATGGATTAAGCTAAAAAAAAATATACCTTACCTTTATTGTAGTAACGGGAGGGACATCCTAAAATAGGGCTAATATTAAATCGGATATATAGTAAAATTTGCACTGAAATGAACTAAAAGTGAATTTAAAAAAACTGTTCAATAACTAATTTTGTTTTTCACATATGATATGCATCAAACAGCACTCTTTCGATTCAAAGTCAGAAAACCAGGTGTTGCGGTGGAAAATTTTAATAGGGGGGCTCTCAAAACCCACATTTTACCCATTTTTTTTTAATAAAAATCAAAGAATCTAATCAAAATATCCAAAATAAATTTTTAAAAATGTAATTAGTTGGCTCTTTGTTATCCCTGATCAACAAAACTGTAATTATTAATAGAAAAAAAAACATGCTTAAAAGTAAAATTACGTGTTACGAGTTTAAACGTTGAAAATCTGTATCAATACATTGAATTCGTTTCGTCTAACTTTATAGCGTATAAACGTCACGTTCTGTAATATAGCGTTACTTATGTAAACAAAATTTCCACAGCTCCGACTGCAAGGGATTTCCTTCTGTTAAGATGAGTTTCCATATAGTGTAGAAGCATTTCAGGTGTGCAACTTGTTTATTTTATCAAGTTTTACCATTTGTGATACAGTTTTCGTACTTGAGCGCTCTGGCATTGTCTCTATCCTCCCCGGGTAATCTACACGGGAGCTTGCACCATTGAAGGTTATGGAGGGCGAGCTGGATTCAGTGACAACAAAATGTTTTTTTTAAAAATGAGTCACTGAGGCCAGGGCTGGACTAACTAAGTACCAAGCAGGAATATTGTGTCCAATATTGCCCCAATTGTTCAGGATTTGATTTGCGCTCATTGAAGCATTTTATTCTACTGTGTAAATGACCTTTTCACTGGATGATGTCATATTTTGGTTCTGTAAATTTGATTTTGCATTTCTTGCCAGACAGAAAATAAACAACAAAAAACAATAAACTAAAGCCTGCAAAGGCCTCATCTTACATGTCTTAGGAAAAAAGCCTTGCAAGACATCATAATTATTTGCAGTCGGGGAATTGGTACCAGGTAAACATGCTACATGTGAATATGAACTATAAATATACAGGGTGTGTAGATTTTATTTTTGCACTTACCAATTGCAAGTTTGGTGTTGACATCAAATATCCTTGGCCCATGGGATGAATTGTGGGTTTTGCCCATGGCAACACGTACAAATTCATTACAGTTATAACAACGAACAATCAGGTGACCACATAAACCAGCAGGCAAAATTCCAATTCCATCTTTTAACTTCAATGTATTGTCACATCTAGAACATCTGATGTTATCAAAAAAGGTTTTAATGTCAATCACATGTCTGGTATAATCAATACGGCTTTAATTTTCCAGAAAAATAGAACTCATTTATCTCATCAAACGATGCAGACGATTGATAGGTGTGGTCATGTTGGAAAGAACCGGGTGTAAAAGATGTATCAAAATCTGGTGTAGAAGTAGTATCAAAATCGGGTGTAAAAGTAGTATCAAAAGCGAGTGTAGATGGTGTATCAAAATCAGTTGTTGAAAAATCGGGTCTAAAAATGTTGTCTAATCTGTTCTTGTAAGTCTCTGCCTGACAGTTTTTCAAAAAACCGACCGTTCTTCTTTCTGCTAGGCATGTCGTCTGGATATTTATTAGGTCCGAGTACACAGTTATCGTCCCTTGATTTTTGTTGTCCACGAATATAGTCCCTAGTGTGGACAGTGTGTTACTTGTCAATTGTTTTTATACCCCTTCCAAATTTATTTATTTATGTTTTATGCCTCAAGTAGCAAGAAGGGGGATAAAATTACACTGTAACAAAATTTGATTCATGAATTATAATGTAAAGTAGTGATTTGGTCCAGTTGAAAAAGGTCAAAAATTAGCATTTCGGAAGCTGTCAAAAGATTTCAAGCCCCCCCTTCACATTAAATTGTCCATATTTTGAGTTAGAGCTGATGAAGTTTTCTATAATTTTGATATAATTTGTCCCAAAAGTAGTACAACACACTGTAAAAATATTATGGAGAAAGCGCAGGTGGGATTTTTTTTATTTCCATTTATTGTCTAAAGGAAATGCACTACGAAATAACTGTATACTCGGACCTAAGAGGTGAAATCATGAAATATAGAATCTGCACTTGGGCAACTTCCCTGAAGGATTTAATGGTGTCAATTTGTCAAAAAGCATAAAACTAAAGGATTTAAACTTTTATTTGATAGAAATCTGCAAAAATTTCCCATTTTGGCATTACATGGGGAAATTGAGCATTTCAAAGCTTTTTCAATTTTGATGCATAAGTGGCATTCTAACTTGCTATCTGACAGGTTTTCATGTGTTAATATTTGTGTGTCTATGCTTTAATCCAGTTGTATAACTCATTTGTGAACTTTGAATCTACAGAAAAGAAGATTATCTCAGATAATGTGTGCAAAATGTGCTGTATAAATGACCCTGGTCTAACGCCCTATTTGGATGAAGTTAAATGTGAGGAGCTTGGTACATAAAAGTTGAAGTCCATATTGAAGATTTCACTAAATTTGTATAAAAAGCACTTTATAATGTCTTTTGTACCTGTCTCATTTCACATAGTATCTCTCTTTTCTTCTGTAGGATAGCAAGTGGTTCAAATATAAGCCTGTTTGGGCTAAAATTGCATGCAAGTTTTTCACTAAAAATTGAAAAATCTTTGCATTTGACCATACTGTCTGCACAAAAAGTTGAACTAAAGAGTCCTTTTATGCTCAGATTTATTGTATCATGTAACTTGAGTATAGAAATGATGAATAAGACACAAATTTTTATTTCCTATAGCTTTAGTATGCATTTTTAAATGTAAATATGTGTTACGGCCTAAATTGACCCTAAACTATTTTCAGACTTACTTGGCCTAAGACCCTTTTAAACTAATATGATATGCTATTTGTAATTTTTCTTTCCATTTAAAGTACAAATAATACATATGTAAGGATTATTTATAACCAAAATACTTCACAAATTTAAAATTGCTGGAAAATATTACATCTTCATGTCAGGCTCCCCTTCATTGGAAAACCTCAATTTTTAGGCACAGGCTCATATAAATTTGACTTTTGAATTATTATGCTAAGTCTGATAAATTAAATGAGTATTCTGTTGCTTTGATACATGATATATTATATATTAAGGCATTTAAAAAGTGTTTTTTTTGCAATATTTTGATTTTTAAAGCCCCATATGTTGATAGTTGAAATTTTTCAATTTTAACGTCAAATTTTAACACGCAATGTTGAATATAGAATTTATCATACTGTCTATAATATATATCCTAGTGCCATGAAACTTTGTAAGCAGTCTCATAGTTTATTAAGCTTAGGTCATACCAAGTTTTATTAAGATTGGTCAATTTTTTCTATCCTACTAGGTCCGAGTACACAGTTATCGTCCCTTGATTTTCGTTGTCCACGAATATAGTCCCTAGTGTGGACAGTATGTTACTTGTCAATTTTTTTTTATACCCCTTCCAAATTTATTCATTTATGTTTTATGCCTCAAGTAGCAAGAAGGGGGATAAAATTACACTGTAACAAAATTTGATTCATGAATTATAATGTAAAGTAGTGATTTGGTCCAGTTGAAAAAGGTCAAAAATTAGCATTTCGGAAGCTGTCAAAAGATTTCAAGCCCCCTTTCACATAAAATTGTTCATATTTTGAGTTAGAGCTGATGAAGTTTTCTATAATTTTGATATAATTTGTCCCAAAAGTAGTACAACACACTGTAAAAATATTATGGAAAAAGCGCAGGTGGGATTTTTTTATTTCCATTTATTGTCTAAAGGAAATGCACTACGAAATAACTGTGTACTCGACCCAACATTGCCGAAAATGGCGCGAAACTATGTCGTAAACAATAATAACAGTATAAATGTAAATAAAATATGACTACGATCAAAACGTGTTCTATTTTATCATTTTGGTGCCTAAAGTAATCAGAAAAGGTATTGTCTACATTTATTTTATGTCTTATTTGAAAATCGTTAAACCAACTACCGAAAAATGCCCGAGTTGCGCAATATTAAAAAAAGGCGTTTTAGATCGGGCCTCGTTAACACGCGTTTCTTTTACAATATGTTGCTATTCAATGGGGATGCATAGAAATCACCCATCCCGTGCGCCACATTGGCCGTCCGTGTCACACTCTGTACACCTAATATTAATCTACAATTAATGGGAAACGTTTTGACAAATTTCAACCAATCTTGCACAGATTCTACTTCAGGACATTAAGATGAGTACTTTCATTTATCTTTTTTGAAATTATCGATGTGGTTGTTTGTCCTTATTAACGGATGTATTTTTGGCCTTTCTGATGGTATCATTTTGTTAATCCACTATCACTTGTAAACGACGCTACAGAATTTTTCCAAACCTCACAGAGGTATAAAAACAAAAACGCACAGAGAAGAAAATATAGTAAGATATCATATTTTGATACAATATGTTGCAACTGTCGACCCACTTATCATTTATTTCATCCTTTTAAATCATCAACATTTTTGTACTTGAATGTAACATTTCAAGGAACATTATTTAAGATTTTTGCAAGGTTTATAAAACAACCATTAAACGTAGGAAATTCTGTGGACACGATAAGGGAAAAAACATCAACACCGTCAACAACAAAACATTGAAGAACTATTAAAATAAGGGATCTAGATCTTAAAATGTTAAAATATTCGTTGAACATAGATATATTTCATATTGTTTTTTATTTACTACAAAACATGTATTTCTCATTCAACCAAAATACTGCAATGTTGCAATGCTCTTTAAACAAAAGGAGAGACTTCCATAAAATAAGCGTTGCTCATAAAGGTGGAATGATATCTTCATCGCCATTTGGTTTTTTATCTGTGTCCTCTGTGCCATCACCTGGTTTTCTGTCATCTGTTGTGGCATTCCTTCTATCCAGGATACGATTTCTAGCAAGTAACAGTAACACGGGAATCATTAAGCTTGATAGTGCACCAAAAATTATTGTAATCAGATTGTTGATATCTAAATCAAATAAAATGATTTAGAATTAATTTTTTTTTGTCGGTTTTCTCGTTTCTTTCTAAGATTTTGAATTCGATTTGTGCATGTAAGTATTTTAAATATTTTCAAGCATGCGCATCGATATTTGGCTTTGCTTTCGATTTAAAAAGATAAGATTTCACAAAAAAATTCTAAAGACGACTAGTGAGCAATAGAGAAAATACTAATGCTAACGGAGTATTTCATATTTGGAATGATTAGCATGATTTTATTAGAAAGAATATATTTAAAAAAATGTTTGAGTCGCAAGAACTGGGATGAATGTCCCGGGCATGCTCATGAAAAAACAAGTACAACATGCATTCATTGAAATGGTTGTATATGGTAATGATCTAAACTGTGGGCAGACTACTAAACTGCTCATGGAAATTTGAGTGTTTTCTAGGAAAATAAGCTACCTATAGATGGTTTCAAGTCAGGTGGTTGTAAGTCAAGAATCTTACAGTTGTTATCAATTTTATTGATGATTTTGAGTTTTTTATTTTGCCATTAGATTATTTACTTTCCGTTATGAATTGTCATCGGTATTTTTGTTATTTTACTGTTTCCATAATTTAAAAAGTACATGACTCGCCTCTATTACGTATATTGAATTTAATAACATGAATCCAACCGGAAACGACTGCGTGTTTATATACTCCTTGCTATACAGTGTTAAATTTCTAAAGTTTGGTCAATATAATGAAATGTTGTTCAATGTTCGAATTTCGGTAATTTATTGATAAAATGTAAAGATAATTCCAACTTCAATAAAGCAGTATTCCACTAACAAGAAAAACCCAAAAAAAAACAATTCACCCACAAAATTAACACGATTTGACTATTTCTTTTTCATCAAAGCTCTCAAATGATCAATGTGTTTGACTTTGTGAACCATCGATCACAAGAACACGTGCAGTGACCATACCATTTTTTTTGCTTTGCCGTTTAGTAGGGGTTTGTTGTTGTTTTTTATATTTTTAAATCTTGATTATCTCAATTATGAGATGACAAAAAGATTCATGTATGTTAATCACTTGGGAATTAAAATTCAATGAATAAAATTTTTTAATAGAAGTGAACATAATTCAGTTACACCTGGATCATGCAGCTTGGTCAATTGATTCCTAAACAAAGATTTGTATGTTTTTTCCGAGTTCTAGAAGAAACAAGGCTTCACTTTATATTCATGTTTTGTATATCCTAAAATACTTATAATAAGTATTTACGAATTCTACTGATGCAGTTATAACGTGCCCTTTTGTAATTTTCATGCCATAAATTAAAAAAGGAAACCCCATTTAAACTGGGTTTGTTTTACACCAGAACACAGGGACGTTCCCAAAAAAGCAGGAAATACATGTATCCTACATTTCCTGACTTGTGCCCAACCTGTTCAGAGATAAAGTAGATATATTTTAAAGCACAAGTCTGGCCATTTGTTGGAGGCCGTGTCCTAGCCTTTAATTGCTTATATATGCTACCAGTTTATTTTAACTCTGGTGGATAGTTGTCTCATGGCAATCATACCACATTTGTCTCATCGTAAATTTTTTATGTGCTATAGCGGGGTTGCGTGCAAAATCGTAGGTACTACGAAGTGCTACGTAGATTATTGTCTATTGAACGTGTAGCTAGCCCACAGTTTCTAAAAAGATAATAATAGCAGCTATGTAGTAGGTACGATATTGAACGCATCCCTGGTTGTTCTTCTAGATCACTGATATTGCTTATTTCAGGGTAACAAAATCACGTGATTATAGCGAAATGGGTGATAAACATTACCTACAGTACTATCAGAATCTTCATCTGGCTTATTTTCTGTTACAAATACTATACTAGTACAATGATTATCTGGGCTGCAATTAATCACCTCGTCGATACTCGTATAAGGTGTCCACATCTGGTCCTCGGGTCCTTGAAAAATAAGTTAAATCAGCAATGATAAAAAAAAGAGTAAAACAAGAATGTAAAGCATTAGAAAAATTGATACTATTCGACATGATGCAAAATTTACAAGAGATAAATACAAATACTCTTGAAAAAATAATCAAAAATTGGTAAACATTGATTGAAAAACTAGATAGAACACTGATTTATAAAAAAACCCTCAATTTCTTAGATTTATGATTTAATCTTATCCATAAACAGACCCTTCCAAATGTAAGGCAGTAAATTACATAATAACTTTGGTAATATTTACTTGTCTCCATCAATTTTCTAAGTCGAGTACCTATCATGTAAACTGTTTGTAAATACACTATTTTGTGTTTAATTCTATACGACTGAGAACTTCAGCACTACTCTCATTATAAAATGTATCCATCTAAGATTCTTAAACAAATTAACTCTAAAACAGGAAACCAGTCTTCGTTCGACAAATTTAAGATGAATCAGTCTTCAGTAATATTTTTTGATGACTATTCAAAAAGAATTGTTAGGTCGTATTTATTCCTGGCTTATAAAGAAATGCTAACCAACAGCAATTTTATTGCTGTTTGTCATCCCAAAGTCACTTGGCTTATGATGAAAATATACAATAGACAAACCTGCTTGTTTTGTGCGTACCCTGATGGTCGGGCTCTCGTTAAAAGTGTCATTAAAGATGTGCACGGTTATATTCAACATAAAAGCATTGTGTGAACAGAGAGACAATGGAAGTCTGGCTTTTGACCAAGTACAATCAAAAGGTATTTCCTCTGATAACTGAAATAGAAATAAAACTTAAATTAACGAATTAAGCAGGAATTGAAAAAGAAAATGATTGTATGTCTTAATCTAGACAGGTTGTTTATAAAAACAGACACTAATACAAATGTGTGGTCAACATGTTTTGTGTGCCAGACAACAAGATACAGTTAGACATGTACATATATATGAAAAAAAATGATAAGGGTTCCGCGGAACTCAGTGTCTCGCCTACGTTTGCCTACTTTTGCTGTTAATCGCACACTCAACAAAAATGATGAAAAAAATCAATAAAAATATTCCTCTCGATACTATCTTTTGATTGTCATTTTTTTTGGTCAATTTCATTAAATATCATGGTCTGATTTCAAGAATCCCTCAGACTATGAAAAAATGCCTTAAGGATCCTCAATGCCCTTCAACTTTGTACTTATTTGGCTTTATAATATTTTGATATGAGCGTCACTGATGAGTCTTATGTAGACGAAACGCGCGTCTGGCGTACTAAATTATAATCCTGGTAACTTTGATAACTATTAAAGAGAACTGTTTAAAGCAAGATTTGGATAAGCCTGATAATGGTGATATTTTTTCAAAGAGAATTATAGGTAATGTGAAAGCAAAATTGGTATATAAAAATTTAGTAAATAAAGTTATTGAACTACCAACAGTCATATTTTCGAAATGGGAAGAACTTTTGATTATTGATTTAACAGAATGGTCAGAATATGTCAGGATAACCAAAAAATCCTGTAGAGATGTTTATTTAAGAACCTTTCAATACAAATTTCGGCATAGAATCATAGTAACTAATACCTTTTTATACAAAATTAAATTAAAAGACACCAAGATGTGTACTTTTTGTAAACTTGGTGAAGAAACCATTGAACACCTTTTTTTTTGAAAGCCCAATAACTTTTCAATTGTGGCAGTTTTTTTCAAATGTAGTAAATCTTTTTTTTTAAACTTTGTTATTAACAAAGAGAATATGTTTCTTGGTTTCCAACATGAAAGTTTATTACTGAATCTGTTAGTCATAATTACAAAGAATTATATGTACAAATGTAAATTCAATGAAACAAAACCAAATATGGTTGGGTTAAAGAATAGAATAAAAACATACCAATAACATTATATTGCATAGAAAAATAACAGAGTCCAAGTGTGTGAAAAATTTTGGTCTCCTTTACATGTAATATTTAACTAATTATTGTTACATATAAATGAGAAATTTTTATTTTTATTTTTATATTATGAGAAAAAATTTATCCTTGAGCTTTTTTTTTAAAATGTAAGTCAAGATACATATTGTAGTATAACAAATGAGTGGAGAGTATTTGTATTGTATGAGAGAAAGTCCGAGAGCGAGAAAATATTACCAAATAAAACTAATATGTAACCTTAAATATTATAATTGTAAAAATCAATTTGTCAGTGATAAAAATTGTATACTGATTTATTTTCTATAATATGTAACCCCTTAATACCCTTGTCAGGTTGTATGTAGGGGTGCATGTATGCTAAATCCTGACTTTTGAAAAACAAATACAAGATAAAAAAAAAAAAAATGTTATGATTGTCAGAAGCTATTGTCCAAGTTTGGTAAAAATCCAGGATAGTTTAAGCATCTTAAAAATGTTTTAAAAACTTTAACTGCAGACTGTATGTAATGTCAACTGGAAGAAAAACTAAGTTCAATTATAGGTAAAATACAGAAAAAATTGGGAATTTCATTTTTACAAAATTTACTTCTGGATACTATCTTATGATCATAAACAAGCCTCTGTCCTGGTTTGGTTCAAATCCAGGATAGTTTAAGAAAGTTATTAAAGTTATTAAAATTATAAAAACTTTAACCACAGAGTGAATGTTATGTTTCCTGGCAGAACAAAACTAAGTCCCTTTATAAGTAAAATACGGAAAAAATGGAACTTTATTTTTACAAAATTTACTTTTGGATACCATCTTCTGATCATAAAACAAGCTTCTGTCCAAGTTTGGTACAATTCCAAGATAGTTCAAGAAAGTTATTAAAATATCCAAAACTTTAACCACAGAGTGAATATTTGTGGACGCCGCCGACGACACCGACGCCGACGGAATGTAGGATCGCTATGTCTCGCTTTTTCGACTAAAGTCGAAGGCTCGACAAAAAAACAATAGCTACATATTTTTTCACCTGGGAAATAATAAAGTAAATACAAGAACAGTCTTATCTAGCATTAATTTCTTTTACATACAGACGACAGAATTCTGGTAAGATCAAACAATATTCCTATCAAACAAATTTGGTGCTTCTTTTTGTAATTGATTGACGTGAAAATGGTGACCGTAGCACATTTTATATGAAACATGGAAGTGCACCATTCTAAAAGTGTGTGCATGATTTACAACTTTTGTTTCTTTGTGTTCTTGGCCCATTGTAATTTCAAGATTGGGTCCTATTTAAATGGACAGGTTCATTGTTTAGACTTATATCTGAAAACCCTCCGCATATCCGATCAAAATTTTGAAAAAGAACAGATATCATGATTATACAAAGAACTGTCATTCATGTTATTCATCTACATTTTCCTAAATGGAGTGATACAATACAGTCTCCCTACCTAAATACTTACTGCGGATCCGAACACTGTTTCATTGTTGTGCACCGATGGTTCCTGCTTTTCGATCGTTATTGTATTATTGCCCTCTGCATCACACGGTACGAATAGATCCATGACCTCATAGCACAAATGTGAATATTTTTTTGTGTTGTTTTCCTCTTTGTATCCAGTCAATACAATAGAACATGGCGGATGTAAAGGGTAATTATCTGATGTAATGACAAAAGTCATGTTTTCTAAAACTCCATAATGTTGATTACATTTGTGTCCATACTGTCTTCCCAATACCACTAACATAAGTAAAAGAATTACATATATGAAATAAGAATTAAAGTAACGAAACAAATATCAGAAATAACTTTTGTGAAAAAATGGCCTATCATGTATCAACCTAAGGTCGAAATGGGTTTACCTATTATTTAAAAAATGGATACTGCAAAATTAGTTAAAACAAATAAAAACACATATAAATGGGTTGCAATCGTATAAATTAACTGTGGAAAAATATTACAGAGACTTGTGGCAATGTACAAAATCCATTTGTCATTTTGAACAATAAAATATGTTTAGATATAAATGATCATAAATGTACAGAATGAAGAACTCATATATTGACAGATATAGACGAATGTATATATTGACATTTTTAGTTGTTTTCCTGATTCTCTCAACATTTTGGTGTATTTATTTCAGACAGACATTTAATGGCGTCAGGAGCCAGCAAATGTATCATGCAAAAAACTCAGCATGAATACGATATAATAAATCAATTCTATGAATATCTTAACAGGATGATTTGATGGCAACATATATTGAAAACGTTTTACGTTATTTATAATTTTTGACAGTTCACATAATAACTTCATGATATTGTCTGGGAGTTTTCTTCAACTCTCTCTTTCTTATAAGTCCGGAGCTATCATGCAACAGTATTATTCAAAAACTTACATTTCTTTTGATCGATTTCAGGAAATCCGTATCCAGAAGACACTATCACGACGACGAATACCAACTATAAATGTAAATGATCTTGGATTAAAATAATTGTTATTTCGATATTGGATTAAAATAAAATAAATCTACAATTAGAAATAAGACTGCGGGATACATACATTGTAATGTTATTTGTACGGTACCCGGTTGCACCACATAACGACATAAATGTTTTTCAGTGCGGCTCATGTATAATAAAATAAATGTAGTGAAACATTTTCCTGGCTTTAGATTAGCCTTTCGTGTACAAAAGCAAGGGAAGACAGTAAAGGAGAAGATTCACGAAGGGTTAACATTGGCCCTAAATGTTTAATGTTTTTTTTTAAATCGGGCCAAAAAATTAGAAATTTCATATAAAAATACTTGTGATAGTACCTTTGAGACTGAAATATACCTTTTGGTACTAAATTATAACCCTGGTACCTTTGATAACTATTTACACCACTGGGTCGATGCCACTGCTGGTGGACGTTTCGTCCCCGAGGGTATCACCAGCCCAGTAGTCAACACTTCGGTGTTGACATGAATATCAATAATGTAGTCATTTTTATAAATTTCCTGTTACAAAACTTTATATTTTTCGAAAAAATAAGGATTTTCTTATCCCAGGCATAGATTACCTTAGCCGTATTTGCCACCACTTTTTGGAATTTTGGATACTCAATGCTCTTCAACTTTTTACTTGTTTGGTTTTATAAATATTTTGATTTGAGCGTCACTGATGAGTCTTATGTAGACGAAACGCGTCTGGCGTACTAAATTATAATCCTGGTACCTTTGATAACTATCTTTATAATTTTGGAAGCTATGACCCTTAAATATACATTATTTTTATTTTAGGTCAATATCGGTAAACTTTCACCAAAAGTTTAATTGTTTTTGGCATAATTAATCTTTGCCGTCATTCACGACCCAAAAAGTTTTTATATTGAGGAATTTAATATTAAATTTGAAATCTTTTGGTTACTAAAAATTTTGAATCGTAGGTGGCGGTCAAGGTTTTCCGAAAGCTTTTAGGTCTGAAAATTGCACAAAATCATCATATTTTGACAAAATGTCCAAAATGGGCCTAATTTGAAGAATATCATGTACTTTTATGAAAAGAACTGATTTATTCAGCATTAAGCTTTTGAAATAGACCCGTTTACGAACCAAATGTTTTGGTGTTTTATGACAAAGTTGATATTTTAGGCCATTTTTGGCCATAAGTGAACCTTGTCTTTTAGGAGCGCTGTGATTGGATGTAAGGATATTTCTTTCTCTTCATTTATCAATACTTAAGTATGTATAGTAAGTATTTTTTATTTACAACATAATTTTGAAACTCATTGACATATTTTAATTCGAGCTATTCGAAAAGGTTTCAAATTTTGATACTATGCAGAATATGAATACCATAAACTAGCTCCGTTCGAAGGTTGTTATAAGATACCATTTTTTTTTTTATTTATTTAGAAAGTAAGTATTGTCGATAATGGAAGAATAGGAAGAATATAATACATGTACTGCGTTCCCTTTACAAATGTCAATTTTTGAACCTCTATACAATTATATTCGGAGTATTTTTACAACAATATCATTTTTTTTAATATATTACTTTTTCTTCTATAAGAGCATCCGAATGTTATTACTAATCAGTTAGATTTTAAGAAAAATGGTTCTGTTACGTGTTTATCCTCATTGTTAACTTTAATGGTCGATATAATTGGTCGCTAACTTGATTGGTCGCTAGCTTGAGTCTGGTATTTAAACAGCCGGTTTCCAGTCCAAATAAAGGAGGTGGGAAGTCATTTTTCTTCTAATTGGCGCAATCGTATGTTGTTTTTTTTTGGCGCAAATGATACCATGTAATTTTAAAACAAGTGGCGCAAACGTAGCATTGGAGAAAAAAGTTGTGGAGCACTGAAAAGGACGCATTTTTGGCGCAAACGGATCTCTGCCCTTGTACGATAGGGATTATATTTTTTTAATTACTACTTAGTATACATGTATTAACTTTTTTAAAACTTGCTTTATTATATATTGTAGGGTTTTGAAATGAATAAAAATTTAATTGTTGAGAATTGCCGCTATAATGTTATAATAGATTTCAAGTTCTGATAATTGTCATTAAAATGTTGATGTCGATTTTGAATTAAGATAAATGTCACTTAAATATCACTGTTCATATTAATCCCGATAACAATTGTTACTAAAATTATATTGTGGATTTTATATTATGATAAATTGAAGGCGGCATTTGTTGAGAACATCAGATTTATAGAGCGGCAAAAGATACCAAAGGGACTGTCAAATGCATAAGTCGAAAATAATAACTGAAAACGCCGCAGGAAAACACGAAATCAAAGAGCTGATAGCTCTGAGGTGGAAGAAGGTGAATAAAAGGTAATTTGAATAACCATAAAAGCAGCCCGACTAACCCAGGCTGCTTTGTTCCGTTTATTGTTTTTGAGATACGGAGGGACATATGAAACCCCCCTCTTTTTTTCTTAAAAAAACTAAATATCACTAAAAAAAATTTGAATCAAAACCAAAAAGTATACAGATCTTTAGATTAATATAACAAAGAAGTGTGTAAAGTTTTAAGCAATAATCATAAATTGTTTTTGAGATACGGCGCGACATGTAAAAAAACCCTCCCCCTTTTTACAAAATACTAAATAACTGAAATAAAAAAATTTGACTTCAACAAAAAGTATACAGATGTTTATATTAATATAACAAAGAAGTGTGTAAAGTTTTAAGCAAAAAAAAAAAAAAAAAAAAAAAAAGAAGAAGAAGCAGAAGAGTTTGTTTGCGCTTGCAGTTTTTAAATCCTATATTTATTAAAATAAATCAAAATCAAATGTCCTGAAATATTTATATGAATTATTATCTTCCATCCATAGTTTGTCTTTACTTGTTTAGTAAACAAATTAATATCCATTTAGACCACTATTTACATTTTCACACAAGTAAACTAATTTGGCTATAAATAGATCAAAGCATATCTGTGTAGAATCTCTAATCTAAAATCGTAATTGTTATAATTTTATTTCTTTAAATAATCAAATTTAAATTTATGAAAATAATCATGATTGATAAAATAGTATTGCATAAAGATAACGTTTTCGGAAGACTATTTATGTTTAGATCATGGTTCTAAAGGCTTCTTCACACATTTGTAAACAAACCAATATGGCCGCCACACGTGATTACCTTGCACATGTGAAACAAATATTTCTGACAAAAGTCAGATTTCTGTTGTCAAAAGGGATTTAAATTTATATTGCAATAAATTATTCAGAAAGAGGTACATTCAATTTAGATTATATTTCTTCTTCTATGAGCATTTAGAGTTTAATCAAAATTCTCCCAACAGCAACGTACTGCTCTTGTCAACTGAGTCTTGAATAATTTTATAAATACATTTTTGTAGATTCAAACCATTTGAAGTAGAAAGGCATCTAATTCACATGACAAAGGAAAACAATGAATAAAGACAACAATTTAATGAGAAATAGATCCTTTCTATTTATTAAAAGCAAAATCTTCTTGTCTGAAAATTCGTAACTTCAAGGGCGAACATGTAAACAGGGCGAGTTGTCCCGATACCAAATTCACGCATGCGTACTTCAAATATTTGCAGTAAAAACATCCGTTTACAAGTAAACAAATAACGTTCATGTAGATGAGATGAAATCTAATAATTTACATAAATAAAAGCGTATATATTTACGATAGTGATTGTTTTTCAATCCTAATTTACAAATTAAATGATTCAGATGCTTAATCATGTGTAAAAATCGGTGTCAGGATTCAGAAGTTGTTATGAAATTGTAATACACAAAAATGAATGCGGCATACGGAGAATTCAAAGATTTTAAAGTCGGCACCATTGGCCTTCAGAAGACTTTAAGTCTTCTTCCACCAAAAATGACATAAGGAGACGCAGCAGTATACAGAACACCCCAGCAACACGCAATCCAACACAGTCTATAGTTCAAAATAAATAAAACCAATACCTTGGTTGTAGCGTAATCAAACTGAATGATCACTAACAAGACATGCATAAAATCACAAGGAAATCGGCGCGTTAAATTTACGCGAAACATTTTCCACGATTGCACGGCAGACATTCCAAGTGTCCGCAAAATTTACAAAGTACCCACTTTTGTGCAGACACATAATCAAATTTTGTTTAAAATTGAACATTTTTAAATTTTTAACAGGAGAAATTTTAGGCACATCACTTGGTAACAACTAGTAAGAACCACTGACCTATACACGTATAGACTGTTCCTGTCGAGCACATATATACAAACTGTTAATCCAGACTAAATAAGGCCGTTAGTTTCTCGTTTGAATTGTTTTACATTACCTTTTCGGGGCATTTTATAGCTGACTATGCAGTATGGGCTTTGCTCATTGTTGAAGGCCGTACGGTAACCCATAGTTGTTAAGTTCTATGTCATTTTTGTAGAGAGTTAACTCATTGGCAAATACACAACATCTTCTTTTTTTATATGCTTTATACCACCTGAAATACTCCTTTAAAGAAAATACACAATTATCAGACATTTGGTGCTATTTATGTTTCAGTAAAATAGCTAGACACCTCTATATAAATATATCCTTACACTTGATTTAAAACAAAATTACTCGGAATGTAATACCATTGAAAAGTTTGTTCGCAGAAATGTCATACCTGTCAAAATGCAAATTCGCGCAAATGTACCTCATAACATGAAATAATCAACAAACAGATCTATAGAAACAATATTGACCAAAAACTTGCAATAAAAAAGAACCCAAATGACAATGGTTTCATCTCTCAGTACTCGTTATTATGAAATAGTAAGTCGAATTCCAATTCTATTTTATATTTGAGAAACAAACTTAAAAGCTTTAAAATATGCATTTAATATAAACATTTTATGCACACATAAACTGAATTATTACACAATTAAATTCAAATTTCGATCGTTAAAGAAAAAACAATACATGAACAATCTTCCTTTTTTTTTTTTATAAAGATAGCAATCACAGGTAACGTTTGATTCATCATGAAATTGTTAAGACATACACACCCGTGATTTATTTCTAAATACAGCAACTTAAGCATTTATAAAGCAAGTTCAACTTATTTGTAAACATCTCTCCGAAAAAAAAATTATCAATTTAAGAAACAATCTTACCGTAGCATGTATTATAACTCGTGTTTGTGCCATTGCATGTGTTCATTAAAAATCATTATCATTAATATATTTCACATACTTTGACAGATGTGAAATGTACATCTTGGACCATTAACACTAATCATAACGTTCTTCTTGACATAAAGTAATATGGTGTCACGGAAATTTTATTTACAAACAGTATACAACATTAGAGATATGCATCAATAATAAATCATTTGTCGGGTAATGAATTTGTTTTGATAAATCCATATATATTCTTGCAAAAGAATTATTTATTTTCCCCGACAGTAATATGTTTGATAGAAATTTACAAACACAATGCTTTATTCCTTATAAATAATCCTGTTACAGGAACATATACACATGGAAAAAAGTATTGCAACACCAAATTGAAATTGAAATAAAAAAAAACACTTTTTATTTTTTTGTGATATAATTTGGTAAAATAGAACAACTTAAACATTATTTAAGTATCACCTGAGCTTAATCAATAAATATCGAATCGATAAGTTTTTATCTGCACATGCAGCTACTGTACCCGTAAACAGCAAAGCAGATGTTTTCATCCTCATTGTTTTCAACACTTTAAATAACCAAGTTTTTAAAGTTATGTGATTGACACCTTGTAATGGGTCCTCGACAACTCTAAACTGCAGCAAGATGGCATATCATCAGCATGAGAGAAGCAGGGATGTCTCTGTAACAACTGCACGTATTGTTGGTCATCACCATTCCACTATAAGTCGTTTTGAGTTAAAAATAAGGCACTAAACGATGTTCAAGACCTTCCGAGATAAAGAAGACCCCCTATACCATTTGCTAGGGAAAATCAAGCATAATGAAGGTTGGTCAGAAGGAAACCAATTGCATACAATACAATCCTAAAAAGAGAGTGGTGGGCATACAGGAGCTTTTTAACAAGAACTGTTCGTGATCGACTCATCACTACTGGTTATAGTGCGATAAGACCATTTCAGAGACCTTTGCTTACAAACAGACACACAGTTTTCCGTATCCAATGTAGTGCAGAGCTCGCTAAAGTTGAAAATTAGCATCGTGGAGGAAGATCCATTGTTCCAATGGAACTCGGTTCATCTTCCTTGGACGGATCGTAGCCCGGATTTGAACCATATGGAGCATATATGGAACACTATTGGGCGGAACGTGCGCGAAAGGACACCCCAGTTCAAACACATCATGAAATAAACAATGCTCTTCATCAGAAATGGTTGCTGCTACCTTAGCAACAAATTAGTCGATTTTTGGCAGGAATCAGAAGACGTTTAGATGCGGTTATCCGTTTGAATGGAGGCTGCGCACAAAGTGCTAATTCTTTGGCGTATAACGATCAACCATGATGTGAACAGTCATCTGAAGATTAATTTTGAAATGTCTGACATTGTAAGGTTCGACTACAGTAAAAGTTGTAAAATGCATTTTTTGGTAAAAAAAACACTTCATTTTGTTATTAAAATTGTGGTGATATAAATCATTTTTTTTCAAACATTTTTTGTTCGTTTCAATGCCAATGTTATCATAAACTATGTTTCAATAATATTATACAAATATTTTATTATATTCCATCCAAAAAAAGAGGCTGATTTTTCAAATTTTAAAAAATCAAGGTGTTGCAATACTTTTTTCCATGTGTATAGATACAAACGACCCTAGAAAATATCTCAAAATAGCACGAAAATTTCAAATGTTAATTTAACTCCATTTTCCAACATAACGACATCATTCAATTTATTCCATAATGTATCGAAACACTCAAAATTTAGACAATTTCTTAGAAACCTGAAATGGTATAGACTCATCAATGATCCTTCTGTTATGATCTCATGTGATAACCACTAAAATAAATCAACAAATGCCTCACTTCTAGTATCAAATGATTAAATTGATATTTGTAATTTATCGCTGATAGTCAAGGGTGCCATCTTCACAGAAGTAAGTGATTCACTGCTTGCTATCCTGAGCCTTTTGCGCCATGCTGTTCTCGAAGAAAAATTAAATCTAAAGATTTGAACAAAAAGTAAACACCTAGATTGCAAAAAATACACAGCTAGATTTGTATAGTACATGGTTTGTAATACATAGCTTAAGAAATATAACAGACGCATATTAATTTCAATGGTACCCTGCAAGAGGCAAAAGAGGCAAACAGAGAGGTGGAGACAGCTGCAACCCCAATAAACAACCTTTTAAAAGAGGGGCGAAAGATACCAGAGGGACATTTAAACTCATAGATAAAAAATAAACTGACAACGCTATGACAGAAAAGAAAAAGACAAACAGACAAATAATAGTACTCAAAATACAACATAGAAAACTAAAGACTAAACAAAACGAACCCAACCAAAAACTGGGATGATTTCAGGTTGCTCTGGAAGGATAAGCAGATCATGTTCCATATGTGGCATCCGTCGTGTTGCTCATGTTATTCAAACCCGGTAAAAAGTCTTATTCGGTAGGTCACATTCGTGAAAAGGGAACGGGATTGTAGTAACGACATAAGGAACATATCCAATGTTCTAACATATATTCCTTAACGGTCAACCAACTCGCGATGGCGTCGATCCATAAAATTTACGAAGGGATGATTTCAACTTCACCATTTGTAAATCTTGGCTTAATAGCTTCCCTTTAAGCGGCAACCCTCTATCAAGGAAATTATGATAGGCAATACAAGTCCGATAATACCGTATCAATGGGGAGATATATACTCCGTATGCAGGCGCTGCTGGAATGTTGCTGCATAGAAATTAAAAGTTCACAATTAGGAAGCTGGAATCATCTCTCATATGTTTTATGATGATATAACACTAAACCTCTAACGGGACGGATTTTGCCTGATTTTCATATGATGAAGACACAATCTTTTAGTCATCTAATCGAGGTCTGGAGCTGGCATGTCAGTGACTGCTAGAAATTATTTGTTAATTTATGTATCATTGTCGTCTTGCTTAGTTTCTTTTGTTATCTATTCACACATTTTACTCGGACTTTTTAAACTGGAGTTAACTGTGCGTATGGCTTCTTTATTCTGCATAGGCTAGAGGTATAGGGGAGGGTTAATATTTCACAAAACATGTTTAACCCCACCGCATGTTTTTCGCTTGTCCCAAGTCATGAGCCTTTGGCCTTTGTTAGTTTTGCATGTTTTTTTTTTAAAGTTTTAGTTCATTTACATGGTTTGGAGTTTAGTATGAGGTCCATTTTCACTAAACTAGTACACATTTTTATTAAGGGGACAAAACACTTAAAAATCTAATTGTGTAAATTAAAACCCTAGCTAGATAATTCATAGTTATTCTTAACATTTGACTGCGATAACTTCGTGGAAATTCGATTAAAACAAATACATTTATTAAATTGTCCATCTATTTCATTATAAAGGATTATCACCAATTTTGTAATTAATGGTTCAAGAATTTATGACGACCCGTAATAAATGTAAATGAATTGCGTCCAAAACTATTGAACTTTTAAAAATACAGTCACCTTTAAATCCTACTTTGTAAAGAATCACTTAACAAAAAATTCTCTGAAAGTGACATTATAAATATTCTTGATTTCTTGATTGACAACATATTTGTTACGTTTAGAGGACGTGTTTTTCATTAAACTATCGGCATTCCCATTTGAACCAATTATGCCCCTCTTCTTGCTGACTTGATCCTTTATTATTATGAGGCTGACTTCATACATAAACTTCTTAGGAAGAAAGAAAAGAAGTTATTAATAGCCTTTAACTTAACTTTCTGCTATATAGATGATGTTCTCTCACTTAATAACTCAAAATTTGGTGACTATGTTGAACGCATCTTTCCCATCGAACTAGAGATAAAGGATACAACAGATACAGTTATGTCTGTTTCATATCTTGTTTCATCTGGAAATTGACAAAGAAGGTAGGTTGAAAACAAAACTGAACGAAAAGAGACGAATATAAACCGTACCATGTTAACAACTGGTTTTTAGAGTAAATGTGTTTATTTCCGATGCAAAGACCCTACGAGTGAATCAATATAAATACCAAATATGCAATCCTTAATGACCTGATAACAGTATCATTGCTATATCCCTTCTGAATAAGTCAATTTAAAGGTTTGGTAAGGTTTTAGGTGAATACCGACATTTTTGTGCTTTGTAAAGAATATTATCATAAAAGATTGGATGTGAAATACCTGAACATATAAGATGTCTGCATGTTCATTTGTATTTGCTAATGATGTCCTTGTACCGATGATAAAATTTAGTAAATGCTTTGACTAGTTTGTGACATCGAAAACCCAGTTGTAATAATTTTTCAGTAATACAGAGATTTCTTTCATTAAAATCAAATACGTTGCAAATATGTTGTTACATACACGAGCAAATCGAACAAGGTGAGATATATAAACACCATAAGATGGTGACCAGGGAACGTCATCATTTTAAAAATGAATAATTAACAATAGGAAAATAAAAATCATCTCTTTTATGAGAGCATGTCTTATTAGGCCGTCATGAGTGAGTGCATCCTTAAAGTTGGTTTGAGATCTGGTAGTTTATTCCAATATTTGATTGTTTGTTTGAAGAATGAATATTTAAATCTGTCTTTATTACATTGAAATTGTCTGTATGTCTTTTTGATGGGTAGATCTAGCTTTTTATTTGTATATCTTGAGGTGGAAATGTAATTCATTATTTATAATTTTGTCGAACATTAGGAATCTCGGCTTTAACCTCCGTTCTTGTGAAGTTTGCCAGTGTAGAATTTGTAGCATTTCGGTCATACTGCTGGTAATGTGATATCTGTTGCAATTATATCGTGCAGCTGCACTTGTTCCAGTCTGTATACAATGCATATGTTCTGACGTGTGTGATTCCCAAACTGTGCATCAATATTCTAATTTTGACCTAATTTAAGTTTGATTAGTTATTTATTTTACTAATTTTGAGTTAAGGTTTAGATTTCGTTCGATAAATAATGTACATATTGATTTGCATTTGCTGCTGATCGAGACGGATAGAAACTTTTATTTATAACTAGATTCACACTGCCGATTAGATCAACTCAATCAAGCCCGATTAAGACAAATTACGTGATCGGGAGACTGGTCTGACTCAATGGACAAGGATGTTCGGGATAGTCTACCCTACTCGTCATCGATCTGACCATCTACTCGATCATTTCGAACTTTGCTCGACTAATGTCTGATCAATTCCAGATTAACTCGACCAATGTCCGATCGCTTCCAGATCACTGCGACTTCTATATTTATTTTACCCCAGACCAACTTGACCAATACCCGATCCCTTTACGACAACATTCGACCACTCTGAAATAATCAGACATTAGTCGAGCAAAGGTCGAAATGATCGATTACTGATCGGAAATTTTGTTGTATTCCGACCAATCTCGAACTCTACACGATCCTTTCCTGATCAATTCGACTGCTACTCGACGAATTTTCGATCTCTTCTCGAGTGACTTGCTTCTCGGTCCTTACTCGATTGTTTTTGACATGTCAAAAACTCTCAGATAGATGGTCAGATCGATGACGAGTAGGGTAGACTATCCCAAACATCCTTGTCGATTGAGTCAGACCAGTCTCCCGATCACGTAATTTGTCTTGATCGGGCTTGATCGAGTAATCTGATCGGCAGTGTGAACCTAGCTTAAACCGCATCCCCAATTGGCCACGATCGCACTTGATGAGCGTGGCCAACTTTGAACATGTTCAAAACAGTCTTGGTGCGGTCGTGACGAAATCAAGTCGTAGTAGAAGCGTAGTGATAGCGCAGTAAGGTCGGGGTAAGATTGCAAAGGTCGCTGTATCATCGTAGCGAAAGTGCGATTCTAGTCGAGGAGACTGCACTACGATTTCATAGCGACTTTACTACGACCATCACGTTATTACCACGACCCAAACACGCTTCCACTACGACTATATAACGTTTATACCACGCTTATATCACGCTGTTCAAGACCATAGTACGATTTTAGCACACCCATGCCATTATCATCACGCTGTTCTTACGACCCGACTATGTTCATACTACGATCATCATAGTCATTCAGTAGGACAAGTTAGAAAAGTTGTTTAAAATATAATGTATTTCTCCTCTTTCTGAGTAAAAAAATTTAAGTTTTCAAAGGTTTTGTATAGTAGCACTATACAAATCCTTAGTATTTCTATTTTCTTTTCTACAACAGTACAATGACCCCTTGTCTGAGGGAGAGTTGTACCCAACCTGATAATAACAAACATAAGTCAAAGTACGGCCTTTAACACAGGGCTTTGATCCAGATCAAACAGTAAGCTATAAGGGGCCCCAAAATTATTAGTGTACACAATTCGAACAGGAAAACCAACGATCTAATTTATATTTCCAAACGGGAAAATACCAATGAACCACATCAACAAACGATAACTGCAGAACGACATGTTCCTGAATCAATCAGGACAGGTTCACAAACCTGCAGCGGGTATGGCCGTCAGCATACAATAAAATATGCAGTTGAAGGCAAATCCTTCAGAAGTTCTTTGTACTTTATTTTTAGTCCAAATAATTATGACGTCTTGAAAGGCTGTTATATTTCTTTTCTTTGACGCCTTAAGTAATTTATTTTAACAACGATCTTTTTTTGATAGGGAATATAAGTCAGGGGAAAGAAACCAATGTTTTGTTCTGTACAGGTATTTCCGTTATATACATATAGTGCTTATAGGTTTAAAATCGTTATATAAAGGTTAGACTGTGATTTTAAAAACAAATGTTGAGATCTTTTTGTAATATTTACAAAACAAAAAACGGTGCGGGAAATGGACAAGATTACATTTCCGGATGCGGGCAATCTAATTAAAAACCGATCTCTCATGCTCCCGTTTTCTGATATGTCGCGTGGGAGATCTAACGAAACCGGCTTTGGGGTCACATGTGAGTGACCTCGTAGGTGTGTCTTTTTCGACCAATGAAAATGAGTCTTCCACGATTATGGAAGTTTATCCTGAGGTAAAGGGATGTAACTCATTTTTTTACGAAGAAATCGTCAGTCAAAACAATTCATTCGGGTCTTCTTTAATTATTTGATCACACCCGAAATTACGACAGGATTTGTTTACTTCAATTTTTGGCGTAGTATATTTTTAACAATTTTACGATGTTTTAAATGGTCTTGCTATGTTGTATGAGTAGCCACCAAGATCTCAATCGTAAATTTTTACCTTGTATGCAACTTCTGTTATCAAAACCACATGTTTATGGAGGTTAGAGACGACTGTTTTAGTGTCAAATACATTGTCATTGTACATGTGTTAACTTAACATTTGTAATGTACATGTAGTACAAAACTATCGCTATGGATTTGAAGAGTCCTGCCACCCCCAGAAGAGTTTATTACCTCTCTAATATATGTGTGATTTGTGGTTTCTCATTTATCCAGACTGACATTAACCCATCTGGCCACAAAGTTGAGAAAAGGCTAACAAACAATAAACTCAAATTGACAAGAGAAAGGGTAGACAATATAAAAAAGGTAATTGAATTATTTGAGCATGAACATGAACAAGTTAATGGTGTATGTAAAAAATGTTATAGACACATTGAGAAAGTGCTTAAACTACAGGAAGAGTTAGGTTCATTGCAGAAAGACTTAAATGACACCAGAAGTGGTGTACGCATGACCTACAACTTGACGTGTTCAAAAACAAAGTCGGAAAGTAAAAGACAAAGTTATGAAAAACGACTATTGAGGTCACCACTGTCACAACAGCCAAGTAAACAACAAAGGACAGACTTTCCAACTGCTGTGTCAGTGGTTACAATGATGACACTGCCAACCTTTCCTCAGATTATCAGTGGAAGACCGACGGACCATACAGTGGCTGAAATAGTTCAAACACCAAAAAAAAAAAAAAAACAAACAAGAAGATCGCTGTCATTTACTAGTCCGCCAAAGACTACTGCATCACAGGAGGAACAGAAACATGAGCAAAGCAGTCTTGTGGGAGAAGTTGAGGTACAAATGTACATGTTAATTTTGTATTCATCTTGAAACATATGTTCATAATTTCTTATTTCAAAAATTAAAATTACATGAGTTAAATATTACACATTAAACTATAGTTGGATCAGATAGATGTTTTCTATCATTTAGTTTATAGATAATAGAGGCTGTGTTGCCAAATGTTAAAAAGGTATAACCATTTGATACTGTCAGAGGGTGATGATTTTATCAGCATTATTTCTTTTTTAATGGTTTTCAGCATGTAAAAAAATCAATGATCCATAAATTATAAATACAAATGTATTTGTTTCAACTCTTCATAGCCATCACCGAACACCCACTTCAGTATCAAATGATTGTCTCCTAAAGTTTGTAGTTTTTAGAAAATTTTAATTTTGTACTAATTCGATAAAAATGACAGCAACACACTTGATTTGAGTTGAATCATTTGTATTTCATTAACATCATGAACATGATTAAAGGATTGAAATTTCATGAGCCATACATTTTTTTTGCTCATTTTTTTGTTCCGTCTAAGTACACTTTTTTCCTATGTGCTAAAATGTAAACTGTTGCTGTCATTCTTTTTTCAGTTTACTTTAACATGTTATAAGTTCAATTGAATTTGCTTGTTGTTTATATTGATTGTTTGTTACCAATGACCACAAAAGCATCAACTGATAATATAGTTGTGTCAAATTTTAAAAAGACTATACATGTATATATACATACATTTGTATGTATAGTATGGAAACTGGATTAATTTTATTTTTATCAAAGTTTGGGAAAGGAAGTGGACTTCAGTCTGTCTGCAATCCTTTGTATGCAAAAAAGTGATTACATTTTTTCATGGGAACTTTAAAATCCTCCTGTTTATATTTACAGAAGAAAAAAAATGAATATATAATAAGCCTAAATAAAAGGTACAGAAAACTCTTTTTCACAGATGGACAGACATAGATAACATGGTGATACATTTTGTATTTAGTGTTGTAGCCATAAGCTTTGATTTCAAAAGATCTGTTTAACTACACAGCACACAGTTATTTTTTTGTGGTCAAATTGTTAAATTTTGCATGTCAATTGCAGTTTGCATCTTTAGTTTTTATTGCAGGTCTACATACATGTACAGAACTTGTTTTTAACATATATGAACATTACACTTTGAAATGTGGTTGGATTTACATGACTTTTCATTTGACTGCAGTAAATGTTATTGCAGAAAACAGGTAAAGTTGTTATTGTTTTCTCAAGATCAATAAATGTCAAGACAGTTAATTATTAAAAAAAGATATTAATTTTGATTCAAATAAGTTAAAGGAAAACGGAAGAACTCATATTGCATCAGAAAATGGAATTGTGCCTCATACTTAATAAGAAATTTGATTTGGCACTGTTACCATGGTTACTGAAAAAATGTATATGGAATGATCAGTAACTGTATCATGATTAAATCTGTTTAGAAATCGAACACTAATGAATTAAAAGCAATACATATTGTGTTAAATGATAATATTTTGCATTCTATTTAACCATCATTGAACAAGTTGAAAGATCACTTCAGTTTCATCAAGTAGTGCTGAATATTTCTCAACGGAATATAACATGTATAACATGTATAATGTGATCAATTTTTAAAAATTTATATAGTTTCTCGAAAAACCAATAGATATGATATCTCGTCTTATTTCAATAAAAAAAACCAATCAATTAATCATAATAATGTTTTATCAATCACCCCAAGTCTCTAAAGATCCCTCTTTATTTTATAGATGACAGTGTATTACCCCAGTGGGAAAAGGACCTCTTTTGTACCAGAAATTAGACACAGAAATATTTGCAGCGCTATTCATAGAGGACAAAATGTTGAAAAATGTATTATAGATATAATAAGTAAAACCCATCCTGAGGTTTTGACCTCTGCTACATCCAATATTATTTCCGCTGAATGTGAAGCCATTTGCAAACGGGGATCTGGTTCTATTTTACAAGATAGATCCTACTCTGGAATTTTTAACTTTCATTGGGATAAATTTCATGATGAAATACAACTTAAAGCACCACAGACATTGAAAGTAATATCTTCAGCTTTGAACAATATACCAATAACACCAGGAGAGAAAAAGTATACAACACTAATGCACATTATTTCAATGGCACTGCATGGAAAGAACCAAGAGATGTCCTCTATTCATTATCAAATCGGATTCATTCTGACACATGGTGCCTGCAAACAAAGGGTAATTATATAAACTCAATGAATGCTAAATGAACAAATTTTTAATTATGATAAAAGGTAAATGAAATCAGGGGTGAATCCATTTTTATAAAAAAAAAGGTGAAGAAAAAAAGGGGGAGAGTTCCAACTATACATGCTATATGTGCCTTTTCAGATGCATTGATCGTTAGAAAAAAAATGTTCCAACACACTCCCCCACGAGCCCTCACTGTTAAGCTTTTGCATGAATACAGAGCTTGTAATGTTTATTGAAATATGCCTGAAAGATCTGTTTCTTTTTAAAAAAAAATAACATGCTACATACATAATTTTTGTCTTTGCTAAGTAAATTTGCCAAACAAGACTTCATTATGCAACATCTTGCAGCATCAGCTGTATATATATATATATATATATATATATATATATGCTGAAGTTTGTGAGTCGGTCAATTAAATTGAATATTTACATTATAAATTAGTGATATACTGTAGGCACAAACAAATGTACATGTGTAGTTGATTTAGGATTTAAATATCTCATTTTCATGGAGATCATATGGAATTTCTCCCTCTGTCATTGGTCAATGATTTTGAAGTATTGCATACATGTAAAATTACTTTTTATTTAGATTTGAACATAAATGTGTCAAAGTTCATTAATATATATAAACTTTATCATAGAATCACAGTGAGGACTTTGATACAGGTGACACGGGTGGTAATAAAGCTCTGTGTTAAAGGCCTCACTGTGATTTTGAGATGAAGAACAGCAATAAAAGGCTGTTCCTTTCCTTGTTGTGTTTCTTGTTGTACATGTACTGATTTCATGTCATAAATAGAAACCCTATCTTAAATATTCTTGATTTTAACCATGTTTTTGTTTTTTCTAGGACATTGAACGCTTGGCAAAGTTGGGCTTAACTGTAAACCCCAGATCTGTTCAAAATAAGCTATCATCTTGGGAAGATTTTTTAGACACGGATTTGGTTCAGTTAAAAGAGGAGTGGAAAGAAGGTGTTGGTGTCAAGTACCAAATGATTGGTGACAATTGGGACAAGAATATTTTACCATCCTACAGGACTTCCCAAGATAAAACGCTATCTCTGCACCTGTTTCAAGTTATTGCAGTTGTAGATAGAATTGTTCCAGAAAATAAACCCGTTGTTGAAGAAGAGGTACAACGGAATCATGCTGATTTTATACCATCAATATCAGAACAAGAGCAATTGAAGAAAGAGCTCTCCTTTCTCGTAGCAACATCAGTAATTCAAAATATTGATCAA
Organism: Mytilus galloprovincialis; assembly: GCF_965363235.1. NCBI lineage: Eukaryota > Metazoa > Mollusca > Bivalvia > Mytilida > Mytilidae > Mytilus > Mytilus galloprovincialis. Next base: position 21,149,419 of record NC_134843.1, read on the forward strand.
ATGAAAACTTAGTTTGAATCTATTTTCCCATCACACTTAGAGCATGATTACAGTGATTCATCTGGAATCAAAACAAAACAGGTATGATTACTTCTTTTAATGGTTTGGAAAATATGTTTGTTAAAATTGAGTTATGAATATATAATGTATAAACAGGTTTAAAAGTATTGTAATTCAGATCATAAACATATTATAGTAACTAAAAGGATAGAGCTTGGTATTTATTAAGTATCAGAAGTGTAAAAATCATACTGATTTTTTTTTTATCATAGTTCAAGTTAACATGGCCATGTATGATGAGATTTGTCATAAACATCCATACTAGCACAATGGAGTTTTACTCTATGTTTCTTAACTGATCTTCAATGGTATACATATACACAATCTAATTAAAAACCGATCTCTCATGCTCCCGTTTTCTGATATGTGAATATATAGCATGTTGAACAGACTTACAGGATCGTGCTGTTTTAAGTTAAGTGTAGGAAAATTATAAAATATTTAATGGTATATATATTCTTTTCAGTTTCCTTTGGGCTTATTCGACTGTAATGAAAACAAGACCCAACAGGTGATCAGACTTCTTAAGCAGCTGACTTAAAAGTATGTGCCACTAAAAGACAATGGGGAAGTGATTGATGAAGTTTTCTTTGGAGGTAATTTTACATTAATATATTCTGTTCAAACAACAATTTAGTTTGATCCACAGATCTATAGAAAAATGTAAAGATGTGCCATGATTGCCAATGAGAAACTCTTACCTGACACCAAAGGAGGTACAAGTTATTAACTATAGTATCGGTCATAATAAAGCCTTCAACAATGATCAAAGCAGATGAACCCAAACTGCATAGGAAGATAGAAATATATGAAAAAAATGTAAAACAATTCAAATAAGAAAGCCACATTATTCATGTTACTGTTAATTCAGAAATTAATTTATTGCTTGCATTTAAAGCGAATTTGTCATTTTAGACTAAATTATGATTTTATTTTTTGCAATATTCAGAAAAATTCTGTTTGATTCAAAGAAATAATTTCAAAATGCTAGTTTTAAATTATTGCGATGATAACCCTGTCTCATTTTCGCAATGATAAAAACATTGCAATAATTAGGAAATTTAACTTATTATGCAAAGTGACAATGTGGATGATTTAAACGTCAGAAATGAATGAAATATTTTCCGAAACCGGTATTATTATAGTTAGACATGGAATAGCTAAAAATGTTCAATTTTGTGATTAAAAAAAAATATGTTCCTATGCATAATGGTTCATTTTTGGTAATATTCATTTCTTGGAGGACTGAAGCATATGTGATATGAAGGAAAACTGTTTGTAAAAAACTTAATCCTTTTCAGGAGACAGATTAACAGACGAAAGAATCCAGTCAGCTCAGCAAGCCATGTCAAATGGTGATACACCAAAAGAGAAACTGCAAGGTTTCATTTCCAAGATTGAAGACTGGCATAGAATGATGAATTTTTTGGAGGTATACAACCTAAGTAGCCACTTATGTTGGGCATTTTATGTTTCATTACAGGGGGAGGTGTGAGGGCTGAAGTTGTTTAACTATAGTATCACTAGCTAAAACTGATTTTGAATCCAACAAGAGGCAAATTCTTTTGACTCTCTCCGGGTTCTCTGGTTTCTTTCGCCAATAAAAACTGACTGCCAATAGCAGTAGTGTTAAAAAATTATTAATCAATCAATTTAATGACAGGTAATTTATTGATTTGTACTTTAACTGTTAAGCTGTTCTTAACTGTTCCTTAGTCAGGAATCTGATGTACAGTAGTTGTCGCTTTTTATGTAATTTATACGTTTTTCTCGTTTCTTATATAGATTAGTCTGTTGGTTTTCCTGTTTGAATGGTTTTACACTAGTATTTTTCTGGGCCCTTTATTGCTTGTTATTCAGTGTGAGCCAAGGCTCTGTGTTGAAGGCCATACCATGACCTATATAGTTTTACTTTTATTAATTGTTATTTGGATGGAGAGTTGTCTCATTGGCACTCATACCACATCTTCCTATATCTATGGCAGTTTAATTGTACTTTTTAGAAGGAATAGAAACAATCATCAATGTAATTTTTTACATATATTTTCTCAATTTCATTTGATAACATATTAAACATATTTTTATAATGTAGGACTCTGTTTATTGATGTATCTTTTATTTTCAGGCAATATATAAACTCACATACGCCCAATCAACGATGGATAGAGGTACAGCCTGTTATTTTAGAAATTTTCTAAATCTTAGGAACGTCAAAGCTGAGGTTAAAAATGCTTTTCGAGCATATAAACTGTTGTACTATACAATATTTGATGCCTGCTGTTGTATTTTATTCATGAAAAAATTCAATACACATGACTTAGAGGGGGTTATAGAAATGCCATCCCACTTCAAAGAAAGGAACAGTGAACAAAAGGTCCAGTGGTTATTGAATGTATGTTCAAGTATTGTTGAGGAGTGTTTTTTTGAAATACTGATATGTTTCAGGAGCTCAGAGAAATTTTGGAGGATCCTGATCACCCAGAGAATTATTGGGTTCTGAATGAGGAGGGAAGATTTCCCTGTCATTTTTGTATAAAAACTTACTCTCATGTTGGAAGTCTAAAAACACATGAAAGAATTTGTCATCAGCACAATTGACCAAAAATTGAAAAGATAAAGATAGCAAAGACATCGGCAAATGATGATCAGCTATTTAACTACATTATTCTGTTATTTAAATTAACTGGACTTCTCAAAAATTTAGATACCGCTATTGATATGGCAGATGGAAGAAGATCTGTGAGGTCAGCAAAATATGAACTTCCAATTTTCAATACAACAAATATATTTAAATATGTCATTGGTTGCATTCATTTAACTGCTCTTTCAGAAGAAACTCTATCACCAGAACAAAGAGATAAACTGATATTAAACAGAACAGTTAACCTTCAAGGGGGAAAGAACAATAACCTTGCTCTGGACGAATATGTTGAAATGCTGAACAGAGATAGCAAGGACATAGTTACAGGTCACCAAACCAAGGAAAGCATTATTGCACACTCAAAGCAATATCCACATTTGATAAACTACATCAAACACTTTGTTATAATATCAGAAATCCGACAACGAAAAGGATTCCACAAATTACCACAATATAAAGCAGATGTAATGAAGGTAACAAAAGAACTGATAGAGATAAGGGCTTTTGAACATACACCAAAACGAAAATTTGTGTGTAAAGACTAGTCCACCGAAAGAAATCCATTCATTAATTCCTACAGAGGCTTATCGACCATGATAAACAGACACAAACCAAAAGAACCTTTTAGCCGTTTAAGAGACAAAAATCAATAGGACAGTTGCCTGCATTAAACGATAATTGTGATTTGTATTCATCATTATTCATGTATTAACTTCTTCTTCAAGTTTCTACTTGTATTATTATTTAATTTATTATGTAAACATATTTAAATGTCTTTTAAAAAGTTCTAGACTTGTATGTCCATTTGGTGTGTTGACTCTTTTTTTATGTCCAACTGTTAGAAGTCCATGGTGTAAAGTTCTAACCTAGTTTAATTTCCATTTCAAAATAAATTCATTAGTGTTTTTGAAACAAGACTCTTAAGCTGTTATTCACACCTAGCATAGAATGCTAATTTTAGTTCTTCTTCTGACATTGCAGAAGTGATGAGACATTTTTAAGGATGGTTATAAACTTGATGATATTTTCTTCTTTGCAACCTGAGGATAATTGTTGATATCCCTCTTTAAAGCTAAAAACCTGATTGCATGTACTATTTTCCTAACCCATGTAAGAATATATAAAAATAAAAAGATTTGTATGATTACCAATGAAAACTCGCCATCATACCAAATAACATAGAGGTTAAAACAACTATGTCATCGTATGACCTTCATCAATGAGCAAAAATGAAAAGGCATTATCAGCTATATATACTAGCATGTATAAATTATGTCCCACGTGCACCTTTTGCATAATTTTGGTACTTTTCCTTGTCCTTGTATCCGATTGCAAGTTAGTTGTTAGGGATATTTAATATTCCTAAAACATGTTTATTTTTTCCCTCATTGCTGTTGATTCATTTATTTTCTAGGTACATTGATTAAACACTCAAATTTAATGGTTAATCTTAACCCATAAAATGACTGATTATGATGGGAATTTTGTTAAATATGGTAATCCACTAAACAATTTTAGTGTGCCTGTTGCAAGTCAGGAGCCAATTTCCAATGTCAGATGGAGGGAGGGTTTAGTTTCTGAAACGGAATTAACTTCTTTTTTACGTGAATCGCCACTGTTTTCTTCCTTGTCTTTCGGTCTGTGGTTGATATATGTCTCATTTGCAGCTATACCACATGTATTTATTTTATATTTTTATTTATTTGTGCACCTCACAATCACTTAAATTTATTCTTTGAATAAAGTTGACCTGTGACAAGTATCTGAGACAACAACACAAAAATTTAATAAATGATCATATATATATATTTGTTTATTACAGTATACATGTTATAGTGCAACTTGATTATATACATATATTACAGTTGTAAAATTTACAATACAAATATCAGCCAGCCTCCATAGGCTTATGAATCACTTTGGGCCAAATATATTAAAGATCAATTATATTCTCAAAAAGTTATAAAGCTGTCACTGTGCAAATATATATATACTGGTTTTTAAGTTACAGATAAATTTAATGAACAAATGTCAAATATATGTTTGCATGAACCATGAAAATGAGTTGTATAAAAAAGGGATGTGGTGTGATTGTAATGCACATGTAAATTGTATCTGAGAGACAAGCCTAACACAAAACCAATGGACCACGAAACAGAGATCAGTTGAACTCTGTCACACTCTGTACAACTTACAACTATTCTGTTCACTGAAAATTATGTACATGAATATAAAAATAATCATGTCAATAAAAATATATTTTCCAAGTTTGATTGCTTTCTGTTAATATGATCACTATACATATGAAAAGTTTAATAATGGACTCTAAATGACTAAAAAGTGTAGCAGCCAGTTGGGAATGCACTTTCATTTCAAAGCTTTCCTGATGCTAAATTGCATTTGTTGATAAGATATATATATATAAATAGTAAACCTTAAAGAATTGCCATCACATTTAAAAACGCAATCCCAGTAAACCTTGACACAACGCAAGAAAAAATAGAAGATACACATTTTGTTTAATATTTGTTTTCAAACATTTTCATCTAATTCTGCCAAGAAATCATCATCAGAACTAAACAATTCAACATTTTCAATCAAAGTTTCAATTTGCAGAATTTCACAATCCCCACAGGAACAGTTTTTGACACAATTATCACAACAAGTGTGCTTGTTACATTCTTTTTTAGCAAGTTCTTCCAACTCAGTATCTTGCAAGAAATTACTCATCAGAACCTGTCTTCTGCAAGTATTTGTTGTGAAGACTGTCTTGACTTCCTTGTTGACACTTCTTAAATGATAAAAGTTGTGCATTAATATTGCAACAGAGTTGGAATTGTCCCGTCCCACTCTTCCTATTTCCTGAACTAAATCTAGAATACTTCTCGGTGACCCGTAAAGTATGATGCTATGACAAGCTACAACATCAATACCCATTCCTAATGCAGTGGTTGCAAATACAATTCTTATATCACTAGATATTTGACACATAGCCTCTATTATTTTCTTTTTATTTTTGTCAGATGTTTCAGAATGAAACATTTCAACCAGAGACTTACACATTGGCACCTCAGTTGTAGTGTATGTATACAATTTGGAAACTTCGTTGATGCTGTTGGCATATATCAATGTTTTTGGAAAATCCTTTCCTAAACGTTCAAGAGAGTCTATAAGCCAAAACATGGCAGTGTCAACAGAATTTTCAATTTTTTTAACAACAAGTTTAATATTGCTCTTGTTTGGAGACACATTCAAAAACATAGTATTGTCTGTTTTAAAGTTCAGGATTTTCATGACCTGCTTCTTTATCTTGTTGGTACAAGTAGCGCTTAATGCTAATGCAGTAGCATTCGGAAACATGGCCCTCATCTCTCCTATATATCTAAACCACTTCCTAAATGCTTCCTGCTCATCTGTCTCTTCATCACCTCCCCTGCAAAAAAGAGTTGTTTTACAAAATTTGCACAAAAATCACCACCCAATAAACATGATAAATAATTATGCTTCATTTTTTTTTTATATTAATTATAGTTGTACTATATTTTTTATGTTCAGTATAAAATGTACTTCCACTCAGAAGATTGTAGGCATCCTGTGGATCGTTTATCAGACATTTATAATCGTATACCTCAATACTAGAATAAGCAGAGAGAGCCACAATACCTTTTTATATGTTGCGAAAGTAAATGTTACCTTTTCCCATATTGTTGGGTTTTAATGCATGTGGTATGCAATGTAAGAGTAGTATACCAAAGTGTCAAAAGATGAACACCAAAAACAGAGGACAGAAGAAAACAGGAGCAATGACAGATTGGTTTTTACTTTAGATTGACAGACAAAATTAAGATTGACAGACCAAGAAGTTATGGGAACTTTATTAACCTAGTCATATATTTATTACCAATATTTGCCTAGACCTAATTTGAAGCTTGAAAGGTTACCTATTCCAGCAGTATATCGGAAGTATCCCCCCCTGGTTGAGAATAAGGTTTTGTAGCAAATGACTATATAACAATTACCATGTTGTTATGGTATGAAATTCATCTAGAACTATTAACCCTACTGAAAGCTGTTGGAGTTGTGACCTCCAATAAGGATCGCCAACCAGTGTCTCAGGAGATGCAAATATGATGTCAATTGATCCGTTTCTTATCTGTTGATCACCTTCTTCAGAGTTGCCTGCAAAATTGAGAAAGGAAAAACTATTGAATTCTTTTTAATTTCCCACAAAAGAAATATATAAAATCCACACAAGAAATATATATTTAAACATCATGAGCATGACATGGCGTAATCATTTAAACATTTGTGTGATGAATATAATCATTCGTTTTTTGTTTATTTCTTTTGTACAATGTACATGTAATCACACGATAAGTTTTTCTGAATTTGAATTGTTTTTCACTTGTTAAAATGTACATTTAATTTCAGGGACTTTAAAGCTACATGCAGTAATGTAGTATTGCCTATTGGTTTTGATCATTATTGAAGGTGTGTTGTCGACCATTGTTAACTTGTATGTCATTTGGTTTTTGGTGGAGAGTTGTCTCACTGATTTGGCAATCATACTACATAATAACATGTAGCTCATCTTATTTCTTATATGAACTATAGTTTAAGTGGCTTTGAACTGTCAGTTACTGCGAGTACTCTCAGTCTCAGATCATTGGGTTGGGATCCCACTTACATCAGCTGGCTTACATGTCTAATATTATCATCATAACATATTTGTTTTTGTTCATTTATTTGTCATGTTTGTACATAAATTAGGTCGTAAGTTTTCCTGTTTGTAATTGTTTTACACTTGCCATTTCGGGCCTTTTATAGCTGACTATGGTATATATATGGCCTTGCTCATAGACATGGTTGAAGGCCCTATGGTGAGTTGAACCGTAACCAATAACCAATAATTTCTGTGTCATTTGGTCTGTTGATAGACATGATAGAGTCTTGTTGAGAATTGTCTCATTGGCAATCATACCACATCTTCGGTTTGTCTATACATAAACATCTAGTCTATACTATTTATACCAGCTATATCTGTATCTGTATGGTTACATTGTAGTTCCCAATTCTGGCTTTTTGGCGCTGTTAATTTACTGATGTTTCATTTATTAGCCATGGCCATAATCCACATTTTACAACTTAGTAATACTGATAGATTGCGAAAATAAACCAGGCCAAAGGAAACTGAAAAGAATATATACCGTTAAATATTTTATAATTTTCCTACACTTAACTTAAAACAGCACGATCCTGTATGTCTGTTCAACATGCTATATATTCACATATCAGAAAACGGGAGCATGAGAGATCGGTTTTTAATTAGATTGTGTATATGTATACCATTGAAGATCAGTTAAGAAACATAGAGTAAAACTCCATTGTGCTAGTATGGATGTTTATGACAAATCTCATCATACATGGCCATGTTAACTTGAACTATGATAAAAAAAAATCAGTATGATTTTTACCCTTCTGATACTTAATAAATACCAAGCTCTATCCTTTTAGTTACTATAATATGTTTATGATCTGAATTACAATACTTTTAAACCTGTTTATACATTATATATTCATAACTCAATTTTAACAAACATATTTTCCAAACCATTAAAAGAAGTAATCATACCTGTTTTGTTTTGATTCCAGATGAATCACTGTAATCATGCTCTAAGTGTGATGGGAAAATAGATTCAAACTAAGTTTTCATTTGATCAATATTTTGAATTACTGATGTTGCTACGAGAAAGGAGAGCTCTTTCTTCAATTGCTCTTGTTCTGATATTGATGGTATAAAATCAGCATGATTCAGTTGTACCTCTTCTTCAAAAACGGGTTTATTTTCTGGAACAATTCTATCTACAACTGCAATAACTTAAAACAGGTGCAGAGATAGCGTTTTATCTTGGGAAGTCCTGTAGGATGGTAAAATATTCTTGTCACAATTGTCACCAATCATTTGGTACTTGACACCAACACCTTCTTTCCACTCCTCTTTTAACTGAACCAAATCCGTGTCTAAAAAATCTTCCCAAGATGATAGCTTATTTTGAACAGATCTGGGGTTTACAGTTAAGCCCAACTTTGCCAAGCGTTCAATGTCCTAGAAAAAACAAAAACATGGTTAAAAACAAGAATATTTAAGATAGGGTTTCTATTTATGACATGAAATCAGTACATGTACAACAAGAAACACAACAAGGAAAGGAACAGCCTTTTATTGCTGTTCTTCATCTCAAAATCACAGTGAGGCCTTTAACACAGAGCTTTATTACCACCTGTGTCACCTGTATCAAAGTCCTCACTGTGATTCTATGATAAAGTGTATATATATTAATGAACTTTGACACATTTATGTTCAAATCTAAATAAAAAGTAATTTTACATGTATGCAATACTTCAAAATCATTGACCAATGACAGAGGGAGAAATTCCATATGATCTCCATGAAAATGAGATATTTAAATACTAAATCAACTACACATGTACATTTGTTTGTGCCTACAGTATATCACTAATTTATAATGTAAATATTCAATTTAATTGACCGACTCACAAACTTCAGCATATATATATATATACAGCTGATGCTGCAAGATGTTGCATCATGAAGTCTTGTTTGGCAAATTTACTTAGCAAAGACAAAAATTATGTATGTAGCATGTTAGTTTTTTTTAAAAAAGAAACAGATCTTTCAGGCATATTTCAATAACCATTACAAGCTCTGTATTCATGCAAAAGCTTAACAGTGAGGGCTCGTGGGGGAGTGTGTTGAAACATTTTTTTTTCTAACGATCAATGCATCTGAAAAGGCACATATAGCATGTATAGTTGGAACTCCCCCCTTTTTTTCTTCACCTTTTTTTTTTTATAAAAATGGATTCACCCCTGATTTCATTTACCTTTTATCATAATTAGAAATTTGTTCATTTAGCATTATTGTTCAAAGTTGAAGATATTACTTTCAATGTCTGTGGTGCTTTAAGTTGTATTTCATCATGAAATTTATCCCAATGAAAGTTAAAAATTCCAGAGTAGGATCTATCTTGTAAAATAGAACCAGATCCCCGTTTGCAAATGGCTTCACATTCAGCGGAAATAATATTGGATGTAGCAGAGGTCAAAGTCTCAGGATGGGATTTACTTATTATATCTATAATACATTTTTCAACATTTTGTCCTCTATGAATAGCCCTGCAAATATTTCTGTGTCTAATTTCTGGTACAAAAGAGGTCCTATTCCCACTGGGGTAATACACTGGCATCTATAAAATAAAGAGGGATCTTTAGAGACTTGGGGTGATTGATAAAACATTATTATAATTAATTGATTTTTTTTTATTGAAATAAGACGAGATATCATATCTATTGGTTTTTCGAGAAACTATATAAATTTTTAAAAATTGATCACATTATACATGTTATATTCCGTTGAGAAATATTCAGCACTACTTGATGAAACTGAAGTGATCTTTCAACTTGTTCAATGATGGTTAAATAGAATGCAAAATATTATCATTTAACACAACATGTATTGCTTTTAATTCATTAGTGTTCGATTTCTAAACAGATTTAATCATGATACAGTTACTGATCATTCCATATACATTTTTTCAGTAACCATGGTAACAGTGCCAAATCAAATTTCTTATTAAGTATGAGGCACAATTCCATTTTCTGATGCAATATGAGTTCTTCCATTTTCCTTTAACTTATTTGAATCAAAATTAATATCTTTTTTAAATAATTAACTGTCTTGACATTTATTGATCTTGAGAAAAAAATAACAACTTTACCTGTTTTCTGCAATAACATTTACTGCAGTCAAATGAAAAGTCATGTAAATCCAACCACATTTCAAAGTGTAATGTTCATATATGTTAAAAACAAGTTCTGTACATGTATGTAGACCTGCAATAAAAACTAAAGATGCAAACTGCAATTGACATGCAAAATTTAACAATTTGACCACAAAAAAATAACTGTGTGCTGTGTAGTTAAACAGATCTTTTGAAATCAAAGCTTATGGCTACAACACTAAATACAAAATGTATCACCATGTTATCTATGTCTGTCCATCTGTGAAAAAGAGTTTTCTGTACCTTTTATTTAGGCTTATTATATATTCATTTTTTTTCTTCTGTAAATATAAACAGGAGGATTTTAAAGTTCCCATGAAAAAATGTAATCACTTTTTTGCATACAAAGGATTGCAGACAGACTGAAGTCCTCTTACTTTCCCAAACTTTGATAAAAATAAAATTAATCCAGTTTCCATACCATACATAAATGTATGTATATATATATATATATTCTTTTTAAAATTTGACACAACTATATTATCAGTTGATGCTTTTGTGATCATTGGTAACAAACAATAAATATAAACAACAAGGAAATTCAATTGAACTTATAACATGTTAAAGTAAACTGAAAAAAGAATGACAGCAACAGTTTACCTTTTGGCACATAGGAAAAAAGTGTACTTAGACGGAACAAAAAAATGAGCAAAAAAAATGTATGGCTCATAAAATTTCAATCCTTTAATCATTTTTATCGAATTAGTACAAAATTAAAATTTTCTAAAAACTACACACTTTAGGAGACAATCATTTGATACTGAAGTGGGTGTTCGGTGATGGCTATGAAGAGTTGAAACAAATACATTTTGGTTTGTTAGCCTTTTCTCAACTTTGTGGCCAGATGGGTTAATGTCAGTCTGGATAAATAAGAAACCACAAATCACACATATATTAGAGAGGTAATAAACTCTTCTGGGGGTGGCAGGACTCTTCAAATCCATATAGCGATAGTTTTGTACTACATGTACATTACAAATGTTAAGTTAACACATGTACAATGACAATGTATTTGACACTAAAACAGTCGTCTCCAACCTCCATAAACATGTGGTTTTGATAACAGAAGTTGCATACAAGGTAAAAATTTACGATTGAGATCTTGGTGGCTACTCATACAACATAGCAAGACCATTTAAAACATCGTCAAAATTGTTAAAAATATACTACGCCAAAAATTGAAGTAAACAAATTCTTTCGTAATTTCGGGTGTGATCAAATAATTAAAGAAGACCCGAATGAATTGTTTTGACTGACGATTTCTTCAGAAAACGGGAGCATGAGAGATCGGTTTTTAATTAGATTGATGGCAAACGAAAATATATATACAACATATGACAAACAAAAGGCAGCAGAGAACAGAAGTTGCAGAGTATACAATAATATTATGACATTATATGTGATCTAATTTTCCAAGCGGCTGCATTTGAATAAATGCATAGTTTTACTGTCAGAGATTTAGAATAACTTGTGCCGATTTGGCCAAGAATAGTAGAATAAATATAAAATTCTATACGCACAGATCTATACGTTGGACATGATAAAACAAAATGATATTCGTCCTCCAAAACATTCATATTGCAACATTTATTAATTATATTTTCTCTTTGAGTATTCAGATAACGACCAACTTCAACATTTAATCTAAGTGTGCCGCTACGCAATTTTGTTAATATAGACACATTACAATGAAAATCGAAGTATCTTTCAAAACCAAATACTACTTTATATCGTTTATAAATACAAAGTTTGTTACATTCTTCTAAAGCTGAAAATTCCACTGACATATTAAAACAGACTATTTTGACCGTTATGTTAATTAATCTTAATTACAAAGGGAACGGTTTGATATATGTCACCTGACTTTGAGTGTAACCTTCACGCAAAAATGGACAGATTCATGCTGTGATGTTCACTTAGCAGATCGTCTGTATATTCAAGAAGGTACGGGTGCTATTTCATTACCATATCTGAGGAGCTGATCTTAGGTCATAAAAATAAAAGTCAATCAACACCTAGGCCATTTGGTATCATAAAGTGTTACCTTAAACTATTAATCTCACCAGGCGACAGTAAGAGAACAATTAATATACCCTTAATAATCGTAATCATGTTCTGACAGCTAGGTACCATTAAAATATATGTTCAAAATGCTAGCCCTGATTGCATGCGCCGTGTATTTACATAAATTTGTTTGTGCTTAATTCAAATGCATCGGATATTGACAATTTTTGAAAGGAGGGGGATCTGGGTCGTTCAGCATTTTATTTTGATATATTATGAAGCATACATAATATTGTATACAGAATATCTAGTTAATTTCAATGAGATTTATTAAGATCTTAAACAGAAAAAAAATTCTGTATATTTTTTTGATGTATCTTCATAAAGTAAATTTTCACACATATATATGTATATATATATATAGTTTGGCATTTGATACATCAAAATCGTTGTCAAACATAATAGAATTTCGGGAAATTGGAAGCTTCTTTATGTCCATGGCAAAATTTTGCAAATATTTATTTTCATTTTTCCTTATTTTACTACTAGATGGACATCATTTTTCCTGAACAGTTAATTTCATGTTTTGTCTGAGGTTAAAGATTTTCGTGCAGTCATCAATAACCGGTTTGTTTAATCGTCCAGTTGCAAGTTAAATGCATATCCATGCAGTTCATGATAATGATAAATGAATGTTAAAACTATTTTGTACTACATTGCGCTGGAATTTCACTCGTTTGTTCAAAATGCAACAGTCAGAGTAAATATATATATCTTATAAGTGGGTGCGGCTTTTTTGCTAAGATTTTAATTCCATATGACGATCTGTAGCTGTTTGATTTTATGAGAGCTTATTTTATTATGGTTTGAACAAGGAACCGTACGTATATATATACTGTACCAAGGTTTACGGTCAGCAGATTATTTATACAATATTGAAAACATAACATTTATGAAGCCATGATGTTTATTTTTTATTCAATACATCGCATAATATCATTCATTACGACAATGTGTTATGACCAGCAACGAATTTTCAAAAAGCTCCGTCTTACATGACAATCATACGGTTTAGGTTGTTTATCTATATTCTCCCGAAAAAAAGCTAAAGAGAATAAATTATGTAGTGTCACCATTGTATGATATACTGTTTTGGCAATTAATGCCATTACGCCAGCATGTTTTCTGGAAATTATTCTCAATCGACAAAAAATTATATTTCTGCACATAAACTTCTTCAAAGTTCTTAACAGCTTCCAGGGACTTGAAGGATCTCGTTCCTTCTTTATCAAACATTTCGTTATGGCTATTTGCAAGCAGTAATTTCAAATTTCTTTTCCAATTTTCTCCCGTAATTTTTAAACACTATGTCCTGAAATTTTTCAAAATATTATTTACTTTACTTTATTACACATAAACATAAACAAACAAAGAACAGATGACACTCAACGACTTCACAGGTAAACGGGAAAGCAGCAGGCGTCCTTATAAACGCCTATTAAACACCGAATATTGATGTGTACCATATATGACTTTGCCTCCAGTTCAACCAAATCTCGCATATTCTCGCATGAATTTTAATTAAACGCTTGACCCACTCAGAATTCTAGGTCGCGAACAAGCTTTCCCTGAACTAGAGTATTATATTCGGAGCATTTTTGAAACAATATCATTTGTTAATATATTACTTTATCTTCTTTCAGAGCATCAGTTAGATTTCACGAAAAATATATATTTGAGAATAATATTTGTCTACTTGATAGTGTTTTGTATGTTACTTCTGTTGTTTGTTTTTTTTTTCTATAAATAGTGTTTTTTGACTTGTACGGTAGGAATTATATTTTTTGAATTATTACTTAGTATACATGTATCAACTTTTTTTTTAACTTGCTTTACTATTATATAAGTTTTAGGAATTTTTAATAAATAAAAATTGAATTGTTGAGAGTTGTCGCTATAATGTTATTGTAAGTTTCAAGTTCCTGATAGTTGTTAATAAAGAGTCTAATAGATGTTAAACTATGATAATTGTCACTAAAATGTTGATGTCGATTTTGAATTAAGATAAATGTCACTTAAATGTCACATATTACTCCCGATAATAAATTTCACTAAAATTATATTGTAGATTTTATCATGAGGTTTCTATGTTGTGTCATGTGTACTATTGTTTGTCTATTTGTCTCTTTCATTTTTAGCCATGGCGTTGTCAGTTTATTTTCGATTTGTGAGTTGGACTGTCTCTCTGGTATCTTTCGTCCCTCTTTTATATCCTTGATACATTGAAGGCGGCGTTTGTTGAGAACACCAGTTTAAACGAGCTGCGAAAGATACCAAAGGGACATTCAAAAACATAAGTCGAAATTAATTGAATACGGCATAGGAAAACACGAAAAAAGACATTACAGGAAACACCACAGTATACTAAATACTGGGCAACACATGAACCCTAGCCTTTAGTTTAAAATTGATATAACCAATTTCTTGATTGTAGCGTAATCCATTATCACTGAAAGGACAGGCATTTAATCACAAGGATCGTTATATTTTCGCGCAAATAATTTTCACGTTTGCGCGAAATGTTTTTAAAGTTTTTGCAAAATTTACAAATTGAAAAGTACCAATGTTGGCTCAGAGACTTAACCAAATTTTGTTTACAATTGAACATTTTAAAATTTTTAACAGTGGAATTTCAGGAACATCACTGGGTAACAACTAGCAGAAACCACTGACTTATAAACGTATAGACAGTCACTGTTCCGGTCGAGCACATATATACAAACTGTTATTCCAGACTATGCTTTATATCACCTGAAATGTTCCTTTAAAGAAAGCACACAATTATCAGACATTTAGTGTTATTTTACAGTGGCTGGCACATCCAGAAATTTTCATAAGAGGGGCCCACTGACTGCATAAGAAGGGGCCCGATCCAGTCGTGCTTCAGTGATTCCTTATATAAACAAGCAATTGTTTCTCACACAAAAGTGGAGGGGGCGGGCCCCCTGAAAACCCTCTAAATCCGCCTCTGAATTTTATGTTTCAGTAAAATACCTAGACGCTTCTATATAAATATATCTTTACACTTGATTTAAAATAAAATTACTCGAAATGATAGTTTTAAAATTAAAAACAACGGTAAAAAATCAGGCAAATTCACGCAAATGTAATACCATTTGAATTTATTCGCAATACATATCATACCTGTCAAAATGTAAATTCGCGCAAATGTAGCTCGTACCATGAAACAACCAACAAACAGATAGAAACAATATTAACCAAAAACTTGCAATGAAAAGAGAACCCAAATGACAACGGGTTCATCTACTCGTTATTATAAAATACTAAGTTGAATCCCAATTCTAATTTCTATTTGAGAAAGAAAGCTTTAAAATATGTTATTAATTTAAATACTTTATACACATAAACTGAATAATTACACAATTAAATTTAGATCGGTAAAGAAATAAATATATCTTTATCTTTCTTATAAAAGGACAATCACAATTAAAGTTTGGTTCATCATGAAGTTGTTAAGACATACACACCCGTAACTTTTTTCTAAATACAGTAATTTTAGCATTTATAAAGCAAGCTCAACTTATTTCCGAAAAAAAGTTATCAATTTAAGAAACAATCTTACCGTAACATGTATTACTCGTGTTTGTGCCATTGCATTGGTTCATTAAAAAGCATTATCATTATATTATCATATACTTTGACAGAAGTGAAATGTATACCTGGGGCCATTACCACTAATGTTCATTCTTCTTGACATAAACTAATATGGTGTCACGGAAATTTTTATTTACAAATAGTATACAACAATAGAGATAAATACATAAATAATGAATCATTTGTCGGGTAATGAATTTCTTTTGATAAATGCATATAAATCTCGCAGAAGGATTTTTTATTTCCCCCCGACTTTAGTATATTTAATAAAAAATTATAAACACAATGGTTTATTCCTTATAAATAATCCTGTTACAGGAACATAGATACAAACGACCACAGAAAATATCTGAAGATGGCACAAAATTTTCAAATTTTATATTAACTCCATTTTCCAACATAACGACATCATTCAATTTATTCCACAATGTATTGAAACAATTAAACTTTAGGCCATTTCTTAGATACCAGAAATGGTATATACTCATCACTGATAAACTCATCACGGATACTTCTGTTTATGATCTCATGTGATTACCACTGATGCCTCACTTCTACATTTTTGTAGTATCAAATGATTAAATTGATATTTGTATTTTATCGCTGATAGTCAAGGGTGCCATTTTCACAGAAGTATTTGATTCATTGCTTGCTAACTGGAGCCTTTTACGCCATGCTGTTCTCGAAAAAAATTTATCTAAAGATCTGAACAAAAAGTAACCTCCTAGGTTGCAAAAATACATAACTAGATTTGTATACATGGTTTATAAAACATAGCTTAAAAAACAGACACATATTTATTTCAATGGTACCCTGCAAGAGGCAAAGGAGGCAAACAGAGAGGTGGAGGCAGCTGCAACCCCAATAAACAACCTTTTAAAGAGGGGCGAAAGATATCATAGAGACATTAAAATGATAAATTAAAAAAAAAAAACTGACACCGCCGTGGCAAAAAAAGAAAAAGACAAATAGACAAAAACAGTACTCAAAACACAACATAGAAAAGTAAAGATTAAGCAACACAAACACAACCAAAAACTGGGGGTGATCTTAGGTGCTCCGGAAGGATAAGTAGATCCTGCACCATATTTGGCACCCGTCGTGTTCCTCATGTTATTACAAGTATGGTAAATAGTCTAATTTGGTAGGCCACATTCGTGAAAAGGGATAGGGATTGTAGTTACGACATACGGAACGTATCCGATATCATCGTTCAAACATATATTCCATAATGGTCAACCAACTCGCAATGGCGTCCACAAAGTTTTCGAAGGCATGATTTCAACTTCACCATTTTTAACTCTTGGTTTAATAGCTTCCTTTTGCGCGACAACCCTCTATAAAGGAATTCATAATAGGAAATCCAAGCCCGAGTATATCGTATCAAATGGGAGATATATATTCCGTATGCAGGAGCTGCTGGAATGTTGCTACATAAAAATGAAAAGTTAACAATTGTGAAGCTGAAATCCTCTCTTTTGTCGTTAAATTTTTTTTCAAGCTACCTTCTTTGTCAATTTCCAGATAAAACATGATATGAAGCAGACCTAACTATATCTATTGTATCCTTTATCTCTAGTTCCATGGGATAGATGCGTTCAACAACATTGTCACCAAATTTTGAATTAATAAGTGAGAGAACATCATCTATATAGCAGAAAGTTAGGTTAAAGGCTATTAATAACTTCTTTTTTCTCTTCTTCAGAAGTTTATGTATGAAGTCAGCAGCTCATAAGATTAAAGGAACAAGTCAGCAAGACGAGGGGCATAATTGGTTCACATGGAAATGCCGATAGTTTGATGAAAAACACGTCCTCTAAACGTAACAAATAGGTTGTCAAATCAAGAAATCAAGAACTTGATTATTCGTTTCAGAGAAATTTTTGTTTGAATCAGAGTGATTCTTTACAAAGAAAGGGTTTAAATGTGTATCTTTAAAAGTTCAATGGTCTAGCCAATATAGAATGAAGAAGCAATACGCACAGTTTACCCCAGTTTAAAAAGTCCGAGTCAGATGTTAGAATAGCTAACAAAAGAAACTAAGCAAGACGACAATGATCCATAAATTAACAAGTGATTTCTAGCAGTTACTGACATGCCAGCTCCAGACTGATTAAAATATTGTGTCTCCATCATATGAAACTCAAGCATAATCCCTCCCGTTAGGGGTTTAGCGAAAATATATGAGAAGAATATAACCCGTACCATGTTAACAACTGGTTTTAGAGTAAAGGTGTTTATTTCCGATGCAAAGAACCTACGAGTGAGTCAATATTAATACCACATATGCAATCCTTAATGACCTGATACAGTATCATAGCTATATCCTTTCTGAATAAGTCTGTTTAAAGGTTTGGGCAGGTTTTTAGGTAGATACCGACATTTGTGTGCTTTGTAAAGAGTATTATCATAATTTGAGAAGACTGTCATCAAAGTGAGAGGGTTTGCGCTATAAAACCAGGTTTAATCCACCATTTTCTACATTTAAAAATGCCTGTACCAAGTCAGGAATATGACAGTTCTTGTCCATTCGATTTTGATGTGTTTTGTTATTTGATTTTGCCATGTGATTATGGACTTTCCAAATTTATTCAGTATCTTTGTGATGTTACTTTTTTTTTTTTTTTTTATAAAAGTTTAGATGTTAAATACATGAACGTATAAGATGTCTGCATGTTGATTTGTATTTACTAATGATGTCCTTGTTCTGATGATAAAATTTAGTAAATGCTTTGACTAGTTTGTGACATCGAACACCCAGTTGTTATAATTTTTTAAAGATTTCTTTCATTAAAATCAAATACGTTGTTACATTAGTCATACACAAACGAATCGAACAAGGTGAGATATATAAACACCCTAAGATGGTGACAAGGGAACATCATTCTCAAAATGAAAAATTAACAATAGGAAAATAAATCATCTCTTTTATGAGAGTATGTCTGAAGAGGACGTCATTAGTGAGTGCATCCTTAAAGTTGGTTTGAGATGTGGTAATTATTTAAATCTTCGATTGTTTGTTTGAAGAATGAATATTTAAATCTCTCTTTATTACATTGAAATTGTCTATATGTTTTTTTGATGGATAGGTCTTGTTTTAGACTTGCTTTTTATATCTTGCGGTGGAAATGAAATTTCATTATTTATGATTTTGTTGAATATTAGGAGTCTCGGTTTTAACCTCCGTTCTTGTAAGGTTTGCCAGTGTAGAATTTGTAGCATTTCCGTCATACTTCTTGTATTGTGATACCTGTTGCAATTATATCGTGCAGCTGGACTTGTTCCAGTCTGTATACAATGCATATGGTCTGAGATGTGTGATTCCTAAAATGTGCATCAATATTCTAATTTTGACCTTATTTTAGGTATTTATTTGACTAATTTTGAGTTAAGGTTTAAATTTCGTTCGATAAATGATTTAATATTGATTTGTATTTACTGCTGATCGAGACGGATAGAAACTTTTTATTGATACCGCAGCCCCACTAGGCCACGATCACACTACGATCTGTGAAAAAATGAAAATTTTGACGATCGTAGTGCGATCATGCAGATTGCAGTAAGGTCGTAGTACGGTCGTGGTGACGTCTTCATGTTCTTGATGAGCGTGGCCAACTTTGAACATGTTCAAAACAGTCGTGGTGCGGCCGTGGCGAAATCAAGTCGTAGTAGAAGCGTAGTGAGAGCGCAGTAAGGTCAGGGTAAGATCGCAAAGGGCGCTGTACCATAGAAGCGACAGCGTAGCAAAAGCGCGATTCTAGTCGGGGAGACTGCGCTACGCTTTCACAGTGACTTAACTACGACCATCACGTTCTTACCGCGACACAAACACGCTTCCACTACGATTATACCCCGCTAATACCACGCTGTTCAAGACCATGAACAATTTTAACTGTTCTTACGACACAACTACGTTCATCCTACGATCATCATACTCATTGTCATATAAAATTTATAAAAGCTCTCTAGCTTTTGTTTGTATCGCGGTGAGCGTGGTGCGATCGTCGTCTGGTGTAACTGGTGCTTCAAGAGTGGTGATAGTCAAAATGAACACTTAAGTACACATTCCCATCCTTAATATGCACAATCAACGATTATTCTAATAACTTATCACCCATCATGAGATGTTAATAGCTCTTGGCCCTTCTGCATAAATTATGCTGCTGAAGTTAAGATTTGCTCCGAACGGAAGAATATTTCTATATATTTAACGATATATTAGTACTATGAACTGGAGTTCTTAACTTAAGTGTTTTATGTACACGGGCCCTGTTCACTGACTTGTTTACTCATCTCACTGAGATGGTTCTTTAGTTATACGATGCGATGGAGACGTAATTGGAGACGTGGTTGCTGTTGGTTCACTAGCCTGTCATATTTGTTTCATGAGAATTGTGGTTATCTCAGTTGAGATATTTCACATTATATCACATCCAGCCCTTATAAAGCTGATTATACGGCATGTGTTCTATCAATTGTTGAAACCTTGCGATTACCTTAATTATGTTATGACTTTAAATACGTATTTATATTCATTATTTAAAAGTACAGCATTAAAAATTAAAATAATAAGTCTATTTAAATGGTTAATATTGTTTAATACTGTACTTGAATAAGTTGGAACGAACTGAGCAGTTTTTGGAAAAGTTGGAACGAACTGACCAAGCAACTTGAGACGAATTTGTTGGTACGAATCAGAGTTGGAACGAATCATCCAGATACATATGACAGCACATTGATATCAATTGTTACAACGAATGATACTTTAACATATTTATGTTAAAAACAATATTACAAATTTGAAACCAATATCGAGTTGTTGTAAACAAGCAAAGACTGTCCCAATTTTGGGGACCAAAATTTGTTTGCGAGTTTGTTCACCCATCGTTGTAAATATAACGGAATTTGAAGCGACTGTCATATAAGTAAGAGGTTTCGCGCTATAAAACCGGGTTCAATCCACCATTTTCTTCACATGCCTGTACCAAGTCAGGAATATGACAGTTGTTGTCCATTCGTTTGATGTGTTTTGGCCATTTGATTTTGCCATTTGATTAGGGACTTTACGATAGAATTTTCCTCGGAGTACAGTATTTTTGTGATTTTACTTTGTAAGTGATAACCGCTTTTTTGGCATTTATGAAGAAGCATACAATGTATACCCTGTTTGCTTTAATAAATTGGCCACCCTTTGTAAACCATTTTTGATCGTGATGTGATTTTTTAAAAGTCACCATTTCATGTATTAATTTTCAATCCTAGCTATGAATATGTTTAAGATGTTTTTAAGAATATAAGAATTCGATTAGATTTAATATGCAGAATGAAAAGATAACTCATCGCTTGTCATAGATTGTCTTGGAGTTAACAAACATAATTCGTGTTGGTCTTCTTCCGAGGCTGAAAAAAAGAATAATAATATGATTAAAGTTCACTTGCGGAGTTAACAGACATAATTCGTGTTGGTCCTCTTCTGAGTCTGAAAAAAAAAAGAATAAGAATATGATTAAAGTTCACTTGCTACTAAGAAGACTTGCAAAAGTTTCTTATTTGATAAATACATTTTCTTGTAGCAGTTTGAATATGTATGAAAAACAATGAGTTTGTGTTTGCCAGTTAGCTGTTCATCTACACTAGACACAAAATGTCCCCTGGATAAACAGATAGAACATGATGTTATGGACATATAGCAATTTCTGAGATAAATATATGCTTTGGATAGAATTGATGACATTACAAAACCTCAGTGATTCGAATAATTCAACATTTTTTTTACGCTGTAAATTTCGTAAAAAATGCATACTGATTTTATCAATCCTGACTTGTCATGTCTGTTTATCTACTATAATTTTTAGCAAAACACATATTGTGTAAAAATGATCACACAACGATAAAAACAAATGTAATATAATGCAGGTGCTCGGTGGAATATATTTGAAATAATACATTTGATCAAAATCTTTCCAAAAACTCAGTGCTGATAAAATTCTGTATGGTTTTCTTATTTTCACTAGAACAGTGTGGATTTGTACCATTTAAAATCCCAATGTCCGCTTTGTTTTCTTTGGCTTATGAATTTGTATTGTCCTTAAGAAGTTTCCGTCTCTTTCATTGTCGATTCCATTTTTGCATTTAATTTGAAGTACATACATAAAAACCCAACAAATACTGGCATTACAAGTTGTCTGGAGCAGGTGCTTTATTGGCTTCCATACTGCCTACATAAATACATGCTAGCAAATAATACATACCTACCTGGATGAATAGAAAAAAAAACATTTTCCTAATTACTGATTAATGAAAAGTCCAAACAATTTATTTTGATTATTTCTACAAGTTGAATTTAATTTATAAATAGCTTTCCAAAACATCACACCTTATGATAAACTCATCATAGATACCAGGACTAAACTTTGGATATACGCCAGACGCTCGTTTCGTCTACAAAAGACTCATCAGTGACGCTCGAACCCCAAAAAGTTGAAAAAAGCCAAATAAGGTACGAAGTTGAAGAGCTTAAGGACCAGAATTCCTAAACAAAATTGCCAAATACAGCTAAGGTAATGTGTGCCTGAGGTAGAAAAGCCTTAGTTGTTCAAAAATTCTAAATTTTGTAAACAGTTAATTTATAACTATATCAATGATAATGAGGACAAGAAATATATTTGATGCTTAAAAAAAATAAACATAAAAAAACCTGTACCAGCATCATTGTTGTCGATTTTTCCGTCGATATCGTCTGAACCATCGCCTGAATTTCTTTTACTGGTTTGTTCTGTAGGTTCTGTAACACTCCGGTTACGAATATGATTTCGAACAAGGAGCACTACCACAGGAATAAATAAGCTGGTGACTACACCTCAAGTCAATATTCAATTTGGGTATATATTAAATAGTTTTGTGGAAAACATTTCTTTATAATACGTAAGGCATGGCGACCTAACTCTTGCCTTAAAGCACTCTCGTAGAATAAAAAAAAAATCAACAATCATCATAAATGCTTCGCATTACACGGCCGACACTCGGCTAACCGAGAGATTGGTCGGTTAATCTATATTAAGTATGCGGCTATATGGGCGGTTGGTCTGTTAATCGGGTTGGTTATACGTCTGTTAAGAGTAAAACGCACAATTTTATGTCAAACTCTGTTAAATATACAGATTTTTTGCATATTATAAGAACCAAATGAAAAAAAGAAAAGTGTCTGACAAAATAATATCTATCATAGACCATTTTCAACCTGTAAAACAATGTATAGTCTGCGCAGTTTTCAGCAAAACCAAAAGGCGTCGCGCAGGTATGTAGTATTTATGCTTATACGCTCAGCAATGTTTTTAATAAAAGGCGAAACAAACAATTTTAGATATCATTTAAAGGACACAAAAAAGTACTTTGGTTCTTAAAAAATAGATTGAAATTAGTAAATATTTCATAAATGTAATATGACGTGAATAATACCACGTTTTAGTGAAAATTATGGGAATAAAGTCTTTTAATGGGTTGGACAATTAAAACTGTGTCACCTAAGAGTTATTTACCCACGACAATAGTTTTGCTACCTTTATATTTTCCCATTGAAAAAGTTAAGAATGAGATGTTCTTGAGTAAATTAAATGACAATACGGTGCAACAGTATCCTTCTAGTTACAGCAATTTTATTTTGACTTTCTTTGCATTTTATTGAAGGGTGTGTCACTTCAATATAGCGTGATATGGATTGGTATGGCAAGCCGTTCTCGTCAAAACTATGTTTAAACCATTTTTCGAGAAGTTTACACACTGAGAATTACAAAAAAACACACTGAGATTTAAAAACTTCAAAACACACACTGAGAATTAAAAATTACACACTGAGAATTAAAAATTACACACTGAGATTTCATAAAGACGCACTGAGATTACAAAAATGAAAAACACACACTGGGAATTGAAAATTACACACTGAGAATTGAAAATTACACACTGAGAATTGAAAATTACACACTGAGAATTGAAAATAACACACTGAGATTTCAAAAAGACACACTGAGAATAAATAAACTGAAAAACACACACTGAGAATTGTTAATTACACACTGAGATTTCAAAAATACACACTGAGATTAATATGCAAATTACTAATGAATATTCATGAGATGAATAATTCAACAGATTAATATCTTGATCTCAAAAACTCTTGTCATTATAGTGAAATGCGATTCCTTCAACCAATTAACATTCGTAATAAATTTCATGACTTAACATCGCTCATATTCACAAGTTTGTTGCCTGTAATTCATATCATTACTACCAGTGTATCGGGACTTAAAACCGTTTTAGCATGGGTACCTTTTAAAAAGTCTTCCAACTGTTACCCTGATTTCGCAAGTTAATCTTTTATATTTTTGTTACGTTTATATGCTATTATAGACACTTGAGTAAAAACTTCACTGCATTATTTGTTTTTCAGTGCAAATTGTTCCAAGTTTTCTTATAATTTTAATATAAAATTTTCACCATTTGGTATAAATATTTTGTAATAAGAATAAGCGGGTATTTTTCTTGTCCTTGTATTTCTAAAGTTTTTTTATGAATAATTTGGAACCAAATCGAAGGACTAACGAGTTCTGTCCCCTAGTTGCTTTAAGCTTGTAATAGATTCAGATTAAGTATGCTAATTAGATATGTGCGCATAAAAAGTGCGCACAAATCTCAGTGTGTCATTTTAAATTCTCAGTGTGTAATTTCAAATTCTCAGTGTGTGTTTTCAATTTATTTATTCCCAGTGTGTCTTTTTGAAATCTCAGTGTGTTATTTTCAATTCTCAGTGTGTAATTTTCAATTCTCAGTGTGTAATTTTCAATTCTCAGTGTGTGTTTTTCATTTTTGTAATCTCAGTGCGTCGTTATGAAATCTCAGTGTGTAATTTTTAATTCTCAGTGTGTAATTTTTAATTCTCAGTGTGTGTTTTGAAGTTTTTAAATCTCAGTGTGTTTTTTTATAATTCTAAGTGTGTAAATTTCTCGAAAAATGGTTTAAACATAGTTTTGACGAGAACGGCTTGCCATAGATTGGCCGCTGGAATATGCATGCATTTATTATTAACGTTTTCAATCAGCCTTGATATTTGTGTCTGTTCAAATTAAAGTAGCACGTTCTAAAATCCGACTGAAGGTGTCTTTCTTATACAGCACTGGGTACAGAAGATATTTATTTATTTCCTGTTATGGGCCCAAAGGGCATAAACATTACAACATCAATAATTTTCATAATACAATACAAACAATGATATCAAAAAGATTAATGAGAACTATTTAAGTTCTTAAAGAATATGTAGATAAAGAATCTATAATATGTACTTTTTTAAATACTAATGCATTTTAATGCAAGTGTGGTTGAAATAGGTAACAAACAAGCAACCCAAAAAGAAAAAAGAAAAATAGATATACATATAAAAAAGAAGATGTGGTATGATTGCCAATGAGACAACTTTCCACAAGAGACCAAAATGAAACAGACATTAACAACTATAGATCACAGTACGGCCTTCAACAATGAGATAAGTCCATACCGCATAGTCAGCTATAAAAGGCCCCGATATGACAAAGTTAAAACAATTCAAACGAGAAAACTAACGGCCTTATTTATATAAAAAAATGAACGAAAAACAAATATGTAACACATAAACAAACGACAACCACTGAATTACAGGTTCCTGAATTGGGACAGGCACATACATAAATAATGTGGCTGGGGTTAAACATGTTAGCGGGATCCCAACCCTCCCCTAACCTGGGACAGTGGTATAACAATACAACATAAGAATATATGTATAGTACACATAAGTTGGAGCAATTGTTCAATATATACATATAACGTGTTGTCGTTCTCATTTGCACATGATATTTGTCACTGGACGTTAAACCCTAATTCGCCAGCATCATCCAATTGTTTTTTTTTCTTCTATTACTTGATCATATGTTGTTTACAAATCATTCTAAAGAAGTAAATGGAAAGGAGTGAATTTAGTTACATTTGGTTATCTTAAGTTTTAATTCATTTTATTCCGTTTAGTTCCTTTCTACATAAGTGCAGAGGAGAACTGCAGTTGTCCGCATATAAACTTCTAGCATTTGTCACCAATTTGAGTACATCGCAATCCGTTACTGTTTCAACCCCCAGGGGTGTTTCATGTCTGTATTCTTAAACAATTATTATTTTTTCTCTCTTTTTTAGCAATGCATCATTCTCTACTGTCCTTATCTATCATTCTATATTCTGCGTCTCCATCCAGATTTTCCGGGTCCGGATTGGGGGTGTTGTTTTTTTCTGTATTCTTTAAATTGTTATGCAACTTTTCTCTACATTTTATTTATCTTATTCATTATTCTTTCTCTATTCTTTATATTCTAGCATCCCATTATATTTTACTTACTGATGTTTAGTTACATTACGACGTTTATCTCTGATTTATTTACTTGTTACCAATGTAGATGACTTTCGAACAGAATCCACAAGATAAGTGCAACCACTCTTGGATGAAATTAATATTACTTTAATATTACACTTTTTGAAACCATTCTTATCAGTCTTCAATTTCTGTTGTCTTAATTGTTCATTGATCATGTGTTGTTTCCTTATATTTAATGTTTCATTGTTCATGTGTTGTTTTCGTATATTTTATGTCTGATTGTCCATGTGTTGTTTCTGTATATTTTAGCCGCTCATCTTGAGCCTACCCATGATTCGACAACACCCCATATAGTAGCAATAAAATTATACTTTTATTGCCATTCATAACTCTTTACAGACCAATTAACAGACCGAGTTTTATACATCCGACCCATTAACAGACCAGGTTTTAAATAAAAAATTGATGAATGTCACCAAAATATAGTTTTTCGTGAAGATTTTTCACACAATGATATAATAATGGTTAACAAACATAATGCGTCTTTTTTCGATGTTCAAAATATTGCATGCAAGTAAATTCGACCAATGCGCCATTTTGTGTACATTTTGTGTGTGTAAAATGTGTATAAATTTATTGATGAGTAACCCACCTTTTCATTTTATAGAACGTTTATCGTAGCTAGAAAAAAAATTATTACACCACTGGATTCAGTACATTGAATTGTTTTGTCAGATATAAATATTTTTTATGATAAAAATATTTTTAAAAAGTTATGCAATGAAACATACTGAACTTGCAATGATTTTTCTCGATAACACATGATTAACAGACTTTAGCCAACCCGATTAACAGACCAACCGCCGATATAGCCGCATACTCAATATAGATTAACCGATCAATCTCTCGGTTAGGTGAGTGTCAGCCGTGATTTTTAAAAAGTTATGCAATGAAACATACTGAACTTGCAATGATTTTCTCGATAACACATGATTAACAGACTTTAGCCAACCCGATTAACAGACCAACCGCCGATATAGCCGCATACTCAATATAGATTAACCGATCAATCTCTCGGTTAGTCGAGTGTCAGCCGTGATTTTTAAAAAGTCATGCAATGAAACATACTGAACTTGCAATAATTTTCTCGATAACACATGATTAACAGACTTTAGCCAACCCGATTAACAGACCAACCGCCGATATAGCCGCATACTCAATATAGATTAACCGATCAATCTCTCGGTTAGTCGAGTGTCAGCCGTGATTATAGATTATATTTATTTGTTTTTACCTTGTGTGTTTAACAATTACATAAGCTCGACCAACTTAAAAAAACATGCGTCTAGTCTAGAGTTGTGTAATTTTTAAAGCATTTATTTGCAATTTATTTCAACTTTAAGTTGAAAAATACCGATATAGACAGTAATACACAACTTAAAACAAGAATCTATGGCTAACGTGATGATTTCTACTCTGTAGAAACGTACCTTGTGCTCCAGCGTATGGTGTTTACGTTAACGTTAAGGGAGTTCGCTTCTCAGTTTCAAAGTAATTAACGTTTCAAAACACTAGTTTATATTGATAGGGGATTAATTAAGGAATCCAAAGAGCAAAAAATATATATAGGTCACCGTGCATGTTTTCGAGATATAAGCCATTGAAATTTTGGCGGGAAAATATTCTCTCTTGACTTTTCATAGATTTATCATTGACAAGTTGAAGTTCTCAAAAACTGTTAAAAAGTAATTAAAATTCTATAAGACTTTAACAGATGGTTTATCATTATACATGTAAAAGATTTACAAAAAGAAAAATGGGGGTTACTGGGCAAATTTTTTCAAGGCATTCAAATGGATAAAACCAGAGGATTCCGAAAATCTGACAAAAAATCCAAAACAGGACAAGCTAGCTTCCTTAAACGTTACGCTCGGTTCATACTATATGGGCTAGACTGGCCTACAATTAAACCGAATGAGTCCAATTTCTGATTTTGATTTTTTGTCTTAGTGTGGAATCTAACAGCAGGGAATGCATACGTAGCGCAGGTGACTAATACTCTGTCGACAAACCAAGTATCGCGGCTCTAGCTATAGTAGCGCATGCCATTCCCTATTTTTTGGTTTGATACCTTGATTTGTCTCTTTTTAACTGGTGCCGTATACGGTGCAGGAAATGCTTACCATTCCGGAGCACCTGATTTCACTCCCGGTTTTTAGTGGAGTTCGTGTTGGTTCTTATTTATTATTTATAACTGTTGATGTAAATGTCCTTTGGTTTTGTGAGTCTTTGTTTACTCCTTGGTTTTGATTGTTATTGTTTTTATCGATTTACGAATTATTATCAGCGATAAACTACTTGCGCATTTATTGTCTTATTTTGCAATGTCTCACAACAGAGCTTGGAATAAATAAAACTACTGGTAACCCTACATATTCTTTAACATCATTTACCAATGACGAAATTTAAAAAAATCATAAATCTGTCCTTCTTTCTTTGGGTATCAACATCAAAGAAAACGAAGAAAATTTACCTTCATCATACTGGATACCTAAATTACACAAAACTCCATATAAAGAACGATTCAAAGCTGGTTCTTCAAAATGTTCGACTAAACATCTTTCTAAAGTACTGACTACTATTCTTTCTACAGTTAAAGATGGGCTTTAAATATATTGTGATGAGATATATTCTACCAGTGGTGTTAATCAGATGTGGATTCTCAAAAATTCGAAAGATCCACTGCTTAATCTTCGATCACAATCTTTGCAATTTTGCAGCAACATAAAGACTTTTGATTTTTCTACGATATACACTACTATTCCCCATGCTCAGTTGAAAGATCGACTTCACCATCTCATAAAACAGAGCTTTTTCTATACAAATGGGAATCGTAGATACAAATTTCTTGTTTTGGGTTACAATAATTCATATTTTGTGAAGAATCACACTGAATATTCCAGAAAATATACTGAAGATGATATTATCAAAATGCTGGACTTTTTGATCGACAATATATTTGTTGAGTTTGGAGGATATATAATTCAACAGACAGTATTCCAATGGGTACTAATTGTGCACCCCTGCTGGCCGATTTGTTTTTTGTACTCGTATGAAGCAGAATTCATTCAGAACCTTCTAAAAGACAAAAAGAAAAAGCACCTTGCGAAATTCTTTAATTTTACTTTCTGATATATTGATGATGTTCTATCATTGAATAACCCATATTTCAGCCAATACTTACATCTCATATATCCCAGCGAACTTGAACTTAAGGATACTACTGATACTAGAAGGACTGCTTCATACCTTCATCTTTTCCTCAATATTGACGCAGATGGACGATCGACTTCACACGAAAATATATGATAAACGGGACGATTTCATCTTCCCAATTATCAATTCCCCATTTCTCAGCAGTAACATACCCTCTGCCCCTTCGTATGGTGTGTTACATATCACAATTGATACGTTATTCTCGTGCTTGTTCACACTATACGGACTTCATATACAGAAGTGTGCTCCTTACACAGAAACTGCTTCAACAAAGTTATGAGGAGGACAGATTAAAATTGACACTTCGTAAATTTTATGGACACCATCACGAATTAGTTGATCCATACGATGTGTCTTTGACTAAACTAGCTAAGGACATTTTTGCACATGGTAGATTGTGGTTTGTCATTACGTCGTCTAATCTTTTAATTACCGAACGTGACTTATTCCCTATTGTGACTGTTTTGCTGACTGTGAATTCGCATTACTATAAGACGTGTTACGGTACTTATCTATCCCAAATTTATATATTTACTTTGATGTTATATTTGTAATTCTCATCGGATTTTGTCAAATTTGTTGACGTCTTTTCTATTATATTCATGTGTTATGGTAAAGAAAATTAATCACCGCCTTCATTTATTAGATTTGATTTTGTTCAACGTAATCTGAACGATGTTTTACGTTTGAAGTTAGATTCAAAACAAACCGGACATATATATAATATAGTTAATTGCTATTAATGAGTATTGCAATGTGCATTGTGTTTAAATGTAATATCAGTATTTTGTTCTATTATAATCTTAAATCAATCCTAATTCTATCTTATTTTTGAGATATAGTTTTTTTCAAATGTGACGTCATTTTTGTGCTCTTTCAGAAATTCAAATGTGACGTAATTTTTGTGCCTTTTCGACACTTCGTATGTGACCTCATTTTTATGACTTTTAGCGTTGAGGCCTGGGCTAAGTCGGGTGTGTCTATTTTCTGTATTTTTTGGTCTTTGTATTATGTATTCGATTTTGATTTCTGTAATTAGTTAAGACTTCAGTTTTATCATGTATATCTTTTATAAAATTTACTGTTTGCAATAGCATAAATTGTTCTAAATAATAAGGATGTTCTTATCACAAGCAGAAAACCCTTGCCGTATTTGGCACAACCTTTGTCAACTTTTGATCCTCAGTGCTGTACAATTTTGTACTTCTTTTGACTTTCGAACTTTTATATCTGGGCGTCACTGGTAAGTCTTGTGTGAACGAGGCGCGTTTTTGGCGTATTGAATTTTAAACCTGAGGCCTTTTGTTATCTATTATTCATATGTTTCTTTGCCTAATACGTTCTCTTATTTATTTGTATTGTAGTTCTGTATTATTATGTTGTCATTTTAATGTTATATTTAACATTGCCATTAAAGTGCGATGTTTGGCATATGCCACAAAACCAGGTTCAACCCACCATTTTTTTCTTTAAAAATGTCCTGTACCAAGTCAGGAAAATGGCCATTGTTATAGCATAGTTAAAACGATAAGTCCTTATCAAATTAAAAAACCAAATGGTCAAACAGGTTAAAAGAATGGATAACAACTGTCATATTCCTGACTTGGTACATACACATTCTTAAATAGAAAATGGGGGATTTAACCTGGTTTTATAGCTACCTAAACTTTTCACTTGTATTACAATCGCATTAAATTCCATTAAATTGACAGTAATACGTTCTGTAAAATAAACACAAAAGAAAAAAAAAAAGAATAGGACGTGGCAAATAACAATAATGGTAGAAAGCAATCTTATCAAGTTTTGTTGCATTCCTCCTTTAATAACACTAAGTCTAGGTTTTGACAGACAGACGTACTCATCAGAAGAAGACTTTCGAAAGAAAAAAAAAACCCAATCAAAGCGCAATTACAAATTGCTGTATTTCAGATAATGATTATTTCTTAGTAGTTTCTCTGATCTTTGTCTTATTAATAACCAATCCACACAAATTGCCTTTCCATATTCCATATGAATAGAATAAACTTTGAAGAGTCACCCGAAAATTCTGTCTTGTAATAACATGAGCAACACGACGTGTGCTACATGTGGAGCAGAATCTGTCTACACTTTCGAAGCACCTTAGATCACCCTAAGTTTTGGGTGGGGTTCGTATTGTTGTTGTATCCATATTTGTGACATTTTGCCTATTGTGTTTATTTGTTTTGTTCACACATCGTTGTCAACATAACGGAATTTAATGCGAATGTAGTATAAGTGAGAGGCTTAGCTAGCTTTAACACGAGGTTTAATCCACCATTTTCTACATATGAAAATGTCTGTACCAAGTCAGGAATATGACAGTTGTTATCCATTCGTTTGATGTGTTTGAGCTTTGGATTTTGGCATTTGATAAGTGACGTTCCGTTTTGAATTTTCCTCAGAGTTTTTTTCTTGCTTAAAAGAATAACACATTGTGTTAAACAACTCCGGATATAAAAAAAGTTTTAAATTGCGTAGAATCATTCAGATATCATGAAAACAATATTCCTCCCACATACAGTATATTAAGGGGAGACCAACCAGTAACATTTGTTTCACAAAAGCTGACGGGTATTTGTGAAAACTGATAAATGAAATAACATAATTATAATAGATTACAAAATAAACTTTTTACTGTTGAATAAGTAATTGATGAAAGGAAGAAAGCAACAAAATAAATACCGACTGTATATGATAATGTCATTCGAACGTACCTTGTCTGGTCTTGGCTTCGAAAAATGAAGGTGCTTTTGAAATTGAGTTGTTGTAATAAATTGGAATGTATGAAATTATTTCTAGCAAGAACGCCTCATCATTGCCTTGGCCACAGAAAGATGCAGAGAGACCTTCCTTGAAGAACGTTTCTTTTCGAAATGGCTGTAAAATATATTCATAACGAATACTTAGATTATCTTTGGAAATAGTAGGATCAATACTGGCATTCGTACAGCACCTTAACCCTGGTTAAAACCGGTCATTTTTGTTTGTTTCGCACGATCGAGAGCCCCTTGTACAGTTTTTTTTTTTATTAAAGTAAATTCAGCATTTATCAAAAATTGTACATCTTTATAAGATTTCAAATTAACACATACTAAGTAGTATTAGATTGTATGAGTGTATCGTCAATTTATCAATTTAAGAAATTTGCACTAACAAATTACTAACCGACAAGAATGTCTGAATGTCATCACAGATAAATAACTCGGGAATCTGTTAACACTTCTAACTGTTTACGAATGAAAGGGAAAACGATTTTCTCTTGGAAAAGTTCTTGATAAAAGGGGTTGTGGGCGGGAGATTGCAAAGAAATATTCAAACTCATAAGTCAAATAACAAACAATGCCATTCCAAACAAACTAGAACCAGCAGAGAATTATATTACTTATTTTCAAAAAAGTTAAGGAGGAATACAGTTTTAACAAGAACAAGATTGACGTGTCACCTTCATTCAAAAAGCTGAACTGACAATCTGTGAAGAGGTCGACAGGACCTTTTCATCACATCATTTAAAAAAAATGAGTGGTGTGTACTTTCTACTTGAAAGGAGACTAAAACGTTGGTAGAACAATGATGAATCTGAAGAAACTTTAAATTTTTTGTAACACACTGCAGCATGCTGTCTGATATTTTACTTACCGAAGTTTCGTTAATTGTTATGTATGTCGCAGTATCATTCTCGTAGACAACAAACGACCAAGCCTTGACAATAACTGAACTATTCGAATTATTTGGGAAGCCAATTTCAGTGATGTCATAACAAAGGTTCTCGAATGTTCTATTCTGAATTGAGTACCCTACAAGACTGATTGTACATGGTGGGTCTATAGGATAACCGTCACCAAACAACATTATTGATGTGTTAGCTTGTATTTGAAGAAACGTATCACAATTGCTTTCTGGATGATGTCGCCCAACTTGCACTGCAATTAATGTAAAGTATGTATTAAAGCAAAGATAATTTCTTTTTACAGATTTTTTAGTAGTATGATTTCTGCAGCAAAACTGATGTGAGATAGTAATATACACAACACAATGAACTGAAATAATTTATTATTAGACAAAAATAAAACTCTATAAGGACCTTCTAGCAATACAATATGAAATAAAAAAGGCCTTTCCACTCAAATTAAGGTACTAAGTAATATTAGATAAGAAAGTTTAAAAAAAAAAAACAATATGTCTAGGCTTAAATGAAAGCATTTCACACACTGATTTTGAAAATAAAATGTTTGAGGAACTTTTTCATCAGTTATTGGAGACAATAATCCACTGCTGGTTAAAACAAAGTTACTTCCGGTGTCAAATAATAGCTTACTTTACTCAAGTTCTAAAAATATATGATAGTTTCTATAATTATACATGATATACTTTACCGTACAATAAGCTAGGGAGATAAATTGCTACTTCCTGTAAAAAAGATAACCGTTACTTCTGGTTGACATGTCCAAGGTTATATGTCTACTAACATAATGCAAAAGATCACAAGGCTTTATCATGTATAAATATGAATCTACAGCAAAGGTCAAAATCTAGAACGACAATTTCACATTTGACCTTAATCTAAATTTCAAGGTCATCAAATCAAAACATAGGTCTTTATTATATATGTTTAATGAGTTATATACTGAAAATAAGCAAACTAAAAATTTATAACTTCACCCTTGATCCTTGACTTTATTTTCTTCTTTATGGACCAAGGACCTCAAATCAAAAGACTGTTGGTCGCTATCACTTGTGGTTTACCAGTTACAATAAAATTTGTCTTATTACAAATACAAAAGGGGAAATAAATCGCATACGTCGGCTTCGGACCGCTTCGGTCAAAATTATTCTTAAGATCCTGAGGATATAGGGAGCAAAATAGGTGAAATAAATTTGTTATAATCTTTTACGGTTGCGAAGGAGATGCGCACACATGAAAAAAGTTTTTTGGGAGATAACTCTTACAATAAAAAATGTTCGGCTAATTTAGATCCGTTTCAAAATCGCAATAACTGTTCGATAGCATATGCAAAAAATCTACCAAAATGCCCCATAAGAAAAAATGTGGCGAAGAGGAAAAAATAATAATCACAGCAAAAACCAATAGGTATTTTCACAGAAAAGAGGAAAGACCTATAGTGAAGCGGCGGAGAGGACCATTTTAGAAATTTAAATTACCTAAATACCGCATGGGATTTTAATAGCTCATTGGGAAGCTGAAATCCTGTACTTTTTGAAAATATGTGTCGTAAATATAAAATCTGGTACAATTATACCGAAAATCAAGGTCAAAGGTCATCACTTAAAAACAGTCCTATTTTCATCTCGAGAAACAATACCATTGATATCTTTCAAAATTATTAGTCTATTCAATAAATTATATGAGTAGTATTATGTACACAATCTTTTTCGTATTTGCACATGACGTCAAAACAACGTTTTATTTAACTGTTTTGAAGGTAGGCCGTGGTATACAAATTTAAAACCTAATGAAAAACAGAAACAGAATAACCTTGATATTTGACCTCGACAAATAGTATTTCTTGAATACTTTAAGAGTTAAAAAGTTTTTTCAAAGAGTATCTGCAATGCATAGTTAATAAATCAAACAAAATGTGCAGTCATGTAAAATTTCGTTTCAGTTTTCAAGAATTCGACGTGTCACTGATTTTCTTGAAATGAATTAAAACTATCTCAATACAAGATACCTTTTTATATAATATAGTTATTGGAGTGTAATATATTACTCAATGAGTGCAAGCGTGTTTTAGAACAAAATAAAAAATTGTGACATGACCGTGTTGGTATCAATGATGAGTTAGATTTCATACCAAATGAAACGTCGAAAAAATTATAGCAAATTAAAATAAAGTTACCATTTATTACAACAAGAACTATTTTCATGATATTTCATCTGTGTCATCAGCTATGTCGACTGATACTGCCTGGACATTGTATCAACTATCTACATTTTGACAAAAACATAAGACCCTGCTCCTTGCAAACACATGCTGCCTGGCATGATTTCCCCCTTATGTTATGCGGCAAAGAGGGGGAAAGCGCAGACTAAGGCAGTTGTCTCCCCTTTCCCGTTGAAGGGTTTAAAGTGTTGTTGTCACTATGCTTAACATGTCTATGTTCTCTATTTGAACTACAACAATTTGAGGGACTGTTGTTCATG
Source organism: Mytilus galloprovincialis (assembly GCF_965363235.1). NCBI lineage: Eukaryota > Metazoa > Mollusca > Bivalvia > Mytilida > Mytilidae > Mytilus > Mytilus galloprovincialis. The sequence goes on from NC_134843.1 coordinate 21,185,511, forward strand.
TTCTTTCGAGGTCTCCTGGTGAATTAAACAAAGATGTCTATATATGTTTATTTCGAGTCCAACCATACGAGTAATCTAATCCAATACATTAATATGAAATAAAAGAGTTTGGTTCTTAAAATGAACTTGAATAAGCAATTATCAAAATACTTTATCAATTAATTAAAATATTTTATCATTATAATTATGGTAACCTTAATAATACCTAAGATTTCTGTTATAAAATTATTACATTAAAACGTTGCTAAGGTTACGTTTAATTTTCCATTTAACAAAAATTATAAGTTTACAAACCGGGTGAATAAAACAAAGATGTCTATATATGTTTATTTCGAGTCCAACCATACGAGTAATGTTTGATTCCTTAGGGTTTCCTATTTTAAACCCTAAAAACACGTGGTAGTTGGACTTGTTTTATTCCCCAATCAAAATGACTTTTAGAATACTTATTTTTATAAGGACAGTTTCTATTAGTTCGATCTCCTTTAGCTATTTAAACATTTTTATATAATTTGGGGTTACTATTTTTTAATTACTTTGTTTTTACGACCATTATGGAAATCCGATTATTTTGTTTAGATAAAATTCTAGGTGAACAATAAAAAAGAATTAGATATAGTTGTTAAAGGAAATACTTCTAAGAGTTTAAGCTGTCAAACCTTATTTATATAGCTAAGTGTCAAATAGGAAGAATTTCACATCAAATACTTATTTAGTAAAAGTAACATAACATTATAGACTTTCTAACTATATCTTTTTATACAAACAGCTTTATACAAGAATTTGTTATTTTCTACTGGTACATGGGAGATTCACTTAGTTTTATATGAAATATTAAAATTTATTTCTTTAAATATTTTACCTCAATTTACCTTCATTTTACTTCCATGAACAAATTAGATCTTGTAGAAAGTCTGATGCCATTTGTCCCTCAACGAAAACTGGTTCTAACTTGTCGCTTTGTGAAGTTTTCCAACAAAGGCACACGGGAAGCCATTGTTTGGATTGGTTAAATTTGACCGGTACCTAACGTTTGCTTTGCCATATTGTACGTAGACCATGTTGCTTAAATACGGATTCCCATGGCGGAAGTTTTATAAGACTTTTATCTTTATTGATAGCCAACTGATATCTCAGCAAATTTAAATCGTAGTGATATTTCTTAAATGTGTATTTCGAGTCGTATAAAGCAGCAACACACATCCTTGTAGCAACTACAGCACTTTTAAGGCTACAAGATTACCGAAACGGCTTGGTTTAGCTCTAAGGAGGTTGATACCGACTTTTAACAGATTCCAAAAAAAAATTGAAGTGGAGTCACACCTTCCAAGAGCATGAACGAGCGGCATAATAAGACTAAATGGAGTAATTATTTCATTACAATTTGACACCAGGCACTCTGCCAGAGCAGCATATTTCTCCGAATGTCATGAAAATATTCATTGATACTGAAGGGAATGTTTAAAAAGACTTTTTGGCGAGAAAACAAGTAACAAAACTGATCTAACAGGTTGGCAACATTGCTTCTAATATTTTCAACGATACTTGGTTATTTGCAGGATAATAGTCTCCAGATATATAAACATTTTAATAATAATGTCTTAATATATATATATATATTGAGGCTGCTTCATAAAGTGCATAACATGCATACCGGTATGTTCGTTGGTTTTGGTGAAGCTACATGTACTTAATTACGTCTGCTTTATCTCAAGCATTTTACTTCTGGTTTGATGTTATTCGCTGTCTTTACAGCGTCTCCAATGGAAATATCGCTAGCAAAAACAATGCTAGATTTTATAACCTTGTCCATGTTGAGCAAAACATACGATGGCATCCCTGTAGTGCTTCTCAAGTTTAGCCTTAAATTTAGAGGAATTACAGTATGTCTTACTTATTCTATCAGGTAAAAAGAAGACTGATAAATTGTCAAAAGTGATGACCATACAAGAGACTTTTTGTCACGAATAAGGTCTCTGTCTATAATTTCAACTACTCCTAAATAGCCAAATCATACGCATATTGATCAGTGGCTTTTGATCTATATGCCAAATATGTGGTCAGACATGCTGCGTGATACACTGCATTTTTGAGCAAATTATCTTGCTCTATTTGATTAATCATTTCATCGTTTTATGCTCTAAAAGCTGCATCTTTAAGATTGACTAACCTTTCAGTAGATGAAATTGTATGTAATGTTTTCACCCTTTTATGAGACATTTTTGGCAAAAAATACACTTTGATGTATCGCGATCATTACTTTCAGGCACTAAAAAATTAGATAAATCAAAATTTATATCTGGTGTTTCCTTTTCAGCTGATGAACATGATACTGATATAAAATTCTACTTACTTGTCAAGGGCGGATCCAGCCATTAAAAAAAAGGGGGGGTCCTAACCCAAGACAAAGGGGAGGGGTTTCCAACTACATTGTCCCAATTCACTTGCATTGATCGTCCAAAAAGGGGGTTCCAATCCCCGAACCCCTCCCCCTTCCTGGATCCGCGCCTGCTTGTGTACTTTTATAACATGACCTATGATACCTAAATACTGGTAATTCACTTGCTGTTTCATTGCAGAATTCAAATAACTGAACAAATCATCACGTTTCTGTTCTGCAGCATTTATCTGACTTTTCTTGCAGATTCTGTTGATATTATTAAAATTTCATCAACAACATAATCGCAGATAATGCATTTGTCAACACAAAATTCCACTTTCCTTTTGTTTGAATCTGTCGGGACCAGTTTTAACGAGATTGTTAAATTGTCCATTTGATTGAATAAAAAAGAAATCAAACACACCTGAAAACCAAACGAACCCTACAATGATATTCACTTTCCCAGATAAAATCAACAAAAGCGAATAAACAACAATACCAATCAACATAAATTAATCACAAGGCTTTGGAAATTATAAAAAGAACAAGAAATATGCTTGAAAATGACTACAAATGACCTTCGTTAAATCGCTGAATGTGGGACTAGAACTAGAAACCACAGCAACGTCGGTAAATCTGTGACAAATATTCGGACTTGAAATCTGGATAAAAAGCAAATATTTATCCAAATATTTATCTTATTAGGAATAACCTTTAAAAGAAATGGGATCGATTGAAGTATTATACGGCGGCTTCACTGTTGTGCCTTTAAGTCACAATTTGTGTTTATCTTTTAAAACAAAAAATGTTCTTTCGAAAGAGAAAATACGATCAGAAATCCGAATTTTTAGCAAATATACAAAATTTCGACCTCATTTAACTCAAAAAGTAGCACATGAAGGTATATTTTTTATTGTTTATTTGATTTAATCAGGCAAACATTAGCCTATATAGAAATTTTCATCAAACTGTAAATACGGGATCAAAACTGTATTGTATGCCCTTAAAATACACATATACTTCACGTGCAAATAATGCTAGATGAAAAACGATGATTTCTCAGCGTTATTTTCAACCATTTTCAGATGCATTAAGCATTATATTTAGGACTATTTGGAAATGCTTTTACGTTGTACGAAGTTCAAGAATAACTGTATTTACCAATTTCATTCACAAATAATTTTTTAGAACGGGTTTGTTGTGAAAGTTGACTACCGAATCAGCAGTAGGGTATTCGATGCAATTTGGGTAACATCAGTTAAGGCTATTTTTAACGTCATTTGTACCACATTTGATATTTACGACCAACATTTTTCTAAAGCTGAATAGTCGATAGACAATTTAAGACTTTAAAATTCCATGAGGTATTTGAAAATCGTTAACTACGCAACTTTTCAACATTCGCCGCTCCACTACTAATTATCATGTATAACTCAATCGTACAGGTAAAGTTGAAACGATTGACTTGAATTTAAAATATATGGCACACGACAGACAAAAGTCATATGATCTGACAGTATACGATCTATTTTTCACTGTTTGCCACAATAAAACATGATATTCACATTGATTGTGTTCTCCATAGATTAAAACATAACTAAATATTAATGGTAATCATAGTGTATATTCTGTCGGTACATTCATTTTGACATTGCATGGGAGGATCATGCTATTTAAACTTTTCATAACGTCCTTTCATCATATCTAAACCATTGATTGATATTGTAGTATTAGATTCATGTTTTTTTTGTCTGTTGTTGTTGGCTTTGATTTTGCTCTTAATAACTAGGAGTACTATCGGATCTTTACTTGAACGTTGTGTCGATGTGATAACTGAAGCCCTTTTTAACGGAATTTTATCATTTTCTTATGTTTTGCTGTCACACCACTGTTTCAGCTTAAATGAAGGGTCGTGCGCCTGCAATTATGTTCAACCCTAACAATATTATGTAATTATTATGTGTTTTCAATTTCAGAGGCCTGGAATTCAGTGGTTGTTTTGGTTGTTTGATATCATAATCCTTAGTTGTTATTAGTTTTTTTTAGTGTGATGTTGCACAGAAGTCAATTTTTAGGGAACGCTTGGGCCCTCGTCTTTTGTTTGATCTCTCTTTTTTCTGTTCTGCCTGTCCCATGTCAGAAGCCAACATTTTGTTTAAGCACAATCACATGGTAATATGAACGAAAAATTTAAACAAAATATATTATATAAATCGTGCCAACACATTATCAGTAAAATCCCCCTATCAAGCGGAAGTAAAATGATATAATTTCTATGCGCATAACACAAATTTTTGTCTGGTATGAACGGGATCAAAATTCAGTCGTTGTCGGTTTTTGGTGTATAATACATTTGTTATAGTTCATTGTATCGGATATAAATCCGGTTTTGTCTGTTGAACTGTTTTACACATGTCTCATTTCAGGGTCTATCATTATGTTCAATGTTGTTTTTCGTATTGCTGAGTGATGTATGGGGATCTATAGTTTCTATCTCTTTTGTCATTTGGTCTCTGGTGAAAAGTTGGCTCATTGGCTATAATTCCGAATCAAATTTTGATATCTATGTGTGTATATAAAAGTTAAAAGGCGACACAAATAAGTAAGACTATGTTTTTGTTCAAGGCATTGTATAAATAGCTGATTAACAATTACCTTATAGATATATTCTGTGAGAAAGCTACAACACCGCACACCTAAAACATCTCTATATTGGACACCAACAGGAAAAGGGAAACCAGGGAGACATAGAATCACCTGACAAGAACAGTTACAGCAGACTTAGAAGCAATGGATTACACATAGGGCCAAGCCCAGTACATAGTCAAGACAGAGAGAAGTGGAGGCAGTTTGTTGTGGCCTTATGTCCCACTGGGGATGAAGAGGAAAAGTAAGTAAGTAATCTAATCCTGAGGTAGAAAAGCCTTAGTATTTCAAAAAATCAAAATTTTGTTAACAGTTAATTAATAGTTAAGGACATATCAATGATAACTCAAGTCAACACAGTAGTGCTGACTACTGGGCTGGTGGTACCCTCGGGGAAATAAATCTCCACCAGCAGTGGCATCGACCCAGTTGTTGTAAATAAACTCATCATTGTAAAACAAATGATGAGGAATTAAAGTATGTATACATCAGTAATCGTCAGTCAAAAAAAGTGCTGTTAGTCTTTAATTAAATTATTCACTTTTGAAAAGCAAGAAAAACATCATATCTGTTCAAACAAAAATACTTACATTCAAAATTTGTGGTGTTACAGTAGCAAATCTTTACTTCTAAACTCAGCAACTGAATAAAAAAAACGTTAAAAATGATTCTTTTCCTAGTTTCACGTGTATTCTTTTGAAATAAAGATTATATATTTATTCATTATTTTCATCACTACCTTTTTATACATGTGTGTATGTATGTGTGTACGTGTATATGTATGCGTGCATGTGTATATGTGTACATACGTGGAGTGTGCGTGTTCGGCCTTTTATTCAGCGAAAACGATGTTGTTCAATTAAGAAAATACACTTCGACAACAGCAACTTTTTTTGTTTTGCTTTATATACCTACATGTAAATACATACATCTCAATATATACACAGACTTATAGGGTTATTGTCGTTTGCTAATTTTGTTACTTTTTCTTTTAGATTACTACAATTAAGAATCTTACCATAAGCAATATAGGAATTATCCTAAATGTAATATGCATCTTCTATTTATATACACTTTTTGAATAAAAACATCGTATTTCGAATCTTGTGTATTTCAAATGAATGTATAAGCATATCTTTCCTATTCAATAAGAAACCTATATGAATAATAAATACATTTGTAATTAATTCTATAATAAATCATCTTTATGACTGGTCAAGTTACCAAATAAGAAAGAAAGTCTAAAATTTCTGTTTTTACAAATAAGTTTACTGTAGATAATTATAATGCGCTTGGCTATGTTTCAATAACCTTATTTTATAATAAAATCGTGTCACATTCGTTTAAAGTAGCTTGAAACAGTGATACATTAACTCGATGGTATCAGATTATAGTCTAGTCAATTTATTATAATAGGTCTAAAGGTTACATACAATACACCATTACATTTTACGGGCGCAGTCATTTTATGAACATACCATGGTATTCAGCATTACAACTAAGTATAGCTAATACTGACTGGTAGATTTGTTCGCCCGTTATTGTTTTTAAATATTAGAGACCTCGTGCACTCTGCATTATACCAAAGGCCAAAATATTATTTTCCTTAGCCCTAACGGAACTCAGACGTCTTTTCAACGCTAGGATGAGACACGTTTTTTAAGTGCAAAATTGATAGGCATGGGAGATAAGTACAAATTACAACAAGAAAAGCAACGCAAACCTATACTTTTTGGACTAAATAATACTGTCCTAATAACTTTTCTTTATTTCTAGCAAGGTTTCGTTAAAAAAATAAACTTTCTAAAGTTTGTACTGTGAAAGTACTTTTATTCGTTGGGTACCAATTTTCGTGGTTTTCGTGGATGACTTTATCCACGAATTTAAGTGTCCAACGAAATAAAACAACTATTGTCCAAATCAAGAAATGGAGAAATCACTATCGTTAGGTTTGACTACTGATATGATCTAGAGAATATATTGAATAACGCCAAATCTGAGAATACTTTAATAGCAGTCACAGAACTACAACCGCATGCAGGATTACCCATATTATAATCTGTAATAACCTAAACTGTACAACTTTTGATATTTTAATTATCTTTAAAAATATTTTTGATCGATGAAAGTCAGATTTCCGGCATTGCTATGCTAAGTATGATAAAGTGTTCATTTATATTTCATCATCGTTCTCGTACATATGGGAAATAAAAGTTTCATGCTGGGCTTGATTTTGATCAGAATTATTTGACAATTCAAGACACGTTTATAGCATTTGTTTATGTTACTGTTTTCTTTAGGTGACATGTTTATGGCCTAATTAACAACTTTGATGGTTTTTAATCTGTTGATCACTTTATCATGGGTTAATTCGTGTTATCACTACGATTTACACGGGTCAATGTTGTCCTTGCAATTTCCTTCAATCCAGACTATTTGTAACCTTCGTTTCTAAAGGCTTTAATTTTTCAATTTTTTTTTCAACTTAAATCCACGAATTTAAAAACCTACGAACATGTAAATATTGCTCAAACCACGAAAATTGATACCCACGAATTAAAGTACTTTCACAGTATCTCGTAAAAGGCTATCATTGTCGCCTATGGGGAAATTAATTGTTTATTTTATTCTAAACAATGACGTCACAAAACTGTTAATTAAGTAAGAGAGGATACTTTTACATGAAAATCTATTAAAAATTCAATCTTTTCTCCTTCCTTTACAATTTAAATCTTTCTTGTGTAGTTACCACTGTGGCAATATTGGAATTAAGAGTTATTTATTAGCTCCCTTTTAAGTTTAAGCATATTTACATTTTATATAATTACTATTGTTTACATGAAAACTTTCACCTGTGTTTATGTACACAATAACTTTACTCCTTTTCTAAACCGGTTATTAATAGTTAAAGGTAAGATTGTGTTGGTTAAATTGCAAATCTTATTTCAAGAAAGTACCATTTGTTAAGTCATTTAGTTATTAATTATAAACTGAATTCACATTTTATACATTGTCCAGAATTCATACTTTCCTCGAAGGTAACTATCAGTATTCATTACAGCCATGCTGTTTACTATTACTGTTCTGGACCAATTCGTCTCTATAGTGCCTAACAAGATTTTGTGAGGTAGACGAAATTGACTTTAAAACGATCGTATTGACTTTTGATGTCCAAAAATAGGCAGATCGGACATATTTTGACTTCATATACCTACTACTTAAGTTTGGGAGTTAATTGTAATTAACATATTCCAATGAGACTGAATAATGCTTTTTTTTTTGTTATGATAAATAATAACTTTACCTGCCGTAGCTGTGCGTAAAATGTATTTCGGCATTTCTCTTAAGAAAATGACTTGTTTAATGGAACAAAACGTCTTATTTGTAAACTTTCTCTTTTATCTCCACAATAGGCTTTTAAAAAATAATCTATCAACTGTGTAGTCGGAAAATTTTGTGAAAATAGAAGAAGTGGCAATTCTTACCTTTCATACCTTAACTTTCATTGATAAAACATAATATTGACTCGTCCAGTGTCCAGTTTGAAGGTCATTTTAGTTACCGTACACATGCATGCACGTTCTTATTATCAATAGTCATGTATGAAAAGCATAAACAAGTTTGAAGGTAAACTAATTACAAGTTAATCCAATCAAATTGCGTACGAATTAATAACAATGACCAGTCCACATCATAAAAAATAATAGGGGTAAACTGGGTAGGGAGAAAATGTCAGATATTTTAAGTTCATTATTTTGCAATAACGAATAAAAATTTGTAACCAAAAGATTTGCTATAATTCCATAAACATGTCGTTCTGTATTGGTATAGTTTTTGGATCTTTTATTTGCGTATTTAAGGCTGTAGAAAGTTTGGGCTTCAAAAGTCAACATAATTATTGACTTTATACAGAAATTTCGCCTTTTTAAAACATTGAATGTTTCAAAAATAATACGCGACAACAAAGTAAAATCATTTTTTAAAACACTGCAAAAATAATCATACAGATTGATGCAGTGGTATTGTCATAAATTGCGTTGGAGTGAACAGTGGTACAGCAAACGTCGAATTCCCTCACACAATGTTATCACACACTATAAAATGTTTTGGCTTCATTTTGGGGTTAAACTTTAGGACTTGGGTATAAAATGGTTTAAATGATACAGTTTAAATCCCTACTTAGAGTAAGACATTTCCCCCACTTTATTTAACTTCTGTATTGTTGTACAACTAACTGCCATAATATTAGAATATCTATTGTGTATTTTGGTATGAAATAAATATGATTATTGAGGTATTATTTCTTTAAGACTTCTTTTCCTAGAATGCTGGCTTATACTTGCCCAAATCATTATCCGGTCAAGTATTAGCTTTGTCCTCCCAGAGAATTGTCCGTTATGTCGGTTGTTGTAGACACTTGTCCCCTAGTGTGACAAGGTGTCCAGGGCAGAACTGGTCTTCATTGTTTATGTAAAGAACCTGGGTTTATTTGGTATTTCGTGGCTGCGCTAGCATTAGGTAAAAAGGTATCCGGAAAACGTTACTTTTACTTGAATGTTAGATCAGTCCGTTCACACCACATTGATACTGTATCCACCTTCTGATCACATAATCGCATATCAGCATGACAAATCTATCATGTCTATAGTGATAAACATTATTCAGCTACCTAATATATTTATTTTTTATTTCATCTATTCAGGGCATACTAGGTCAATTTGACTTTGAATTTGTTTCTTTAATGCACAGTCCACATTTTACTTTAAATGATGACAATTTTATCTGTTGATTTATAACTTATGGATAAGAACTCAAATCTGAACATGTAAGATATATATAAATAACAAATAAAAAAAGAAGCACATACCCAAAACAAGAGCCTAATATTTAAACGTGTTACAATAATATGTTTATCCATCATCTGTCTCAAAATTTTAACACAAAAAATCCGTATTTTCATGCCAGCAAATTTATGGAACAGCACTGTTAATTTTATTACTACCACTGGGTCGATGCCTCTGCTGGTGGACTATTAGTCCCAGCGGGTATCACCAGCCCAGTAGCCAGTACTTCGGTACTGGCATGAAAATACGGATTTTTTGTGTTATTAAAATTTTATTACTATCACACAAAATGCGTAAAGCTCAAAACACTTTAACTTTTAAGCAAAGTATCAAGAAGTACCTAACACAACCCTGATAAGAAATGTTTGCTACAATGTATTTGTATATTTTTTATTTTCATTTGATTTTTTTGGTTTCATGTATACATCTTAAACAGCATTATATCTTATGTTAATGACATTGAAATACATGACTGTAAATTAACTATGTGTAAATATCTGTTTTGATTGTATTGTAATTTGTATGTGAGGGCCTCAGGGAAGATTAGTTCATTGTAACTAACTGAGTTTACCCTCTTTAAATAAAGAATTTATAATTATCATTATTATTATATATTAGCTAAATTGTGTCAGATATAGTGCGGTGACAGAAGTGTAAAAAAGTCGTCTAGATCGCGAGTTTAATCTCCCCAAATAACACACGGCTAAAAATGGTCTTAACTTAAAGACAAATATGTCTTCTTTAGTTTTTGCCCTCTCGTCAGAATTTCGTACGGTCACTTTTTTCTAAAAAGTTGTTTTAATGACTGGTAGTATATTGGAGAGTTTCAACCCCCCTTTTTCAAAATGCAAAAAATGGGTATGTTTGCTTACATTTAATTGAAATCGCTTTTCCTGAAGCTAGTTTTACATGTCAAAATATGCTATTCAGTATTTTATTTTCTTCTAATCTATCAAATTTGTGAAGTTCAGACTATTTAAAATTGAGGTAATTTTAATTGCATATTCAGACTCAAACTTTAGTTTCTTCTTCATAGTAGTAATAAAAATTATCCCATAATATTTTAAGCATATAGTATTTAATAAAACTAATAAGTGATAAAAAATTCGGAACCAAAATATGAAAAAAACCTTAAGAAATCAATGGAAAAAGAATGGAGTAAAAATCTTCAATTTCAACACGGAACTCAATCACTTGCCTTCCGTACCATTTTGTGTATTAGTCAATAATTTGCTCTCAAATGATATATGAAATTACTACCTTTTTCGCTATTATATACACATATTTTCAATTAAAGTGCACTGATATATGCCACATACTTTGTTTGTATATGTTTATATTCTATGTTTTTTCGTTATAAAACATCAAATATACTTTGTCAGAAAAGTCTTATTGTAAAATCAAAATAATTGACGGATAGTTTCAGTAAATATTCCGTGATATGTCAAGTCCTTTGCAAAAGAGGGACGAAAGATACCAAAGGGACAGTCAAACTCATAAATCTAAAACAAACTGACAACGCCATGGCTAAAAATGAAAAAAGACAAACAAACAACAGCACACACGACACAACATAGAAAACTAAAGAATAAACAACACGAACCCCACCAAAAAACTAGGAGTGATCTCAGGTGCTCCGGAAGGGTAAGCAGATCCTGCTCTACATGCGGCACCCGTCGTGTTGCTTATGTGATAACAAATCCGGTAAATGGTCTAATTCGGTAGGTCACATTCATGAAAGGGAAGGGGATTGTAGTTACGACGTAAGGAACATATCCGATATCATTTGTGAAACTGTTATTCCATAACGGTCAACCAACTCGTGATGGCGTCCGTAAAATTTACGAAGGGATGATTTCAACTTCACCATTTAGAACTTTTGGTTTAATAGCTTCCTTGTGAGCAGCAACCCTCTATCAAGAAAATCATGATAGGAAATGCAAGCACGGGAATATCGTATCAATTGGGAGATATATACCCCGTATGCAGGTGCTGCTGGAATGTTGCTACTTAGAAATGGAAAGTTCACAATTAGAAAGCTGAAATCATCTCTTTTGTCGTAAAGTTTTGTTTGCAACTTGCTCAAATAAGTCCAAAGAACAGACAAAAGTCGTTAAATTTTATGCAGTGAATAAAAAATATGCTAAAAAATCCTCGATTGAAATTTTAAGTCAATTTACCAGTTAAGGGAAGTCGACTTTTGTATCTGCATTGCATAAAAGATTGGATGAGGGGAACATCAAGATGTTTCATACGATAGCTGTTAATTTGAAGAACTCCGTGCAGGAAGTTTGACGACATACAATTATCTGACTGTTGGCAGGAATCAGAAGACGTTTAGTTGCGTTTATCCGTTTGAATGGAGGCTGCGCACAAAGTACTAATTCTTTGGCGTATAACGATCAACCATGATGTGAACAGTCATCTGAAGATTAATTTTGAAATGTCTGACATTGTAAAGTTCGACTACAGTAAAAGTTGTAAAATGCATTTTTTTGTACAAAAAACACTTCATTTTGTAATTAAAATTGTGGTTATATAAATCAATTTTTTTTTCAAACATTTTTGTTCGTTTCAATGCCAATGTTACCATAAACTATGTTTCAATAATATTATACACATATTTTATTATATTTCATCCAAAAAAAGAGGCTGATTTTTCAAGTTTTAAAAAATCAAGGTGTTGCAATACTTTTTTCCATGTGTATATATACTTAGCAATAACCTTTATCATGTTATACTTTCAAGAGTTATATAATGCATCTTTCCTAAGAAACAGGTCTAGTGAGGTGCAGGGACTTCCTTTACTAGTAAGGATGTAATGATGTTTACAAATTACCATATTTACATTTCAGCATTTTTTTGCATTTGATGTATTACATATTCTTGTAATATGATTTTTACTAATTTCTTTGATCTTTTGTCTGCTTTAAAATCTGATGTTTTGTAAAGGAGTGCATTAACTTCCCGATAACGTTATTGCACTGTCGTAGGATTATTCAACAATCTCCCATTAGAAAACCATTGGTTGGAGGAGCTAAAAAGCAGTGCATTAACTTCACTGAAAGTGCACAGTAAGGCTCCACCTCTTTTTACATGAACAAATTATTTATAACTTCTTTTTGTGTGTATTTTTTAAGTTGTTTTTTTTATTTGTCCCTCGTTTTTTTGTGTTCCCAAAGTTATTTTTGTTACATGATTTCCTTGGGAATTGTAAACTTCTTTTACTTGAAAGAAGAGAATAGTGTGTTTTTTAATCTAAGATTCGCACTAAAATTAAACTCTTGTGTAAAACCTCACATGGAATATCTCTGAAAGTAGCAAAAAATGAATAAAATGAAATTTTAATTACTAGTACTGTAATTTATACATTCAAGTGAAAATATATAAAAGCCCACCGTTATGCTTTACATTAAATGAAACAAATTCAAAGTAAGTCAGTTAATAACTCGGCAACATATTAATTCAATGAAAATTAATGTTACAATTTGAGAATGTAACGGCACCAGAATCATTCAAACGGCATGTATTTGTGATATCACCCAGACAGTGTTTCTTGTTCAAATTACTTTCAAACGGTTCGGCCACAGCAGTTTTGGTTTGAACGGATTCCTGTAAACTGTCATTCATATCACGATCGGACGGGGGGTTTAAGACATCCGATACTCGCTTTTGAATGTTACTGTTAGCGGTCTTGTATGTTCGAACGCCTTTCGTAGAGCGGTGCCCAGTCCTTTCCATAATCTGTTGCTCATCTATCCCTGCTTGATATAGCGCAGCAGCACATGTTCTTTTTCCCGAGTGGTTGGTAAAGTTGCCAACCAAGCCCCCCTTTTCACACATTTCACGCATTAAACCATTCAACTTGTTCACTCCTAACGCGGACTTTCCGTAGCGATGCTTATCTTGGACATCAGAAATAAGTGGTTTGCGATAAAATACGCCAGATATAATTGCCTTCAAGTATGTTTCATAGAAGTCAACTATGCATCTTGGTCCTGCAAAAGAAGAATTATAAACTTTTAAATGTATTTTCCTCCGCTAAACTTATGTTACATGTATAGAAACAGAAAGAAATAACAAGTGGTATTTATTAACAAGTTTAAAATTAATATAAAAACTAGAAAACTCAACTGATTAGTTAGAAAGGGTCCCACCGGCAAAATTTTAAATATTTTTTGGGAAACAGCTGAAGATTGAGAAAATGATATAGGCCAGTCAGCAACCCCGTCCTGTCTTGCTTGAGAGGTTCTTGAGATGAAGCGCCCACAATAACTAGCTTTTGATGGACGTACAGACAAACAAACGGACGGACGGAAGGACAAAGTGAAAATAAAAGACAACCACGTGCTTTTAATATGGGAGTCTTCAGATTTCTACAAGTTTATACGATTTAGCCTGAAACAAATTTGTCACGGCTTTGTCATTCTTTTTGTTTCAAAAATACATAAAACGTGATATGCTTATTGCCGTTTTAAAAACATGTTTTTTTTAAATAATTTATAGCTATACGTATACACTTACCTCTTGCATAGTGTTTGATATCTTTGTTATCCAGCCGTAAATCGCCTAAACCACCTTTGAACGTCTTGTAGTCCTATAACATATGACTTCGCATTCTTATTCAATTTTTAACGTTTTTAAACTGATATTTTCATTTTTTATTTTTTTTGAATGCGGGTGGCACATTGATAGTAAAATAAAATATCAGAACAGTAAACAGAAATAGTAAATAATGCCCCCGAGTTCATATGTTATAGGACTAAACGTCTTGATGTTTCGACCAATGAATCTTATAAATCTTCCAGTAGCATCTTGTCCAGTTTCGAACTGAGAATGGTCCAGATTTCTGTGCTCGTCCCGTCCCCTAAGTCCAAACAGTTTGCAGTTGTAAAAAAATACAGTATATTGCAAAGAAGTTGAATTTGTCGTACCGAACACACCATTAGCCCACAACTTTTCTTTGTCGTCATCGGATACGGGGTCTGCCCTGCGAACCTTTAGTGCCTAGTTCTTTCGATAATGAGTCTTTCATTTTAGCGTCCAAAACGCGTCTGAAATGAGCAAATCAGCCATCTTTCTGATCCAGAAAGTTTTTGTCGTGGACATTCATATCCCTACAATGTCTAAGGAGACCACACACAATGTAGTATAAAGATTTAGGTGGATACTCGTCTCCGTTTTGTTTCCTCGCCTTCATAACAAACCTTTCTAGCCAATAGTTCCGCGTTCATCATATGTAGCTCAATAATAGGATCCCCGTTCTGAGACCGGAAAGATCTCCATTGGTTAAATACACCCACTGCCCATTTCGTGTTCTTTTTTGTGTTAGCGTTCATTTTTTCTTTGACTAGATTTGATATTTCTTCATCGGTGACAACCGTAGTAAAACGGTCACTTGGAGCCTGCATTTCCTCGAAATTTAGTCCAAGGTCAAAAATGGCAGTTTGAAAAATATCAAAATCACTCTCTGCGACCAAATTTGTGTCATCAAAAGATTCTTTAGAAACGAAACTTTCAAACTTGTAAAATTCTCAACATTGCGGTCTCCTCCTTGGCACAAAGCATCATCCTCATAATCCTTCTCTATTTTCATCGCAATTCGCGATAGTGACATATCTTCCTCCATTTCCCCGCAAAACTGCGAAAGTGCTAAATTATCAACGTCCTCTTCGGAGATTTAAGAGAGGACAAAGTTTTCTTCATTGTCGCCTAAAAAATCAAGCATGGCCTCCGACATTTTAAGCTTCTAGACAGACAAGAGCTCGTGCAGAATTTTAGCGGGAATAACGTCATTTTGGCCACGCCTTAATAATTAACTATTTAATGTCTGTATAATATAGCATTTTCATTGGTCATATTACAAATCATATATAGCCATGCCTTACTCATTAAATTTTTTAATGCACTAAAACGCTACGCGTTTTCGATGCATTAAAAAACTTAATTCGTAAGAGCCGTGCTATATATATAACATGTACATTTTATGTACACAAAGAACAATAGAGTAAAATTCAATAAACATACATGGGTTTAATTCCAACCCTAGGTATAAATTTGGAACAAATAGAGCAGATTGCAATTGACATTATTATGTAATGTCTAAAATCCTGATTGATGGGGCCAAGTCCTCAACATATTTTTTCTATGTTATATACAGCAGCTCCTCTAAGGATTAGTAAGGGAATACTTTACATGTAGTCCAATGGCTATAAAGTCCTGTCTTTTTTGTCTCTGATATTTCCTTATTTATATTATCATTTCTATTATTCTCTTACATGTAGAAAGACAAAAGCTATTGATACTCTTATTTTCCTCCTTTGCCTGAAAACAATGGAATGTATTTATTGTTGATGTATGTAAAGTGACTTGTAATTTAACTGTCACTGGTAACAGGCACTTGGACTATGGTGATAAGTTTCTAAACTGTTATCTCATTGTCAATTATACCATATTTAAATGTCATTTTCCCCTTCATAACTTTTTAAGAAAAGAATTTATTGATAATATAATAATAAATTGTAAAAAAATTGAAAAGGTAAGCACAAGTGCAAAATTTAATTGGCTTTTTATTCAAGAAAATCTAGAGGTATTGAAAAGTTTTGCAATTTAAAATAAATGTTTTAAACTCAGAAACCTATTAATAAAGTACAGATATTGTTTTAATTAAGACTTTGAGAATATTTGCCTGTTAATAGAAGATATAATTGTTATGCCCTTTTTTCTAATATATGTGTGCCTCTGATCTGGCTCTGGTTTAAAATCTAAGAATGGAGTTGGTTATATTCATATTTATCTCATTTATAACATTACTTTGCTCTTCATGGCCTTTTTAATTGGAATAAAATATCTTATCTTATACTACATCTCTTTATTTTAGTACTATTTTAGGTTAATTTTTAAAAGCATTTAAAGTAAGTGAGATGTTGAAAAGCTTATATATAGTATATGATTGTAAATCCAGATAATATCATGAGTTTTTTTTTTATATAAAAGTAAATAAAGTGATTAAATTGATTATCTCAATTAAAATAACTGACATTCTGATTTGATAGTATGAGATTATTTCTGATATCAGAATAATAAATATCTTATTGTTGTCCTTTTTACAAAAAAAAACATGAACATACTTTATTTAAGTCAGTTTTGTTTTTGTCTGAGACTACTATAACATGGGAAGTGACCAATCTGTATGTTATACATTGTAGTAGTCTCAGGTTTTTGTTTTTGTAGTTCAATTGACTATGCATTTTAGAGCAGGTAAATATGAATTTGGATTAAATTTGAAGTTGATTCAGTACATTTTATGACATAATACCACTATTGTATTTCAACAAAGAATTTTCAAACTTTATTTACTGGTCAGCTTAGCTTCTTATTATGCAATCAATAATTTAATTGAAAGGACTCAACAGTTGGTTGCAGGACTTTTGAATTCAAATATAAGAAGAAGAAAAATAAAGCAAAATTTGAAATAATACATATAATAGAAATTATGAGAACTGCATGATATCAGATTGCAATACAGCTTTTGTTTAGTTATCTTTGTGTTGATTATTATATATGTTTTAAATCCCTTTCTGGTTCTTTGGATGTTCAGATATTTTTCTCTTGATTAAGGCAAGCAACATAACTTGTACATCTTATAAAGGTTCTTATCTCAGGGTGAAACATGACAATTTTAAACATGGGTGGTGGTATTCTCAACCAGGGATAAAAAGGAGAGTTAACTATATGATCCCATTCAAATGCATTAATCTTCCATAAAAAGGGAGGTTCCAATCACCAGAGCCTCTGGGATCCACCACTGTATCTTAAAGCAGGTACAATGACTACAATAAAACAAAAATTGTACATGTACTTCTGTCCACTGCACATTCATTTTATTTTATTCAAAAGTAATGTTCACAATTTTAAAGACTATATTTCCTTAATTTGTTTCCATATTCAGTTTGTTTTCGTGTAATGAAAAGTTCAATTCTATTGTAACACAGGTTCTGCTGACAACTGATAAATCCCTCTTGTATACTTCTATCTACCAAAAGTGTGTTTGAGAATATACAATAATTAAGTCCAACCCTTATGAAATTTAAAATGTTGCTGCAGCATTGCCGCAGCGTTGCGGCTTTAAAGCTGCAACCTAATCAGGTTGCCAGAGGATTGTTGCCGGAGTAGTGCCGGATGATGCTGCTAGCGGCATTGTTCTGGCATCATTGCGACACTAATTCCTTTCAAAATTAATGAGCACCACAATATAGCCAGAAAATTTGATGATGTCATTTCCTGCGTTTTTAGCTATTCCCTGTACTAGTGTGTTAGAAATCCACCATGTTGCTTGTGATTATAATTGTATTGAAGAATTTGGTGTTCTAGCTGGGTTTTTTTGGAAGATTTGAAGACTTGTAAGTAAACTCATATCAAGTAATTGCATGTATAGAAAAGATCAATCTTGCATTGTGTATTTCAATAACATGGCCTCATCTGAGTTCACTATACATGTATCGGTGAAGTTTGTGTTGGTTTTTTTTTTGCAGCAATTTAATTGCATACTTGTAGTTTGGCAAATAACACAATATTATTTGCTAAACTTAGGGCACATTAAAACTTTTCATTATTTTTTATGCAGATACCGCTGACATTTATTTTATGTGACTGTGCATACAAATTTATAATGCATGAATGCATGTCATATGTGCATTGACAACTTGTTTTTGCCGGCACAATACATTTTATACAAAGCACGGCCTATTCGCATGTTTTGTCACTAAAATGATGCAAGAATATAGCCGTATTAGCGCCGCAACAGCGCCACAGTCATAATGCCAAAAACTAATTTGCATACGAAATACGCTATAGCCGCATCAGTGCCGCAACATGATGCCAGAATATTGCCGCAACGGTGCCAGAATATAGCCGCAATTATGGTGCCAGAAAACTAATTTGCATACGAAATATGCTATCGCTGCATCGAAGCCGCAACAGTTTGCAGCAACAAAGCCGCAGCATATCCATACTGCTGCCGCAACTATGTGCCAGAGGGCTTATATTTCCATAAGGGAAGTTCAGAGAAAAGTCAGTTAAATAAGTTTTCTTCTTTGGAAGTCTTTTCAATAACCTGTAAGTACTTGAAAGAAATGTCATATTCAACCTTTCCATGACTATGTTAATGTTACAACAGTAGAGGAACATGGAATATGAAAAGTTATTCAAGAAATCGTCGAAATATATCTGCAATCATTAATTTTACCCGAATTTAATGTTGTGAACTTGCAATATCCTACGATGCGCGTACCGAGTTATCTCCCTTTGATTTTCGCTTCGCAACGAATAAGCTGACACAATTGCGTATCCGGGGTTTTTGTAATCTGATAGAGTAGGATAAGAACCAAACAATGATTTTACTTCATATTTTATACCCCTCAACACGTTACCAAACCTATTTAAGGAATTATTAAGGATTTTCCGTGGACCTACGCAAATTTTCAGAAAAAAAATTTGACTTCACTCGTGAATTTATAACATTTTAACAACCATTTTTAATAATAATTATATAAAATAAGGAAGCTAATTCAATCAAGAATTGAACACTTTGGTTTTTATTAATGTACGAGTACAAATAAGACGATACGAGTCCAAAAACCACGAGGCATGCACGTTTACCAAAATATCGTAAACTCTGACCTTAGACACAGTGTATATGTTTGTCACAAACTGTAAAGTTTATACGACAATAAAATATTGGATTTGATATGATTTGATAACTGTTACATCAGTCAAAGAAATTTCACCCTTCATATTTTTGAAGGTGTATATTTATCCAACAAAACCAGAAGATTCCGAAAGGCCTTTAAAACAGAAAGTAGAATTGAGTGTTTTCAAATCTTGGACACAAGGTTCTTTTCTTTAATCAGATTGACATGTATATACCTTAAGTATTGAAATAGCATGAACGGGAGTAACACTTCTGATCATGTGTATAAACTGGATATACAATTGCAATGGACAGAATATTTTATTATGTACCAGTGTGGTACAATATGGCAAATTACAGGATGATGGTATTTTCTTTTTTCTTTTATTTTTGGATAAAAAAGACAATCCAAGATATACAAAAGAAGGATTCGATGTAAACGTTAGATTTGTAAATTGATTTTAATTCTTAGATCATTATGAAAAAGAGAAGACTTCATTAGTTAGTAAATTGTTTGTGATCCTTTTTTTGTCATTGTTCAAATAAAATAGATTTGGAATACAGAACTTAATATAAATTCTTTAATTCTGTTCTGTTAGAAACTATGCAAGTGCAGATATTGTTTTTGGATAACATATTATCTGTATAATATAATATTTATTTCATGTACACATAGCATTTAAAACCATATAAAACTGGTAACAGTGACCATGTAATCTGTCCGATTAGGTTTAAATGGTATATTCTGTCCGTAAATTCCAGTAAAAGAATTATTAACCTAAAGACTGACCCTCAGATTATATTGAATTGAGAAGGTTAAGACTTTTCTGTTTTTGGTTGTCTTGATTTCTATTTTTCTCAAGCTTTACATTTTTGACTTTCAAAACTTTTGGTAAGAAGTGTACCTGATGAACTGTGTTTTGAGCTAGAAAATCGTTTATATAGAAACAAGGAGCTGTGATATGATTGCCAATTAGACACCTATTAATAGTCCAATTGACGTGGATGTAAGAATTTATAAGTCACCGAACGACCCTCAACGAGGAGCAAGATCCATATTAAAGACCCGTGCATGACAATACAAATTATAAATTTCGTGCGTCGGAAGGTCTTTTCTGATTTATCGATACAAAATGTAACAATTCATTTAAGCAAAGGTCTTTTTTTATGATACAATAGTAAAGATAAAATTTATGACAGACAACAACCATAGGCAACAATTGAGAAACGTGTTTTATTACTTGTGAAAGAGGGACGAAAGATACCAAAGGGACAGTTAAACTCATAAATCTAAAACAAACTGACAACGCCATGGCTAAAAATGAAAAAGACAAACAAACAACAGCACACACGACACAACATAGAAAACTAAAGAATAAACAACACGAACCCCACCAAAAAACTAGGGGTGATCTCAGGTGCTCCAGAAGGGTAAGCAGATCCTGTTCCACCTGTGGCACCCGTCGTGTTGCTTATATTATAACAAATCCGGTAAATAGTCTAATTCGGTATGTCACATTCATGAAAGGGAAGGGGATTGATTGATTGATTGTTGGTTGCTTAACGTCCAATGGCAAATAGTTCATGCATATTCAGGACGAAAACAAGTTCACAATAAATATAATAGGTAGGTTGTTGTAATAGAGACCATCTAGGATGATGGTCGGGGAAATTTGGACTGCCACTGGAAAATGAGGGTATATTGGATAGGGACAGAAATTTTGCCTTGCAACAGGCCCCCTACGGACCCCTCAAAGAGTTGTTGCAAGGGTTCTTAACGTGCAAAGATCGTGGCACACTCTTTACACGAGGCATCGGATTTAACGTCCCCCTTCAGACCGAACGTGACTGCGAACTTGATACATCCCGCACAGCCAAACGGACGCCCCACTTCAGCAAGCGTTTTACTACCGGTCGGGAGAAGACCAAGTGACCATATTTCTATACCCCAGTCACCCTTTAGGTGACCCATCATATTTCTATACCCCAGTCACCCTTGGGGTGACCCATCAAGAATGTGCCTAGATAAAACATTTTTGTGATTGTTAAAACCTCCCCAAATATGTGACAGTACTGGAATATCACAATTTAACTTTTAAAAAACAAACTATAAAAACATTTGGAAATAGCTTAACCCATCAGATTGACACGAAGTGTAAATAGACCTTTCAGAATAAGGTTATTTTAGATATCAACGAATTTTACATGTATCGTATCTATGTTCTCTACCGGTAATAAGTTTAATACTGTGATAAGTTTTATTAATAAAGTTAAGTGCATGATTTTTTTACATAAAGGTTGTAATAAATGTAAGAAGATGCACACCAAATGAATAATCGGGTGGCGGCTAACTTGATGTGCGTATAAGCATTGGTAATTTAAATAGCTTACCGCCCAGTTCTTTATTACAGTTAGAGTACAACAAAGTAAGTGGTAGACCCAGAGGCATAGAGGGAAATCGGAACTGAGGTTTGAAAAAGAGGAAATGCTATTTAGGGTCAAAACTATTGATTTGCAACTGGTCAACTACAGACCTTGTAGGATATTCACACCGTACTCTACTTCCTGGTTCTCCTCCGTGATGTCATCATATTTATACATCATAAAAAATCATTCCTCGTAATTGTGGCACACTATTTGTGCATCACACACATAAGAATCTTACAACCAAGTATGATAACCTGATACATAAGCTTGTTATTGTTACAACAAATAATACAGGAAACTAATCCAACAACTCTTAATTAGGACACCTGTGTATGTCTTCCACTGTATCAACTAATATGTTAAAGTAATTATAATGATTTGTAGTTTTGAATTTTAAAAAGTATATGACAATCACCATTCATAAATCGTTTGAAAAAAAATTACAATGTTAGTTTCCTAATTCGGTGCTTTTCGTCCGGAATTTGCATTTTGTCCGATTTTTTGTTTTTCGTCCGATACTTTTGCTTTTAGTCCGTTGCTTTCGGTCCGTTTTTCTGTCCCATAATTTTGTTTTTCGTCAAACACATTTGATTTGTCTCCGTTGATTTGGTTCGATTTGCCGTTTGTCCAATTCAAAATGTGCAAATTTTTATTATGGCCTTTTAAACCTTCGGGATATTTACTGACGATCCTGCTTGGCTCCACCTTCTTACTTGACGTCAGGCAAATTGAATTGGTCGGGGTTAATCTTTTTCATTATATATTTTCTATTCTTCACATCAAGCACGTGTAAAAAAATATGTGATCATTATCATAAAACATCTCTGTTTTACAGGTGAAACGCCGAACTAAAAATGATTCCCATATACACTAATTGTTATGACCAATTTTTCTTGCCTTAGAATTTTCATCATTCGTTATCTCGGTTTCCCAATCCGTTATATCGGTTTGCTGATCCGTGATCTCGAAATATAAATCCGTTATCTCGATTTAAAATTCTGTTATCTTGGATCACTAATCCGTTTTTTATTTTTAGAATAATACTTTATCATACTTAAAATTCACATTTTGCATACCTGTAATATGAAATTTGAATTAAATAAGCTATTTATATATTTATTTTCAGTAGTTTACTCAACATGATTTAATATTTATTTAAAATGTTTCATTTGGTTCCTTCAGGGGACAATTTTGAAGCAAGTTAAATAATAGAATAATAAATGATAAAATCGAATACGCCTTAAAGCTAAACAAATATACAAGGCGCGGCAGGAGGGGATGTCATCCTTGATAAACGCTGAACCCTGAATTCACAAAAAAATTAAAGCATTCGATGCCGAAAAATTAATTAGTAATGCTCGAGTCTCGATAAGTTTAAATGCCGCAAAAAAAAGGACCAATCTTGATGCCCCCCAAAAAGGTCAGTCCGCCCCTTTTTATTATCATTTTTTAAAAAATAACACTGTGCACCTGGAACTGATTGGGAAACCGAGATAACCGAGAAGTAATTCGAGATAACGGATTGTAAAACCGAAATAACGGACTATAAAACCGAGATCACGATTAAAAAACCGAGATAAACTGAGATAGTGGCTAAGTTATCCGAGATAACGCATTGGTGAACCAAGATCACGGATTATCAATTAGGGATTACGGATTAGGAAACCGAGAGCACGGTTAATTTTATTTTTAATGTGTCCTTTTATGGCTTCCTTACATTAGTTATTTGTTTTTTAAATTATTATCAAATTTCATAAGATAAAGATCAAGATAAAGATATTTTATTTCCTAATCATAGGGCTCATAACAAGCATGGAACATGTGGTGCGTATTACCCTATATGTCCAGTGCTCTTCAATTTTGTACTTGTTTGGCTTTATAAATATTTTAATTTGAGCGTTCCTGATGAGTCTTATGTAGACGAAACGCGCGTCTGGCGTTCTAAACTATAATCCTGGTACCTTTGATAACTATTTACACCACTGGGTCGATGCCACTGCTGGTGGACGTTTCGTCCCCGAGGTATCCCCAGCCCAGTAGTCAACACTTTGGTGTTGACATGAATATCAATAATGTGGTCATTTTTTTTTTTATTAATTTTCTGTATATAAAACTTTGAACTATTTGAAAAACTAAGGATTTTCTTTTCCTAGGCATAGATTACCTTAGCCATATTTGGCACAACTTTTTGGAATTTTGAATCCTCAATGCTCTTCAACTTTGTACTTGTAGACGAAACGCGAGTCTGGCGTACTAAATTATAATCCTGGTACCTTTGATAACTAATTAATCCTTACAAAGTATTGCCGACTTGACTTATCAATGCAAAATAAGGTAAGCCATTGGACAATACTCATTTTTCTATTTTTGACATTAGTTTAAGTATGCACCGTTACGTTAGCACATAATGATAAACCCTAGACTCATAGGGCAGTGAACGTACCAACTATACATCCAACTGCAATTCCTAGTTATTGCCGATTGGTCGTATTGAAGACTTCTACAAGTGTGATGTGCTACAAGGGGGAAAGGTATGCATTGCTTTTAATATGCATCTTGGATTTGAGAGACCTTTGACTCGTACAGAATTTAAATATAAGAAATAGAAAAATGAGAATGTGAATTTAAATAAAGCATTACAGTAGTTAAGTATGATCTATTTTTACTTATGGAAAACCACAGTTTCGAGGGTTTCTTATCGTCGAGTTACAAGTTGCGAGTTAGGAGAGGCGAGTTTCGAGTTACGAAAGTCGAGTTGCGAGTTACGAAAGTATAATAATAATAATAATATCTTTATTTAGAGAGAGTAACTCATTTGGATTACACCAATTTTCAATAAGGCTCTCTTAATACAATAATAATTACATTAAAAATAAACAATGCATCAATAATAATGACAAATAAAGATTATATACAATTTAAAATACAATAAACAAATATGATATGGCATTACAGTACAAATATGATGGTAATGTTAAAAGTACATAGATTTGTATTCATGTTTAAATTCTGATACTGTATTTGATTTTTGATTGAATTAGGAAGAGCATTCCACACTTTTGGTCCAGTGTACGAGAAACTAGACTTATACAACTCTGTATTTGGTTTTGGAATTATAAAATTATCTGAGGATGAAAATCTCGTATTATATTTTTCGTTTGCAGAAGCTGATACAATAAGACTGGACATATATTCTGGAGCTAAGCCATGTTTTGCCTTATACATTAGTAATGATTTGTGATACAGTATTCTTTGTGTGATTGGCACAATGTTACATTCGTGAAATAATTCTCTTGAAGGTTTGGTGTAATCATGTTCGTCTAAAATTATTCTTGCTGCCTTTTTTTGCAGTTTTAGTAAACTATCTAGTCGAAAGTTATTACAGTTTCCCCATATTGAACAACAATAATCTAAGTGAGGTAAAACGTAAGCGTTTTAGTACATTTGTCTAGCTTTGTGATTTAAATATTTCTTTATCCTTTTTAGTAAAGCTAAAGAGAGTTAACTTTTTTGATTATATAATCGATATGAGAGGACCAAGATAGATATGCATCAATAAAAACACCTAGAACCTTTTCACATGTAATTTCTATAATTTGTTGTCAATTTAAAGCAATATTAACGTTTTCATTTGATGTAACGGAAAGCTTTTGTTTAGATCCAATGCATATAGGTTTCGTTTTAGATAAATTTACAGCCATTTTATTGTCATCACACCAGCAAAAATATCTTGTAAACCGTATTAAGTTTTTGACTGATGCAACTTTTGTTTTGTTAAATGACTGATATGGTTCTATCATCAGCAAATCAATCGGTGTTATGATTAGGATTAGACAAAGGAACATCATTAATAAAAATTAAAATCAACACTGGTCCTAATACGGATCCTTGAGGTACACCCGTTTTTTGTTTTTGTACGTCTGATAATGTATTTGAAATAGATACTTTCTGATATCTGTCAGCCAAATATAAGTAAACCAGCGTAATGAGGTATAAGCAAATTTGTATTTGTTTAATTTTTTGAATAAGCAGTTCATGATTGAGAAAAGCAAAGGCTTTTGCTAGATCTAGAAATACTGCTCCAACAAGATCGCCATCATCATTGGCTTTAAACCACTATTAAAGCTGTTAACGCAGTTTGACAAGAATGGTTTGCACGAAAGCCCGACTGCATTCTATACTATAACTTGCATTTATTAAGATATTTTACTAAGTGTGTTTTCACATGTTTTTCAAGGATTTTAGAAATGAGTGGTAAAATTACAATTGGTTTGTAATTAAAAACATCTTGTTTTGAGCCTTTGTCATGTTTGTTCTTATAAACTGGTATGACTTTTGCCAGTTTAAATGAGGATGGAAAAATACATGTTTTGATACTTAAATTAAAAATATGACAAAGTGGTAGTGAAATAGCATGAGAAGACATCTTTAAAAATTTTGCACTTATAGTATCAAGGCCTGTTGCTTTTGATTTATCTTGTGCTTTTAGTTGTAAACACACAAAATCATAACTCATAAGTGGTAAAGAAAAATACACGTCATCTGGTACATGACCCGATATAAAATCATCAAGTTTGTTAAAACAACTAGAATTGTTGATGTTTTGATCTATATTAAGGTTATCTGTGATATTTGTGAAATAAGCATTAAAAACATCAGCAATGCCTTTTGGTTCTAAAATTTCCTTTTTGTTACAATCACTTAATCCTGGTACCTTTGATAACTATTTACACCACTGGGTCGATGCCACTGCTGGTGGACGTTTCGTCCCCGATGGTATCACCAGCCCAGGAGTCAACACTTCGGTGTTGACATGAATATCAATAATGTGGTCATTTTTATAAATTTCCCGTTTA
This sequence comes from Mytilus galloprovincialis, assembly GCF_965363235.1. Taxonomy (NCBI): domain Eukaryota; kingdom Metazoa; phylum Mollusca; class Bivalvia; order Mytilida; family Mytilidae; genus Mytilus; species Mytilus galloprovincialis. Next base: position 21,212,355 of record NC_134843.1, read on the forward strand.
CAAAAGTTTGAATTTTTCGAGAAAAAAAACTAAGGATTGTCTTATCCCAGGCATAGATTACCTTAGCCGTATTTGGCACAACTTTTTGGAATTGTGGATTCTCAATGCTCTTCAACTTTGTACTTGTTTGGCTTTATAAATATTTGGATATGAGCGTCACTGATGAGTCTTATGTAGACGAAACGCGCGTCTGGCGTACTAAATTATAATCCTGGTACCTTTGATAACTATTATGATTTTTGTACTGGCATGACTGTCGGTACCGCTGACAGTATGTAGGTGCTTCCATAATTTACTGCTGTTGCCCTTTTTTGTTCTATGAAATTGGTATAATAATTTTGTTTAGAGTTTTCGATGAGATATTTGACTTTCTCCAGAGTCTATAATTATACATATCTTTTTTCTTATGATAAAAATCACTTTTTCTCATGCTATCTAGAATTTCGTCATTCATCAACTCATTTTGATACAAACGTTTTACTCTTTTTTAATGAGTGGAGCATACTGATTTAATACTGTAATAAAAATATTTAAAAAAGACAACAGTGCTTCTTCGGGGTCATAGATTTCTAATACACAATTAAATGAAGACTGTGATATGTGATTGATAAAATCATTTTCATTAAGATGTTAAGTATATCTGAACGTAATATATTCATGAATTTTCTTTTTCGATTTTAACCCTCTTTTGTGAGAAATGCATACTGGATAATGGTCACTGATACAATACTTCGGAATAGATATAAAATGAATATTATCTGGTTCATTGCTATAAATATGGTCTACCAAAGTGGAAGATGTTTGTGTGACTCGAGTAGGAACTGAGACTATTTGAGACAAATTAAAAAAAGGTTTTTCAAATGTGACCATTTAGCTGGAATCTTTCTCTACGCCAAATTAATATTAAAGTCACCAGGGCCAGGTCAGATTTAAAAAAAGAACTGTCAAAGTATTACACCACTAATGACTAAAAGCAGCAGAAAACGATTTAAACTAAACTAGCAGAAAACGAACATGACAGAGCAGAAGCACTGAATGAACAATTCAATTTATATAATTACATTAAGTAATATAAGAAGACATCAACAAAATATTTATCACTAAAAAAAAAAACGTTCAATTTAAAATGAAAAGACATAATAAATTAAGTAGGGCGAGAGAAAAAAAATAGGATGTGGACTCAATACATCAAAAGTATGAAGGCCAAGAAAAAATAAGACATTGAATGTATAAAAAATATATAATGGTTTACATATGTATCAGCTAAATATTTTATCAGTATTCGCTAATTTTTACTATAATCATCAATACCAGCTGAATACCAGATGACAACAGCAGACGTTTGTACATTAGCGCTATGCTATTCTCTCTGAGATGCCTTAACATATAGTATGCTCCAGTTCTTGTATTATTTTTAATTTTAGTTTCTTGTGTACAATTTGGAGTTTAGTATGGCGTTCATTTATAATTTATCACTGAACTAGTATATATTTGTTTAGGGGCCAGCTGAAGGACGCCTCCGGGTGCGGGAATTTCTCGCTACTTTGAAGACCTGTTGGTGACCTTCTGCTGTTGTCTTTTCTATGATCGGGTTGTTGTCTCTTTGACACATTCCCCATTTCCATTCTGAATTTTATAATGGGTAACGGGCTGGATTATTATCATATCATCAATGCTTTTCGTTAACATCGCAGTGCTGTCATCACCTTTTGTTTATATGTTGTGTTTAGTGTAATATATTTATTAATTGTTTGTCTGTTTGTCTATTTGGTTTTTTTCAGTGTTTTGGTCTTTTTTTTTTTACGTGTTTTCAGTCATAGCGTTGTCAGTTTATTTTCGACTTGTGAGTTTGAATGTCCTTATAATAACTTTCGCCTAACTGTTAATATTTCAAATAATAGTAAAACATGATACTGAATTAGTGACACTATTTTCCATTGTAAAAATGAAAAAAATCACGGCTACTTGAGACTGGGACTGATTTTTTCAGAGAAGAATTTAGCGGTATGATATTCAAAGCAGACTGAGTGTGAACATTCTAATTTTGAAAGATCTAGGACATGGCTACGAATATCTTGGTAAGAGACTTTACAAATCGTATATCCATGTAGGCTACTAATTTTCCGCCACTTGTTTCACATCAATTCGTATTTATTAGTTTTAAATTCTAGGAGATACATATTTGAATATGATATTGATCAATGTCCATCTGCTTATATCATATGTAGATTTATTTTTGTGCTGTTGGGTTTCTATCTTATTGACATTTATTCACCTTTTTTGAATACGAAAAGTAGAACAGAATTCTGAATCGCATAAACGACGTATGTATGATCTAGCCTGGGCTCTTGTAATGTATTTCAAAATCATAGTCTCATCATGATGTGTCCTGCTATTTATTTCAATACCTTATGCTCCAAAATCTTTTATTTTAAATTTATTCCTCTGTTTTTCTTTCTTGAAAACATGCCTATATAGATGAGTTTACCAAGAAGAAAAGATGTCAATTCTTTCAGTTTCCCTTTTCCGTTTCCGTTCCGTATTCCGTTCTGTTTTCCGTTTCCGCCGTTTAGTAACACCGAGTTTGTCGTCGTTAGTTCAAACGATGCATTTCTTTCTAACTTTAACATTACATTAAATCAATTATCTAAACGTGTTCTTGCTTGTCAAAACTCAAAACATTGTCTAAAATTACTCAACATTTCTATCCCCTCTAACCAAACGAGGCATTTGTTTCTGCTACTGTTACGTTTAACAAACTATAACAAACGGCACACAACGTTTACCACATTATGGTTAGAAAGAAATGCACTCTTGATAGATATATGTGAAGTTGTATATGATTTACAAATGGTGCGCTTTTATTTGTTAGAAAGCAAGGAAATGGGGATGGTAAAGTTTATGTATATTGCTATCTTACATAAGTACTAATCCAGTGACAAATCTCATTTTGTGGTTTCATTTCCAAAAAAGAGCAATCAAACATATCAGTGTCCACTATGAGGAAGTTTTTATAAGCATTGGGTCCCTCTTTTTTGAGTTAGTGCAAGTCTCTCAAACTGCCCACACAGTGGTCATCGTGTCAGCCACTGTCTCTTCTATGCACTGTACAAGCTCCGTCACAGCTATAAACCTGTCTCTCTGAGCTCTTACCACCTTGCCCACAAATCCAACTGCTTTATTTCTATGTAGATATTTCAAATGTATGATTTCACTCGGACCTCCTACTAAATATAACCAAATAAACGGAGAATGTGTCCATGGGACACCAATAATGCCCGAGCTAGCATATATAACATTATAAAGGGTCATGTTGGGACGTACGTGTGTACGGACGGACAATGGTAACACTTAATGCCCACTCCGAAGCGGCAGGGAATAAAAAAAATCGGACGTTTTTATACTAAAAATGTGCATACATTTGTACCCGACCGATTCCTGGTTATCCCTACGACCCATATACGATCAGGTCGATCTGGTTTGGTCGAGATCAGACTGAGATCGTGAATAGTTGAATTGGTCTAGCTAGTCGAGTAAAGATCGTGTAAAGATCGTGAATTGATCGGAATTATCGAATAAGTTTTCATTTTGTTGTCGGAATGGAGTCATTAAGGAGTCGTGAATGGTCGAGTTAAGGTCGTTTACAGTCGGATGGCGGTCGGGTAGAAGTCGTAAACAGGCCCGATCAAGAATTTGGTTGAGCTTGGTCGTGGAAATTTGGACAATCGGGATCATCGAGTTGATCTGATCGGCAGTGTGAAGCTAGCTTAAGAAGTAAATAAATGCGATTTGTTTTCGCTAATCTATTCTGCTATAAAAGATCGCTCGCTGATAAGATAAAACAATGACATTATTGAATAATAAGTTTTGGCAGCGTAACAGCTATCAGACCACTTAGACTCAAATCCAAATAAAAGTGATGCACCTTCAACAGGCATGACATTTAACTGCATGTACATCATTTTGGAAATGTATGTATGATCGAGTAATTCTTAAAGACAGAAATGTTTATGAAATAGGCTGATTGAAACTGACAGAAACAGTGTTTATTGTGTATTGGTATTTCAGTAAGGGCGTTCCGATTAAACACGCACGTCAAATCAAACAAGAAAGTAATATGGGAACATTTTTTTTATGCCCCACCTACGATAGTAGAGGGGCATTATGTTTTCTGGTCTGTGGCTCTGTTCGTTCGTCCGTTCGTCCCTCCGTGCGTCCGTTCAGGTTAAAGTTTTTTGTCAAGGTAGTTTTTGATGAAGCTGAAGTCTAATCAACTTTAAACTTAGTACACGTGTTGCTTATGATATAATCTTTCTAATTTTAAAGCCAAATTAGACTTTTGACCCCAATTTTACGGTCCACTGAACATAGAAAATGAAAGTGGGAGTTTCAGGTTAAAGTGTTTGGTCAAGGTAGTTTTTTGATGAAATTGAAGTCCAATCAACTTGAAACTTGGTACATATGTTCTCTGTAGTGTAATCTTTCTAATTCTAATGCCAAATTAGATAATTACCCAATTTCACGGTCCATGGAACATGGAAAAGGATAGTGCGAGTGGGGCATCCGTGTACTTTGGACACATTCTTGTTTTACAGCAGATTCCAACGAGTATGAAGCTATATGTAAATTCCTTGCTAGCTCAACCATGAAATCATTATTAGGTAAGATACACAAGCCTTTGGGTGGAGTCAATAGTTAAATAGAGAACCAATCAGACCTAATGACAGAATATAAACATTGTTAAACTAGTTTTAAAAGTCAGTTTAAAAATAAGTTTGCAACCTAAATTTAGAATTGATTGATAATTATAAGCTAATTCATAAGCATTTTGTAGGTGTGTTTGATTTGCCAATGTTATTTCAATCAATTACTCAGTTCATTTGTAAATGCAGTTATGTGTATATTGTTTACAATGGTACAATCACGCCGTAAATATAAGGTTTATGACCCCTTCTGTAGCCTTTGAATTACGAATTTTTCAAACAGCAATAGTATAAAAACAGCAAAGATAATGAATAAAAGAGACGGCCATTTTGTACATAATTTTTTATACAAAGGGGAAAAAGAAATAAGTTTTTTGTATACAATCCACAGATATTTTTGTGATAAAATTTTAAGCATAGATTACTCACTTGATTTTCTATGATGTGCTAGCGTTAATTTTTTTGCAAAAAGTCCTAAACCACCTTTAAATTAAAAAATCGTGTTAAGTTACGAAAGTCGAGCGCACCCTAGACGGTTTACTTGAATTTGTCCATATCTATATTTGTTTAAATCAATATCTAAATTTTTAAACTTGTTTTTAAATATTGAAATCATTGCTATCACTGCTTGCAATAATCCTCTATCTATCAAGCACCAAATTGCCAACTATGACAGTACAAGGGGAAATGCTGCAGATTTTCTATAAAACCATTTGTTAAGCATTTAATTAACACAAGGGTACATCATCCTTGAACAAATCATTAACTGTAACTGCGCTTCTAATCTATTGTAACACATTTTTTTCTAATTCAATCAAAGACTATAGGAAATGAAATTTAATTTGTTGTTTAAATAAACCTGTTTGTATGAAACATACATATTAAAAATTATAAATAGGCAATTGATATGAGTGTTTTCATTGGATGATGAATTGGTGCTATGCTCCTCTCAATTTTAAGGTAATAATCATTTCATGGTTGAGCTAGCAAGGAAGCTAACCAAAGAATCTACCTGTAGCTTCATACTCGTTGGAATCTGCTGTAAATTACTCAATTAACTTCAAATAGAAAATTAAAAATAATCTTTTGAAGTAAAGATTATTTTTAACTGCAAGATCTGATTAAAAAAGTGTCCTTGAAATGAACAAAAAGTTGTTTACAAATATTCATTTCGGATGATCAACCGAGATGTCGCCATTTAGATATAAATATTTTGTACTTGACATAGCGTTTAAATAAAAAAATGGATGAACATAAATATAGACTTGTTGTCGTAGATCTCTTGAACGATTGTTAAAAAGAATGGATTATGGACGCAGGAAACGAATTATTTGTAATATTCTGATTTTAACCATTTTCATTTTAAGTGTCAAAATTGAAGTAGAATATATATATCAAAAATCCATTATTAAACCACTCAAGTTGTATTTTACATTTTCTGATCTTATCGTTTTTGATGTACAATTACGACATTATTGCCTGAATACATTTTCCGCCACTGATCAAGAACTTGGATTGGTATATAAACACTTATAAACTACATTCCCTGGTATCATTTCCAGTTTAACTGCATAAAACAAGGTAAGTAACCCCTTTTTTTTTATAGATATTAACATCAAATCTAATATTATGGGTCGATATTACGATACTGAGTCGTTACATGAAATATTTCATGTCTGAAACGATGCACATGGGCTCAATATTTTTTGATATCCGTTTGATTTCCATTAAAATTAGTATGATATTTAATTTATGAAATAAAATGAGGCCGAAATAAGTATTTCGTATAGTTTTTATTTCGTCGATGTTACATGTACATAAAACCTACTATTAAAAACCTCAAAGTACTAAAACAAAAAAAAAGAATTTAAAGGCAATAAACTCAAAATCAAAAACAATATTTTTAGATTATATTGCGAAAAAAATTTCATGAATGCGATACAATAAATGTTTAAGTCCACATAATGATTTGGACTTTTTCACAGTATATGATTATAGTGTCCGGCCAAGATCGTTTTTTTTTCTCGAGTGAATTGGTTCACTTTTTTCGATATAACATGCGAACAGACCAATCTACTGCTATAGACTTTATCGGTTTTCCCGCTTGACTCGAGAATATCATGTCCCGCTTGAACTATGGACGTCACACAATAATCGCTTATCCATTGGGGCGTCATATATTTCCTATTATGACGTGATAATTTTACGGGAACTTAAGTGATGTCCGGTAATGGCGGACACACACATGGGGCGATAAGGTATATTTCTCGAGTATAACAGTTTTGTTCACGTTTATGAACACTCAACAGGTTTTCAGCACAAACGAAGACCAATATCCTTGTTATCCACGGAAGCGTAAAGGTGCCTAACATTTTTAAAAATATTTTATAGAATTTATACCGAAGATAATAAAAGAAAAAAAAGAGAAAAGAATCTGAAATGTAGTTCTAAACTGGTTTCAATTTCTTGGGGTTATTATGTTAAAAAATGAAAAGCTAAAACTGCGTAATCTGCATTTCAATGTACCTTAAATTTGACGGAGTTGCATCCTAAATTTTGTAAATACTCGACAAACTACGAAAAAAGTATGTTATTCTTGTATTTAAATAAAAAGTATAATTTGCCATGGTGTTGTCCATTGTTCTCCGACTTCTATTTTTTAGGTGCAATTTTCACTGGATTTATGAATTAAAATGCTAGCTCCGTTTACATAAGTAAATTTTCAAATTATGATATAACTATTTTTATTCCTAAACAAAAAAAAAAAAAAAAAAAAAAAAAACACATCGTATTCCGTGTAATTGTTAAGCTATTCTGAAAACAAAAGTACTATCCCTAATCAAATGACAATATCAAAAGCTCAAAAACACCAAACGAATGGACGACAACTGTCATATCGATACTCATGATTAGGTACAAGCATTTTCTTATGTAGAAAATGAAATTAAACCTGGTTTTATAGCTATTGTTGAATGTATCAACCAAATATAACAATGATGAGTCTTTACTGAGTTTGGTCATAAACAGAGATTCATAGCAATACAGGAATATATGTGCAATTTATCATTATATATTTGTTTAAAAGGACTGCAACGGACAACGAAAAAAAACTCCAGTAAAACATTACTTAATGATATCATTGTAGGTTAAACTAGAGAATTACAATGATTGCATGCCATTCTATTACTGTTAGCTCTGGCGTGAGGAACTGTATCAACCGTGTGGGCAACAACCGTGACGGTCATAACTGACTTGGTACAGGCATTTTCTTATGTAGAAAATGGAATTTAACCTTGTTTTAAAGTTCTTGTTGAATGCATCAACCAAATGTAACAATCACGGGTCTTTACTGAGTTTGGTCATTAACTGAGATTCATAGCAAAACAGGAATAAATCTGCTATTTGTTATAATTATATATTTGTTTACAAGCCTTGCAACGGACAAAGAGAAAAATACCCCCAGTAAAACATGAATGACATCATTTTAGGTTGAACTAAAGAATTACAATATGCTTGCCGTTCTATTACTGTTTGCTCTGGCGTTAGGAACTGTATCAACGGGACCAGTTGACAAGAGATGTGCTGGTATGGATTCATCATGCTGTTCCATTCAGGATGGTACACAGGTCCTGGATCTCAGGGACGCACGTTGTCAAACGCAAACAAGAAAAAGAGGTAAGCGTATAAGAATTATTGTGCCTTTGATGATAGTCTGGTACACAAGATGCAAAAGAAAATGTTTTGAATATTTTATCACTGCTGTGTGTAGTATTATGCTTACAATGTAGATCTTCGGGTAACCAACAGTACAGACAAACAAATGTGGAAACCTGAGATATGCAGCGTACAATTTCTGAAGTTACCATACCTTCTTATGGTTATGATTTAATTTCCTTAATTTTGTAAAACTTTGATGAGAAAGCAATCAAAAATATAATAAAGTCAACGAAAAAAGTCATTCATTGGACAACGTGCTGTCAACAAGGATGTATACGAGCTTTCTTCGTGGGCTATCATTATTCAATCACTTTTCAGAATTGAATTTCTTGGATATTTATTGATAATTAAATAGGCAAAAACTCAAACAAAACTAAAAAATTAACAATAAAAATGATATATGTGATTCCAAAACAGTTTTTATTTAAAAGTTGAATTTAACGGTTTTTATATTGCAATGAGAAAAAAGTAATAAGCAATCCCCGTTCTAGAGAACTTTCTTGGATGTACGAGCATTGTTTGCTGTGCCTGTAAACTTTATTTATGAAAGTGTTTCATTTGCATATTACTATATTGTTTTTTCATACAGATTTTCTGGTTCAATGAACAGATGAAGTTAAGTATCCTTTACTGACTAGGACTTTTGAATTCGACATTTTGCATTTACAGATCTTTTAAAGAAGAGAGCATGCGAGGACAAAAACAGTTTGGTATTTGAAAATGATGGATGCGAGGTAATGTGCACTTTTCTACCTTGGGGAACCTATGGCTGTTTAGATGAAGAGAATAGAACCGAATGGTTCTACTGTAGAAACGGGCACTCTTTGTGGGATTCTACGCCTGGAGCTTGTGATAAAAGACGAGCAGGTCAGTTTTTATAGTTTCTTTAGTTCTTACATGAAAAACATATTCATTTCAGGTAACTATACTGAGCTAAAGAAGTTAAGCAACACTTTTTATTAAAATTTTTTTTTTGTTCTTTCTGGAAAAAAAATATTTAAACATCATTGATATAATCCTTAGTTTTACCTGTGATTTAAAACAGTCGTACTTTTTTTCCTGGTGATTGATTTCGCGCCATTTCCGCTTTGCACGTGGAATTGATGTTTAACATTCTGGACCTGTACTTTTAAAACAATATTAAAAATTTCTTTTTCACTAACGGTCAGAAACACACCATTGGTAAGAAAAACACATACACCTTTGAAAAAATTGCATGGGGCGTCAACCAGGCCTCCCCGAAAATGACCTTCAGAAAGCTCTTGGAATGGTTGATGTCGGAATGAGTGTTGCTGACATCGTGGCTCGATTTAATGTGCATAAGGCAACAGTTTAGAGACTAACAAAACAGATATCAACAAATTGCAACTGCACAGGATAGGTCGATATCTCATGGACAAAAAAAAACTATTGTCAAGGGAGGAGCGCTACCTTCGCTTTACGTCAACACGTGACAAGTTTTTTTTTCGGCCACAAAAGTAGTGCATTTACTAAGGATAACTGCTGGTATGCCTGCCAATCCTTCATTGGTACACTTAGGGCATGGCTGAGAAATTGATTTTGAATAACACTATACTCATTTCCGCATTTTGACCCTCCCGCGCTCCATACCAAGAAAAATCCTCATGGATGTGAGTGATAAACATTCATATTGCTTCTAACATGTCATAATTCCATTTTGTTATTCTTAATATTATATGTTGCTATTTTTTGTTATAAAATAAAATTTCACATTTTTGTTGCTAAACTTTTTGGCTCAGTATAGTTTGCAGTGTTTTCATAATTTAGTTGATAGATTGGTTGACGTCATGTAGATAATTTATCACGAGAACATTTTAAACACTTAGTCAAATAAGTATGTTCTACAGCAAGAGTAGTGGCAAATTTCAAAAGATCTACAAAAAGAGAGTATGATTGAAAGAACGGACAAAAGTCTTGCAACAGAGCACATGCTTACAATGTAACAACCACAATGTACTGGAAAGTTCTTTAATGTATTGATAGCGCGTTGCATTTGATGACAAGCTTCTTTCTGCCCGAATATATCTCTGTTATCATTCACAGTGTAGTGTAAATTCGATGAACCCTCAACAAATTTATCCTTCTGGAATGGTTGTTCACATAGCAAAACTCACTAGTCCATTTTCGGTGTCAATAAATTACAGTAGACGCAACTGTTGTATATCGATGTTTAAATCGCATGACGCCATTAGAAAGATAAAAATCAAGGTAAAGAACAAAAACCAAGGGAAATGCATGAACCCCAAAAATAGAGATGAGATGCGACGGAAAGGGTGAGCATCTACTACTATGTATATATCTCCGCCATGAAAATCCACACTTAATCAATATATCACAATGGGGAATATGACACTATCAGTAAATATACAGATTGAACGTTAGTTCTGGTATCCTATGCTCAAAGATTGCAAAAGCATGTCGCTAGGTAGTTCAGACGCAGATATAACTTAACAATTCAATTTATTTTTCTGACATCAAAATTTCATTGAAATAAAACTGTTTAAAAAAAGAGTTATCAACTATTTTAGATAAAAAAAAAAAGACGTCAGCTGATCTCCTAAAATGTTGTTCTTAAATGTCAAGATTTTGTTACATCTTACATGTACAAATTGCATCTTAATTTATATAATGTAAAACGGTTCGTTATCAAAATAATAAAAAAAGATATGTATACTAGTACATTCATTGAAATCATGATTTCATACGTATATTGATAAATGATGACCAATGACAATGTTGCTTTTTTATTCTACAGATACCGACCTTTGTACAAAGTGAAGAAGATCGGATGTATTACATTTGACGATCCAATAATATAGATAAAAAACGAAACTGACCTGTAATCACACATACAATTGATTTTAAAATAAAAAATTTTTTTTCACAAAGTTGTCATATATGCAGCCCTTTCCTGCGCTTTTTATGTTTTTTTATCTCTCAACACATGCATTACCTTAAACATTATAATAATTTTAAAACACAGCTGTATTCTCATGTACCAAAATTGTAACTTCAAAATAGCAGTGCCAACTAACTGTGTTACATTTGTCAGCCTAAAAATGACAACACCTAATAAATTATTGCCATCGTTTATCTTTATGTTATTCCACCATCTATTGAAGCGCCTCATGACCTAAAATCGAAACAATACTTAATGCTCAGGATCACAGCAGGGTATCATTTCAAGACTATCTATATTCTGATAGTGTACTCAGAAAGATTAATACCATCCTGCAGCTAAAGTACATGAACGGTAACAAGTGCCTGTTTTCTTGCAGTTTATCCAATTGATATAATCAATATGGTATAAACATACAGACAAGATCACAAACTTAGTATAATTTCTTAACAACAATACAACAAACAAACTTTAAATTTTAATTCACACTATCCCCTTACAACCACCCCTTTTTTTTAAAGACAAAAAAAAAAAAAAAAAAGAAACAAAGAAACAAAGAAACAATTGAAACTCAAATAAATGACATGTCTAATATCTTGTGACGAGTATCTTTTATATCTAATGTTTTGTAGCCCAATCATAAGGGAGAATTTACAGATCTCCTTTAATAATATGTAAAAGGAGGCAGAAGCTACAAAATAGAAACTCTTTGGGAGAAAAGAGACAAAATCATGGAAAAAACGAAAAACTATTAAAGGACAAAGAACAGTATACCCATCTATAGAGGAAAAAAAACGACTGAGCAAAACTACAACAATTCTTGAAAACACGTAGAGGATGAATTATATGTCAATGTTGTTTTGGTCTAAAGTGAAGAATATATAGATTCTTCGGTTGAAGTATTGCAGCAATGACAACTTGTGAACGGTACTCATCTGAAACCATTGAACCAAAAGCTCTTATACTTTGAAAGATTGTTTGCCATTGTTTTTAGTTGACCATATAATATCAATTGAAATTATTTCAATTGATATTTTATAGTGTGTCTTTCTATGTTGTAATGTTACACAACCATTTCAGTTTAGGTGAAGGTTGGCGCCTGATAAAACGTCTAAATCCGCTGCATTTATTGCACCTGTCCCAAGTCAGGAACTTGTTGTTCAGTGGTTGTCGTTTGTTAATGTTTTATGTATATAGATTATATCGATGTTCTTGTTTGTGGGGCTCTTTATAGCTTGCTGTTAGGTGTAGACTCCAATTTGACGGCCGTACTTTGAACAATAATTGTTTATTTTTTACACATTATGACTTGTATGGAGTGTTGTCTCACTGGCACTTATACAACATCTTCTTATTTATATATACCGTCGTTTTGATTTTATTTGATTTTTAAGCACTTGACCATTTTTGCTATTGTACACAATAACACCTTGTGATTTTTTGAAAAATTGTTTGCACATGCGTATTCACAATATGAGGTACAATGAATAAAAATTGATAAGATTATAAGGATACTATTCGAAAATTACAATTTATTTAGTTAGTTACATAAAGCTTCAATTGTTACTTCTGTTTTATTTTTAACTTTTTGTGAAGGGTAAACTCATACAGGGACCTTTCTACACTTATCCAATCTTTAAAATTCTATCTCACCATAATTTTAGTGGTCAATATGTTCTTAAAATGTAGCATTAAAATATCAGCACATTACCATTAAGTGTTTTATTCACAAAAATCTCCAACGCATCATAAATTATTAATGGCCGGTGGCCGAATGGTATACGTACTGCAAGTACTGTATAACTAGCATGTCAACCTTGAAATTGTAAATTTGAAATCGGCAATCCTCGGGTAACTCCGCTACTCTCGCCGAGTAGTGACGAATGGTGAATTTGAACTCCACATACATGTATGACAGGTGCGTTCGATTCCAATATCAATTGATTAGGATTGGAAGTTTTCCTACTGAGGGTCGATATGTCTCTCCTTGCACTCCTGTTTCCTCCACAAATAAAAAAATGACCATCTCGAAATAGCCAGTACTACTGGATGTGGCGTATAGAAAAATAATAAATCTACTGCACTAAAAGCAAGAAAATGTCATAATTTCTCATTATGATTTCATTGATAACCAAACATTTTAAACTTGTGTACAATAGTATAGTATGCCGAAAAATGTAAAACAGTTTTTCTCATTTTTCTGAACAAAATGTATGTAGTTCAGTTTCCTTTATTTATATAAAAATAAGGTGATTCGGTATGATTGCTAATTAGACAACCATCTTCCAAAGTTCGAATTGAGTGGATGTAAGCAACCATAGACAATCGTACGTCCTTCAACATGAGAAAAACTCATCCCCTTTAGTCAGATATGAAAGGCCTTGACATGAAAAATAAGAAATAATTCAATTGAGAAAACTAACGACATAATCTATAAAAAAAAAACCATTTACAAAAAACAAATATGACAGACTCGATCCACTGAACCAAATATGACAGACAACCACTGAACTAAAGGCTCCTGACTTGGGAGAGACACATACAGAGGGTTGGAAATGTTTGTGAGCGCTCAACCTTCTCCTAACATGGGACAGTGCATGGCGCAACAGCACAGCAAACTACAAAAATCAGTTGAAAAAGGCTTCATTCATCAGATCGATACAAAGCAGAATAACATCGAATAAAAACACAGACCGGGCAGGGTATTTATACATCCCTCATTCCTAACAACAAATAAGACACTCAGACCGGGCAGGGTATTTTATACATCCCTCATCCCTAACAACAAACTTCGATCTTCTTATTTTAATATATTTCACATTAAGACAATTCTGTATTGTGTTTAAGAAAACATGACAATGGGGGGTGTCAAAGAGAAAACAACCGGACCAAAGAGCCGAAAACAGGCAAAGGTCACCAATGGGTCTTCAACATAAGAAAAAATATCAAATAGAATTAAAAACCAATTGTTCAGAGAACAATTGAAGGTCTTTCCACTAGTAAAGATCTATTTTGATATTGAAATATGAAAAATCCGTTTAAAATGTTATTTCCTATGGCTTTATGATGTATTAATATGAATTTAAAGCAAAGGCCAAAATCTAGAACGTCCTATTAACCTATGATCTTGACCTCAATTTCAAGGTCACAAACCAAGGACCTTAAATCAAAAGACCCTAGGTCTTTAATATGTTTGGTTAAAGAGTAATATCACTTGACGCGTAATTCTAAATGTAAGATTGGCAAAAACTCCCATTTATTGTCTGCGCACCCTTTCAACCAAAATATACAAGTAAGAACATGTCGCAACTAACAATTTATGAAAAATTATTTGTCGATATGTCATACGATATATAAAAATAGGTGAAAATAAGCCAAAATCAAAATTTAGAATATGACCTTGACCTTTGACCTTGACCTCATTTTCATTTTTTTGGACCAAGGACCTTAAATCAAAAGACCCTAGGTCTCTATCACTTATGGTTTACAAGTTAGAAATGCAAATCACTTATATCATATGCATATCTGGAAAGCTTCGGTCCAAATGAATTGCCTAATCCTTAAGATGTTACGAGCGATTTGGTAAAATAAATTTGTCGTAATCTTTTACGGTTGCGAAGGACTAGTGGCCACAAGTAAAACAGTGTTTGGGGAGATAACTCTTACAACGTAAAGTATTTTGTTACACAGTTGTAAATTTTTAAAGCGTATAAACTATACAATATCATATTCCAAATATCTAAGCGACATCTTATGAAACAACAATACTACGCAAGAAAAAAAATTAGGCGGAAGAAAAAAAAAAATAATCAGAACAAAATCAATAGGTCTTTCAACGGAAAGGTGGAAAGACCTAATTAGAGAATAATTCCTAACTTGGGACAGGCGCAAAAATGGGGCGGGCTTCAACATGTTTTGTGAGATGGAGTTATGATCATTAGGTGATGAATTTTGTCGAATTTTAATTTGATACTTATCTCAAGAACAACAAAATAACTTTTAAGGAAAAACATTCTTATCAGCAAAATTGGTAAGCCGGGTAAACAAAAAGCAATCTGATTGGAGCCGTTGGATGAGTCCTTATAGGAGTTGTTGCCCTTTTAAAAATTTGTTGACTAATTTTTACAATGTACAAATTATGTACAAAAAATTAAATGCAGTTAAAATTGATATCAACATAACAAATCTTAACCATGTAAGCTATTTGGTCACTTTGGAGGATCTAGTTTCAAGTCAATGAACAACTTGTGACATGACCGCCATTGCTAAACATAGAAGAGACTGTAATCTTATTACGACTCAGTGTGTCCATGTAGACTGAAGAAGGATCCATATATTCATTTGTACTCAATGTTCGCCCGGCAGTAAGAAACTTGCTAATGGAACATAATTTTTTTTGCTATGTGGGATTTTCACATACATGCATCTAACCACGTTCAATCAGAATCTGGTCAATGAGGGTGTATATGATTCAGTCGACTCACATTTATGTTCTGAGCAGAACACATGTGCACGTATAATCATAGTTGAATTGGTGGCTTCTCAAACATGCATTATATTTTTGATACTGTAGTATAACCTATCGCGACATTTTAATCAAAACATAGCAAAACATTAAAAGAAATTAAACTATGATTTTGCGACATTGTACTGAAACTACAACCAACAGTTAGTTTGCATTGATCTTATAAATAGATATGTAATCGCTGTTTACCTTTGAGACCAGTTCCAAGAATAGTTCTCATTTGAAAATAATTTCCCTGTGACATTTTTCCCTAAGCATTTATACAGTGACTTAGCAACGTGGATCCCCTCTGTGTTATGTAGAATATTTCGAACCAGGTTACGTTCAACAAACGGTTAAGTCCTGTTAAGGATACCAAATTGTTATGGCTTCTTGGAACCAGTCGTTTATCTGTTATTGTTACAGTGTAATAAATTCGCATATTGGAAATCACCATATTGGAAAAAACAGTTTGTCACTTATCCAACAATTAAAACAACTTAAAGTGATTGACGATCTGATTTGTGCATCCGTAATAACAAGCTATTTAAATGAGGATGCACTGGAAAGTTTGTGTAGCTTCATATTGTCTAGTAACAGTAAGTATGTTTATTTAGCTGCTTATAATTTTGTTTGCAAACAAATGTGTTCGTAATTATAAATTTATTAATTAATTTATTTGTTATTTATTAAGTTGTTCATTTAGTGATTCAATAATTTATTAGTTTATTAATCTTTTTATGCGTTTAGTATTTATTTCATAATCATAATCGTTCATCTACTGACATATGTACATTTTTAAAAAGTATATATATCTTAAGAATCAAAATATATGTAAAATTTGATAGAACCTAAATACTTTTTGGAATAATCAACCTGTAAAACAACAAATAAAAATATTTTGTCAGTTCACATAAAAAAATAATTGAGAAGCCTTTTGTTTAATATTCATAAATTTGAGGATTTTGAATACAGTACATACAATACCGTTAATGACAAGGAGATCTTAAACGTTTGTCGTACTAAGGTCAAGTTTAGGATTTTTTGTCAATTTGTTGGACTCCTTACTTTTTCACTTACGATACAGGGTTCAATATTTTGTGCAAATATAAGGCGAAAGTACGAGTCAGCCTATTCTCGCCACCCGAAAAGATGTAATATCTCGAAAAGAAGCTCCGTACCTATTAAGTTTTAGCTTATTTTGTTCCTAAACAAAATGCTCTTCAGACTTATAGTGTCAATTTTAAATTCTATTATTTTTTATTTCACCTTAGTACATCATAAATACTTTATAATCGTATTACCTAAGGTCTTCAAACAAATACGGGTTAACTTCGGAATCAATCGTACGAATAATGTGAAGGTGAATCGTATTCTAACGGACATACAGTATGTGAAAACGTGACAAACATACTATTTGCAGAGACGTTAAGCACGATATTGCGTCTCAAATGGTAACGTCAAATTTTTACGTTTTACGGCGATTACCGATTATTTGGGATAATTTTTGTATTTCGCTTTCAATTTTTGTTTTGCACATCAATATGGATACTTCTTATAATGTTTGTTGTACTGAATATGCATTGAATATTTCCCAATGAAAGTAACGTAAGCAACAAACAACAAAATATATCGTATTTGGGTAATGCATATCTTTATGAAATGAGAAGATATATACGGTATGATGAGTGCCAATGAGACAACTCTCTACCAGAGATCAATTGACATAAAACGTGTTAAAGTGCAATGTTTTCCCATTTAGATCCGAAAAGGAGGAGGATATATATTTTGCTTTAATATAAAAAGTTTGTCGAGAATAACAAGTGAAACGGGTCTTGCTTATAAAATTCACTATACTTTCTTTAATAGCGGTACAATATTAGATTATGAAATGAAATGATTGTCAGAAAAAAAGGTTAATTATAATTCATCTCATATGTTTACAAGCTTTGTATGATGTGGAGAGGTATATAGCCACGCTTTAGGCCAAATTTTATTTTCACTTTCAATTCTATACACATGAATCTTATTGCAGAGAAATAAAAAAAATATCGCAGTCAGTTTACGATTCCCAAATTTGAAAATTTGATAAAGATGATTTGTTATCCTCTTGTGATACAAAACTTTTTCACAACTTAAGAACCTCATCTAAAGGAACAAACCCAGTCATCGGATTTTTTTTTATGATGCTTTGTGGTCTTGTTGATAGTATTTGACTATCAAGAAAATTCTATCTGAGGAACTATATACAGATGATCCACCATAAATAGCGTACCCCGAATCGACAACGTTGAAAACGTACGAAAATCGTCCAGTGGACAAACTTGCAAGACATTTCATTTCTTTTAAAACGAAGTCGTTTTGACTACGCAAGTTATCAAAAAGTATGTTGCTGTTTTGTAAAGTTAAAGCACAATTACGGAAAAGGACTATTTAGCATGCAACTAATCTGAATTTTTAATAAATAACGTCGCAAATGACAATTTATTTGTAAAAAACGGCGAAATCCGACATTGGACATCTTGCAAGACATTTGCCAGAGGCCGTTGCATTTTTAGATGTAGTGTGAGTGCTCCAAAAATTTGATTTTGATATGGTCTATGTATGCACATATGTGAGCCGAATTTACACAAACGAAATATCATATAATCTTATATTTTAAAACCTGTAAATTTTGATAACTTAACATCTTCCAAAATCTGACCAATATGAACACTATTTGTTTTTGCCAAAAAATAGCGTTGGTCGTATCAGAAACACATATCCAGTAATATTGTTATACTTTATATATAGAGCATATCATTCATTCGAATTTTCGTGGATATAACACTATTTTGAAGAACACAAACACCCCTGCTAATGTTGTTATGTGTATAGTCTGTTACGTCTGACACGCATATTTTTGACGTTTTGTCAATATGTTGTCCTTATTTTAGACTAAAGTAAAATATGATAAAAAAAATTGTACTTTTTTTCGGAATAGTATTTACCTGTCTAGTCTATGAATATAAGTTTTATATAACTTAACTGTTATGATTTTATAGAAAAGCTGTTTATTAGTGTGGACTGGTTGATTACACGGTATTGACGCAATAACGTGCGTAACGTCAGAATACTTGGATGTATGCTATTTGCTTTAAATTCGTTAAAATAATAATCTCTTTCTGATTACAAGTGACTCAAAATAGAAAGATAACGTAGATGTAACAACACATATGCCAAATATTGTACGTAAGATACTCTAAATTGCTGATCCATAACTACTTTCTATGCATTACTGTGTTCAATCAGATTTAAATTTTAATTTCAGATTTACACAATGAACTCTAGTGTTGCTGTTATCATACTGCTCGTTTGTCTTTCAGGTAATACTTTTTTGCGTTTCGGATTATACTTTATTTCTTCTTGTTTCTATAATGGACATTTGATTAAATTTAATATATTTTGAAGAAGTTCGTTAAACTTTACATACTACTTTTACCTTCTTAACAGTTTATGTCAGATTTTATCTATTTATTGCAGTTTTGGAGATAAACTTAACACTATGTTCTATATCATCCATGTCGACCATGATTTTCGCAGGCGGGTCATTGACACATTTTAAAAACTATTCCCCCGATTACTATTAGGCTATTAGTTTGGTTAAATTTGATCAAGAGTTTCAAAGGAAAATATCTTGTTAAATTAACGGAAGACAAAAAAAAAAAAAAAAAAAAACGACAGATGACTAAATACGACGGACTCCAAATGATGAAAAAACTCACGTTGGACCTTTGGACAGGATGAGGTAAAAAGGGTAAAAAGTGTTGGATAGTTGTCTCATTGGCAATCATACTACATCTTCTTTTTTATATTGTATTTTTTAATATTTTGCATCAGATGATAAAGATTTCTTTACAAATTGAATTAAAAGGTTCCATTATAGTTTGACATAAGCCATTTATCTCTAAATTACTTAAAACACACTTAACGTGAATGATGATGACCGACCCTGCAAGGGCTGTGTAGCCTGTCAAGATCGTTAAAAACTTCCATTTGTTGATAATGATGACACCAAGGATAAAAAGGATCGATATATCTCCCCTTCCCGACTTTTGTAACAGTCTAGACAAAAAAATTTTGTACGTAAATCAATTTGTGACGAAGTAATTTAAATTAATAAATGTTTGACAAATGATTTTTAATAAATCAATAGTTTTCAAAAGATTAAAA
The DNA here is from genome assembly GCF_965363235.1 of Mytilus galloprovincialis. Taxonomy (NCBI): domain Eukaryota; kingdom Metazoa; phylum Mollusca; class Bivalvia; order Mytilida; family Mytilidae; genus Mytilus; species Mytilus galloprovincialis. Next base: position 21,232,411 of record NC_134843.1, read on the forward strand.
AAAAACAGCAATACTTCACGTTGTGAATGATGGCCATTCTTCATTGACGAAATTATCTGTTTAATCGGAAAATGTTTGTGCATGTGGTATTAAAGAAGAACTTTGCCTTGAATTGCTAGGAAATTTCATAACGGTCAAAACATATAAAGGTATCATATTTTTTGAAGTTTTGTGATACCAAGTACACTTTCTTTCAGATATGTTTCTTTTTATGTATTAATATGTGTGTTTCCCCTAACAATTCAAAAAATATTATACATTCATTTCATTCACGAAATATTAAGCAATTTTGACCACATTCACTACTTATTATTGTCTAATAACAGCTGTAACAAGTAAAACTGTGAGCTACTGGTCAATGATGATACCCCCGCCGAAATATTTTGGTAAACAGGAAGCTGTTGAGTAATGAATTTGAAAACCCATCACACGTTATAGCTGATTTATATAAACCCTGAAACTAAATTTCAGAAATCATTGCATGTATTGTAGTTCCTGAGAAAAATGTGACGACAATTTTCAACTTGGCTATCATGTTAAAAATGATACAAGTGTCCGGTAAATAAGAGGTTGAAGTTGTTGAGTGATGAATCTGAAAGCGCATCACACGGTATAGCTGACTTAAATAAACCCTGAAACCAAATTTCAGAAATCCTTGTACATGTTGTATTGTCGTTCCTAAGAAAAATGGGACGAACATTTTCAACTTGGCTAATATGTGTAAAATGATATAAGTGTTCGGTAAATAGGAAGTTGTTGAGTGATGAATCTGAAAACGCATCACACGGTATAAATTACTTAAATAAACCCTGAAACCAAATTTCCGAAATCCGTGACGAAAATATGCATGGGACGGACGGACGGATGGATGTATGGATGGACTGATGGATGGTCAGACAGAAGTAAAATAGTATACCCCCACTTTTTGTTTAAAGCGGGGATATAATAAGTGAACACGATAGTCATATTACCACATTTTTCATGCGCTATTGCATAACGTATATGTCCCCTGGTATTTGGTGGGGCTGTGTATAACGTATATGTCCCCTGGTATTTGGTGGGGCTGTGTATAACGTATATGTCCCCTGGTATTTGGTGGGGCTGTGTATAACGTATATGTCCCCTGGTATTTGGTGGGGCTGTGTATAACGTATATGTCCCCTGGTATTTGGTGGGGCTGTGTATAACGTATATGTCCCCTGGTATTTGGTGGGGCTGTGTATAACGTATATGTCCCATGGTATTTGGTGGGGCTGTGTATAACGTATATGTCCCCTGGTATTTGGTGGGGCTGTGTATAACGTATATGTCCCCTGGTATTTGGTGGGGCTGTGTATATCGTATATGTCCCATGGTATTTGATGGGGCTGTGTATAACGTATATGTCCCCTGGTATTTGGTGGGGCTGTTTATAACGTATATGTCCCCTGGTATTTGGTGGGGCTGTGTATAACGTATATGTCCCCTGGTATTTGGTGGGGCTGTGTATAACGTATATGTCCCATGGTATTTGGTGGGGCTGTGTATAACGTATATGTCCCCTGGTATTTGGTGGGGCTGTGTATAACGTATATGTCCCCTGGTATTTGGTGGGGCTGTGTATAACGTATATGTCCCCTGGTATTTGGTGGGGCTGTGTATAACGTATATGTCCCCTGGTGTTTGGTGGGACTGTGTATAACGTATATGTCCCCTGGTATTTGGTGGGGCTGTGTATAACGTATATGTCCCCTGGTATTTGGTGGGGCTGTGTTTTTCAGTCTTTATTTACTAGCTATGTTGTGTTTTGTATACTGTTCTTACCTTTTGATTTTTCTGTTTTGCCGTGACATTATCAAATTATTTGCAACTATAATTTTCCCAATGATATCTTTCGACCCTCTCTTCATTGCTCTTCACAAAATGTATTTTTTTCATTTTATTCTTTAAGGCATGATAATAAATGAAAGCGAAGGGTTAAAAATAACCTGTAAATGGGGATGTCCGGTCAAAAAAGTTTGTAACTCCTGTTGTGACCACTTACAGAAGGGATGTATTGGTGGAACTTGTACGGGTGGATGGATTAAAACGAGATGTGAATGTGAATGTCCTTCTGGGTATGTATATATATAAGAATTTTAAACAAGTATAGTTTTACATTTGAATACAAGGCGAAATGGGGTATACATTATTAAAACAACGATCAAACGACATATATAGTGCATCATTCATTTTGAAAAAAGTAAAATTGATGCATGTACTACTATATGATAAGCACGATTCTTCGTAGATAAAAAAAAGTTTTGAATAAACTTAAAAGTAGACAAATTGCTATCTAAATCAAAATAACTAACATACAACTGTTGATGTTTCTGTTCTTGGCATGTACCTTAAGTATTGATATAAGCATGTACGGAGATAACACGTTTGATAATTAGTATTAACTGGTTGTAAAATAGTTATTTGATATAGCAGTGCGGTTATAATTGGCATATTCTAAATGATTAGTGTTTTCTTTTTCTTTCAGATAAAAGAAACAAAATATCCAAAAAGTATGATCCGATGTCAGCGGTAATTTAGATATCGATATTAGTTCATCCTAAGAACATGAAGAGATTTAGAAGAAGACTAAATTATTGATCATATTTTTTGCGATCCCCTTTTTCGTTGTGCAAATAGAATAGATTTTGAATATTAAAGACTTAATTTGGTTTAATAGAAATTGTGTAAGACTAACTGTATACAATTTTATAATGATATTATCTGTATAATGCTACATACATTTGTTATACACATAATAATCAAAATTATTTGAAGCTGATAACAGTGACCAAGTAGTCTGTCCGATTTTGTTTAAATGGTGCATTCTGTCCGAAGTGCTTGTATGAACACGTGTCCTCAGATTAAGATTAATCAAGAAAATGAAGACTGTTTTGTTTTGGTCCTCATGACTTTATAAAAATCCTTAAAACGTTGATATTATCTAATACCAACACCTTTTGGTTATGATCAGCTTAACTGATGAAAGAAATCTTATCGCATAAACTTGTGTTGTGTTCTTGTAAATGATAAATGTAAAATAAGGAGATGTGGTATGATTGTCAATGAAACCTCTAATAATCATAGTCCAAGTGAACTTGGTGTTATAATCTAAAGATCCACATACAGCCGTCAACAAGGAGGAAAAGTCATAAAAAAGACCCTCTTGAAAAAACACTATGAATTTCGTCTGTTGGTTCGCTTTGATATAAAAAGGGAAAAGATTCATTGGAGAAACCATCGGTCTTTAAAAAATTGTTAATAAATGAATAGATCGCAACCAATCGCAAACATTGAAAAACGTGATCCTATCAATAATCAAATGTCCATTGTAAAAGACTTAGGAATAAATGAGCACTCACATACACAAACATATCATTTGACAAGGATTATATTTTGGCAAAGAGCATATGACACATACTTCTTATCCGATGGTACTTGCTTTTTTTTTTAATTTATAAAGTTTTACGAAAAATCACTTTCAACAGTCAAAACTTCAAATTTTAAATAGATTAGCTTTCTAGTTATAGAATGTGAGCTTGTTAGAGAGTAGACGTCTTACGCTTTATACCAACTCTGGTAGATATTTGTCTAAGTCTTACCCTTCCGATCACCTTCAGGTGTGTACTAACATTGGCAACATGATGCCATTTGTGGTGCAGAATCTGCTTAGAATTTCGGAGCATCTGAGATTATCCGGTTTTTGGTGAGGTTCTTATTGTTTATTCTTTGATCTATGTTGTGTTTTGTGTACACATCAACTAAACACACTGTCTTTATCCTAAGACGAGAATGTTTGAATTCCTTGCAAAAAAAAAAAAAAAAACCCGGTTATAAGTCTAATTCGGTAGGTAACTTCGTTGTGATTTTGTGGTTATATATTCTATTGATATTGAGTTTGTCTGTTTCACTTTCAGCCATTGCATTGTCAGTTTATTTCAGATTTATGAGTTTGAATGCCCATCTTGTATATTTCGCCCCCTCTTTTAAAAGAAAAAGCATTTTATTGAGTACTCTTCAATTTAACTAATGGATATAAACGTTGTCCTTGTTATCATCAATATAAATTTGTTTTATTTTTACTCTAAAGTATTTCAGATAAAGACTATATAAATATCTATTTATGTTTTACATTCTTCGATATCAAATTTAGTCCTCACAGATGACGCTCGGTTGTTGATTGCTGATCTGTTGATTTATCGATCACCTTTGAAGGTTGGACAAACGATAATGCTCCCGGTACACAGTATTTTGCGATACAATCTTCCTTTTTCGCAGGGTCCTGCAGATTCGTACACATAGAACACATCACGTTTGTCAATACACTAATGATAACCCTAGATTTGTCATCGGGTAATCCTTTAACGAGTTTGACATGATTCAATTCTTTCGTTATTCCTGTAATACAAATGTTGAATTTATCAATATTGAACGTACACTATAATGTATTACAGGTACTAAGCTTTTGAAAAAATGCCAAACAAGAGACGCTTACGCTACCAACTGGTCCTCAGAGTCACAACATTTTAGATAGTGTAAATTGTCTCAATTGTTGTTGTTGTTTTTTTTCTTCTCAAAATGAATTTGGAATGAATTTAAATGATATAACTCCTTGTACATTTACATAGATAGATGAAAATTAAAAAGATAGTTGTTAATGATTAATAATGGAGTTTTTCCCCTCATTTGCTTCCCCCCCCGACAAATGAGATTGTAGAAGTTTGGAGCTTCCTTAGTTGCTTCCCTTGAAAATTTAGGGTTGATGTAATATGTTATGCTTATCACAATACAAATGCATAATTAAAAAAAATGATATGCTTTTTAATTGCACATAAAGTATTTTTTTATTCAAGGCATAGATAAACTAAGCCGTAATCGGCATAATGTTTTGGAACTTTGGGTCTCCATTGCTCTTAATCTTTACACTTGTTTTGATTCTATTTTTTTTAACTGAGCGTCACTGATGAGTCTAATGTAGACGAAAAACGCATATGGCATACCGAATTATAAGCCTGGTACATTTGATAACTATTCGTACCTTGTTGAAGTTGAAATGTTTCCATCTTCTGCTGTTTTAGTATTGTCATCGTATTATTTTTGTTTGTTGAAAATAAAATCTATATAAATATAAATATTTTGAAATTGTACTTACCTGAGTAGCTATTTTGTGTAAAACATAAGGCTAATGCCAAAATCAGCAAGCAATGGAACAGAATGGCCATACTCTGGTACTTCTGCTGTTTACTCACATAAATGCAGTAATGGGATGCAATAGAATATGTCATTAACATAGATACATTTGAATAGCTTGAGGTAATTCAACAATTATTGTCGAAAATAAACAAATCATGGGAATAAAAACCCATTTGAAACGTTCATGTTTCATCAATTATCATAGTAAAAGTTGTCATGATGTCATGACAACATTGAAAGAGCGTATAAAGGTAATTCTTAGATAATCGTGTAGAATATTTGGGAACAGCTTTATATTGAGCCACACAACTACATTTAGGTCGTCGTTATTCAAGTAAAAATTGGAATATATTGAAAAATTTAGGAAATAACTAAATTGATCACTTGGTTGTTGTTTCCATAATATCAGATCAAATCAACAATGCATTTAATTTTTTGTTTTTCAAAGTCTGTAGACATATAGATCTGTATGTCTTTATTGTATATTACTTAAGTTTATTTGCATACTTTAAAGTCGCAAACCCCCAGAATTTGACAATTCGACAACTTGAATATTGTATCATGCTGAATTCTTCTTTCTTGGTTCTGGTGTGTAAATAATACTCTCAAAAGTGCAGTTATATTGTGTTAAGGAAGGAGAATTAAAAGATTGTAAGCAAAGCAAATAAAAAGAAGTAGCCAATACTTTAGACAAAAATCTGGCGAGCCAACAAAACACTACTCATATATATAACAAGTGAGCAACACGATACCAGCCCTCATCCTAAGTTTATCTCAGGCAATCTAACATTAAATCAGTTAATGCGTCACTAGTGACACGGCTATGTTATTCTCAAATAAAGGCAACAGGAGTATACCGATGTTTAAAACTCATAAATCGATAGAAAAAAACAACAAATCCTGGTCACAAACCAAAACCGAGGTCAATGCATTAAATATAAGAGGAGAATATATATATAAAATACGTGGATGGGTCATTAATATTACATATTCAAATTATCGTCCAAAATTGTCCCTAACCGTATGTATTATTTTCAAACACAACTGTCGTATTGATGTATACCCAACCTCTTCTTCTACTGATGAGTAATGCCAACAGCTATACATGTCAAGGAACAATCATTCATTTAACCAGTCAACCGATTGAAACAGTTAATAAATATATTAAATTATATAAGTTGTAGGATTAAGTATTGTCTTTTTTTTAGAATCATTTTGAAATTTGTCGATAGTTTCTATTCTCACATGAACTTGAATTAACCAATTTCAAAAACTGTTTACTTCGTTTGCTCCTTAATATAAGTGTTTTCTTAAGGCAATTCTTTTTTCAAATAATCCATTTCTGTGTATGTTGGAGTTTGTATTTGTTGCATTTCATAGTTTCTATTGTTCCGATGTTTTCCCTTTTTGTTGAAGTGTGTCCCTCAGTTGTAGTTTGTAACCCGCTTTTTTTTTGTAATCGAATTATGACTTTAAAACAACAGTATACTACTGTTGGATTTAAATATTAAAACTTCCAGTATCAATTTGTTTAAACAATTAGTCCATTACATTACTTGTGTGTTTTATATATTTATATATCCGATGAATACACTCTCTTGTAGAGTTGTCACTTGTTCAGACGTAATTATAACATAGTTACTTCTGTGACTTCATCTTGCATCAATTTGTAAGATTCTTTACAATAAATAATTCAGCTGATCTTTAACAACTATATCTACATACCTTATATATCATGTACTGTATTACGACGCTAGATTAAAACTGACGAGGAAAGGTAACACCAACCACCAAAGCTTTATGTTTATGTAAACTAGGGGGTCGAGTGGTCTAGCGCGCCGGATACTGTGCAGGGCGATATCTCAGTAGTATGAGTTCGAATTACAGCAAGGGAAGAACAAAACATTTGATATAGCAAATTTACAGATCAAACATTGTTTGTCTGATGTTTAGACGAATTATATATATATATACATGATATATTTATACTGCAATCAGCTATTTTCCTTTACAGATAAAGCTATACGTATAAACGTTAGCTTTATACGTCAATGACCTCAACTAACCTATAAGACCCGCCTTCTTACCGGAACTACTGTATTTCATCAACAACGTCACGTCACAACCATGACAACGTGTAGTAACATTGGTCAAACTTTTATGAATTTAAACTTGTTATGTCTTCAAATTTGAAATTTATATACAATGTTTATTAAATGTTTTTAATTAAGTTCATTTTCCCTTTCTAATTCCTTAAAATGTCAATGTCTTACTGCCTGGATTACGCTCATAGGGAAATACCCCAAAATGGTACCCCATGAGGGAAATTCCAAACACTTTTATTTAACAATATTTGCTACATATTTTTTTAATTTTGTTTTTTATTTTTTTTATCGATTTCAGTATAAAGACAATATGCGTATAGTGTAGTGAAATATGAAATTTATTTGTATTCGGCACGAAACGGGAAAATGCTCAGTACAACCTCGCATTTCCCCCGTTTCTAAGCCTCATACAAGCAAATTCAATATTTCAAGACACTATATGTATATTGTCTAATTATAAGTCTAAATTGAAAACAAAGTTCAAACCTATAACATGTTCTTGGATTAATTTGCACTTCTCATAAGTGCAAATTGGAACCACACTTTTTTTTGTCGTAGAATCATCAAATTTGGCAATAATGTACCTCTGGGGATAAATAACACAATACAAAAATAAATTTGATATGGCTCGCCCGGTTCGGCAACTGGAGTGAAAACAGTGACAAAATCCTGTAGGATATTTTTTTCTCCCATAGGATTTTTAAAAATCCTACAGGATTTTGAGAAATCCTATAGGATAAAGTCATAATCCCGTAGGATATTTTAAATATCCTATGGGATATATAAATCCTATCGGATTTATTTATCCTATAGGAAAATTTATCTCCTATGGGATAAAATTAATATCCTATGGGATTTAAAATCCTGTAGGATTTTCAAAAAAAGTGTTAAATCCGATAGGATTTTTTTTATCCTATAGGATTATCATGAAAGACTTTTTGTCAGAAACTAATGTCCCTTAGGATATTTTTTTCTCCTAAGGGATTTATTTTGTCCTGTGGGATGTTTTTTCTCCCATAGGATATTTTTTTCTCCTACCGGATTTTTTTCTCTCCCTTAGGATAAATTTTGTCCTGTAAGATATTTTGTTTTCCCTTAGGATTAACTTTGTCCTATAGGATTATTTTTTCTCCCATAGGATTAAATTGTGATACGTTTTGTCATCTAAGATGGATTCGTCAGTTTTGTTGGTATTTTACAAACGTTAACAATTGTTGTTACATAGATATTGATCACTACGTAGCTACTACGATATTTAACTCAACCTTTGTATTTAGCCTAGCTGCTACATAGATATTGATACCAGGGTTGGGTTCAATATCGTAGCAGCTACGTAGCGGCTACGTAGCTGCTATCAATATTTATGTAACAACTAGTCTATAGCTACACATTCAATAGTCAAAATCTACGTAGCACTTCGTAGCTGCTACGATATTGAACTCGACCCATCTACGTAACCGCTACGATATTGAACACGACCTTGGGTTGTGTTCAATATCTTATCGGCTATATAGATTTATGACTATTGAACGGGTGGCTAGCCTAGCTGCTACATAGATATTAATAGCAGCTAAGCTAGCTACTCGTTCAATAGTCATAAATTTACGTCGCACTACGTAGCTGCTACGATATTGAACGCAACCCTGAAAAGGGTCGTTATAGTTTCCATAATTATCGAAACGGATACATGGAAATATTACTTTATAGGATTGTGCAAATCTTGCCTTCGTATATGGTTTTCATGATATTAATTATTAATGAGTCTGTTTAATAAATGTTGTTTGTTTTACGTCCTGTGGCAAATATTTCATGTATGTTCATAACGAGAACACATTAATTATACATACATGTAGGCTTTTCATAGCAAATATAAAAGGTCGACTGAGAGAATGGACATGGAACTTGGAATGGTAATGCAAAATGAGGATATATTGAATAAAAAACAGAACTGCCTCAATTAATTGTGCAAGAGTACCAAATGTGCAGAAGTCTTCCGTGCATGAAATCTATGCTTAAATCGACCATCGTTTTTCAAGTACAGTTTTCAATAATATCAATTGGTTAAATGCATTTTGATGGCTTAAATAAAAGGGAGAGTTCTTTTAGATTGGATTATTTATTGCACTTTAGTTTTTTTTTTATATGATACTATATTTTTCTGACAGCTTCAGATTTCTCTTGGTTATGTTTTTGCACTTAGTGCGGGAAATCGTGGGTTCAAATCCCGGCCTGGTCAATCCAAATACGTCAACATTTAAAATTGCTGTTCCTCCGCTAAGCAAGTGGAATTAATAATTTAATTACACCTCTCCTCCATTACATGATATATCTGTAAAAAAGGACTGGTATGCTCGAGTGGCTAAATGATGTCTAAATGCGGAGTGTTACCTTGTGAACTAGCACGTTAAAAATCTTTCTCGACACTATCAGTCTAGAACAGGGTTCATATTCAGTATAACATTTGGAACTTGAATTTGTCTCTGGACAGGTCTGGATATAAGGCATATTCAATGTTCATTATATATCTACTAAATCGTTAATAAAAAGAGAAGTATTTTCCTTGTACTGATTTTTATTTCAAGTACTTGGTTTGATTTCCCCGAATTGATATTATAAAAATGGAATGGTTAAACTTTTCACAAAATATGTATGTGCCTTTTGTGATATTTTTAATGGCAGGTAATATGAAATTAGCTCCTTACTTTATTTATACATGGAACGTTTTTTTTTGGGCTTAATAAGGTGTACAGGGATCTCTCTATAATAAAAAAAAAAAAAAAAACAAATGACTGTAAAAAAAACTTTCAATATAATGAATGTCTGTGTTGTTGGGTTGTTGTCTCATCAATATTTACTCTTATTCCCTTTTTTCGAACCCAAAGAGTAGACTTGAGCACAGAAATATTGTCCACTCTTGACTTCATCAGCTCGACTTTCGACTTAACCTTGCTGAAAAAGTAAAGCCCCCCCCCCCCCCTATTCCTACCAACGTGAAAATTAGTTAACAGACTAAAATGGCCACTACGATGCTTTTGCTGTTGTTTTTAATCAATGCCTATTGCAGCTATAATTCCCGGTTTTGGACAGAATAAAAAGAAGTAGATGTGGTTCGATTGTGAATGAGACAACTTCAAACTATTGCTTTCCACCAAGGTTCACATGAAGCTGATGAACGCAAATTTATATAAAAAAAGAAGATGTGGTATGATTGCCAAAGAGACGAATGACATAGAAATTAACAACTATACATGTAGTTTACCTTACGGCTTTCCACAATGAGCAAAGCTTTTGTATCTAATTTCATTTTATATGATTAATGTATTGCCTTGTGTCGTTTCTTTTGTTTACTAGTATATTGAATGTCTCTGGTGGTATGAATCTTACTTCATGAAATTTAAAATTATACCCTTTTTCAATAATAGGCTACCGCAATAAAGATATCAGCTTAATAAAATAATTATTTCAGATTTTCACTCGTTCAGGAAATGTCATACGGGACAAGAATGAGTTTTAATGGCGAAAAATATTTTTTTAAACAAATGTGCATGTGTAAGCTGTTTTGTGATGTTCTATTCTATCAGGAGTTTCAGAAAAGGGGGAATAAAAACAATTATGCCAAAAAACAGTTTAACTTGCGAAGCTTTCTTTGATATTCAATGTTACAAAAATAGTTATTCTTTTGTAGATTTAGAACTTGGAACACAATTAAAAAAATGTCTATTGAAATTGGTAGATGGCAAAATAGTTAAAGAGAACATTTTATTTATTATATATACTTTATGTAAAATTAGGTGAAATTGAGGACGAGTTTCATTATAAAGTTGAAACAAAACGAAAAGTGTATTTAACGTTTTTGTAAATAGCTTCTCAAATATTGAATTGATTTTATCAAAACAAAAAGTATAAGATCAAAAATTAAATTTTCTATCAAGATTCTTTATTTCTTATAAAACCAAGTTAATGGTACAAGGAAAGATATTTTTACATATAATAACATACAGATTTTGCGCATGACAAGTTTGCACAAAACGAGCAACAAGAATGAGAGATTGGGGATCAACTTGGAGAACATACATCTATATTGATAATTCTAATTAATTTACACAAATTTTTCAATACACGAATATTTTTTGAAATAAATAATGTGCCGAATGCATATCTATAACTTGCCTTGGGTATACTTGTTATGTCCCTATTCGTACAGGAAGTCCTGTGTTGTTATTTAGACGTACCGATCCACAATATCTGACACACATTTGCAAAACAGGTCATTTGTAATATAAGCTGGAAAAATTTCATAGTTTTAGAATAAAGATAAATTAATATTTAATTTCCTACCAAAAGATATTGGTTTTTGTTTTCAATTCTTTCTCAAATTTAGATATAGAGTTGACACTGCAATGTTTTGTATCAGGTTTATTCCACTCATGAAGGAATAAACGATTCAGGGAAAGCCTGCAAAATGGAACCACAATTCATGACTAAGTAAAACTACAGTATACCTAAGGTGCATCTTCTCATTCTTTATCTTTAATCTGTACGATTCTATAGCATTCATAAATTTTAACTACCCGATATTGCTCAACTCAACCATGTAATACATTTTTACTCTAATAAACGGGATGGGGGGATTAGGCCACATGATTTACCGGTGTGTAGAAATACCGCAAAGGATTTCTTAGTGCACTATACGAAGAATGTTTTTGCACTAAAACGATGTTTTTAGATTACACAGAACATGATTATAAGAGGATATGAGTAAATACCTCATATCTATAAAGTTTGGTATCAATAGATATTGTAATTTTGAAGTTAAAGGACTTTTTAATCAACACGTGCCAGTCGGCACGTGACAAACGGCCTATTGCAAAATCCCAAATCATCATGTTCAATCAACCTTATCCAATAAACAATTGTCTTTTGATCGTTACTAATTGATTAATAAATGGTTGTTGTTGAATAAAGCTAACGGTTTAGGGTGGTATAATTTCATGTTTATTAAAAATAAATAAAAAAAAAATAATTTTGTGTTTACTTTGCCTTTGTTTTATTTTGTTTCTAAGGAAATTGCTATGTAAGCTTCTTTGTTTATTTAAAGAAGCCAATTTTGAGATACAAAGTGAGAAACAAAGCTTTTGCGATTTCATTTCCTTATTTACAATACTAGAGTTTACAGACTATCATTATACCTTGAGAGACATATGAGAGTATGTGGCGTCCGTGGGGTTCTTCAAAATCCGATTACAGAAGTAATATAGAAAAACTACAAGGGGTAAATACTATATTACGTTTTTAAGAGAGAATATAAATCATAACTGTCTTCTATGAACGATAACTTTAAAACTGATGTCAATGCTTTTTTTAACAATTCATCTTTATTCAACAATTGAAGATGAATACCATTTTATTGTATAATGTAATAAGCAGTGATGTAAGAAATATAATTCACAATGTGCATGGGAGAATCTAAATAATTTAGTTAACTTAATCATATGACTCTAAAGCCCGTTCTGCCATTATTAAGAGACGCTAAAGAACTGGACAACTGTGGAAATATATGATTTTAAGATTTGGAAATAAATGAAATTGGTGTCACAAATGGTATGTCTGCTTGTATTTGAAATTTTTTATAAATATATATGATGCTCTTATACACAATTATTAATGGTTGTTTTACTTCGCTTAGTTATAGCATTTAACAAATAACTCTTCGTATTCTTATTTTCGGCATCAAATAAAATTTATAATGGAATAAATATTTTTTTAAAGACAAGGAAAATGAAAAAAAATATATACAACAAAAATAAGCAAAAGGAGATGTGGTATGGGTGTCAAAGAAACACCTATCCACAAACGTTGAATTTGAAGTAGATGTAAGAAATAAATAAGTCATATTTACAGTCTAAAAATGTGTTTAGCCGGGGCCTGAACATCAAGCTACACATATCTATACTTGTAATGCATTTGTAGATAAGTTCGTACCCTAAATATGTTCCTCTCCTAAACATGTCGAGGAAAGTGTGTAAACCTATATGTATTTAACCTGACCACATGTTAAAGATAAACATGTTTGGTACTGCCTCTTATAAAAAAGTGAAACATTCTCAGTAAATCACATCAGAACTTAGATCAGACTAAAACCTCACTTAAACTGAATATATTTGTTTTTGTAGAACAGGAGTTTAGTATCCCATAAAACATAAATCATTATATAGAGACCTAGGCAGCAAAGATAGTCATTAGAATCTTTTTGCATTTGCCTGTGTTCTATCCTTTTAAAAACCTTGCGGTGAGGCATGGTTTCTGACATCAGAAAAATAAATGAAGTATAGGCCACTGGACGTTAAGCAACCAAGTATTAAACCTCACCTTTCCGTGAAGTGTTTACAATTATTTGTATTTTTGAAATTAAAAAAAAAAGGATAAACATTTCCAAAAACTGAAAATATTTGAGAAGACGCTATTACCTTAGAAGTAAAAAATTTACCAGACAGAATAAACACGGCAGAAACAAACAAACGAAAAAAAACCAAGAGAACAATTTGAAATACCATATACATGTTAAAATCGGTATATACAAGCGGATTATAAACGGGACAGGGTTGAGCGAACATGAATTTCTACTGATTACACTAAAGGTGGCAATCAACTGATTGAAGCACGTGTCGAGAAAATATTAGATAACTTTCTAATTAAAAATGACATAATTATAAAATTTGATTTGATGATTTTTTACAAAGTCTTTTTCTAGATGCCATATCCGTTGTGATAGTATCTTTCCATCAGGTCCTTAGTGTACATTTTTGTTCTTAGTGCACTAAGGAGGTCCTTTGCAGTATTTCTACGAATCCCATGATTTACATGTATGCTGAGGGAAAAGTCGCACATGTTTTTATAAGTAGGACGAAAGTCACAAAAATGTAATCCAAGTGTACACGTTGGGAAAAAGTCTGTGAGAAAGGTTTAAATATTTTTATTTACATCTTCATATTTTTATCTGCGAAATCATAACTTCGCTAGCCGTTAAGACGGAACAGTATTCCATACCGCAGATACCATTCAATGATAGACTTTGTAAATTTTGTAGTTCGAACTGTGTGGAAAACGAAATACATGTTTTAATGGTCTGTCCTTTATATACAGACTTCCGATATGAACTTTTTCAAACATCACGTGAACATATTAACTTTGACAGAATGAACACAGAGAAAAGATGTATTGCTCATATGAACTGTAAATACATACAAAAGTTTTTAGCTCGTGCAATAAATAGTTTTTTTATTAGAAGAAAAAAGTTTTTATGAAATTATGATTTACAAACAATATATCTTCAGTATTATTTTTGTCTTTCTTTGTGCATATTTGTTTCTTACATAAAGGTTACTGTGATGTGTTTCAAATAAAATCCCAAGTTTATATCCCTTTATTTTCTTTTGCAAAGATAATTTCAATTGACAATTTTATTATAATATCTATCATCAGAATATTAGCATTTTAATAAAGATTTTATTCGTTTATTTTGTTACTTATATCAGAGACATATAATACATATGTATTATATGTCTCTGCTTATATCAAATGTGGATATTATTTTAATTTCATCAAAGATTTACTAAACAAATCATTGATTTCATTGATAAAGATGTGTGTGTAACTATACAAATCCTTGTGGTAACTAATTCATAATTGTATATATTTTAATTAATTTTATTGTAAATAGTGTCTCGTAATTTTATGAAGGCTGGCTATCGATCTTTGTTTTAACTGTAAGACCAATGTGCGACACTATAATGAAATAATCATTATATTCATCTTTTATATTTAATCTCAATTACCAGATTGAAATTTCACACCTTATTGAACATTGCAGATGTACGCTGACCACTATGTGTATATACCAAGAAACTGCTAGGTGTGAAAATAAGATGTGTCAATGTTATGAGGACCTGTACGGGGGGCCTTAATTCTATAATTGTTCAGTCTTTTTCTGTGTTCTTTATATATAAGCACTTCGTCATTCTCTATTCCTTATTTTTTTCTCTATGTTTCTGTAGTCATTATTTAATTTCCTTTATTCGGCACTTTTAACCCATTATTCTCTATTCATCGACCCCATCCTGACCCTCTTTTTTAATGAACCGTTAGCAAATACGTCTCGAAGGTGGCAGCATACATCACAGTCCACGACATTATAAACTAGTAAGGCACACCAGAGACATATATACACATGTGTATATATGTCTCTGCTTTGATTAATAAACTAGAATAAATATACTAAAAAAATTTAAAGATAATGTATATTTTTTACAATTTCGTTCGTCCGGTTTTTGTCGACAAATGGTTCAGGTTTTTTTTTCGCAGTTTTAAGTAACGTTATAATATATATATTTTATAGAATAGCTTAAAAGCAGATACATATATTTATTTCGTGTCAAACCATTTCTTGGAACTTGTGAAGCTTTTTATGATAAATGGAATATTTTTTTTTCGATTGACCTATTGATATGATCTGCTGAAGAAGTCAAAGGTGTATTCGTCAACAGAAGGATTAAGTTGGGCACATTTTTTTAAAGAAACAATAGAAAGATAAAATTTGAAA
The DNA here is from genome assembly GCF_965363235.1 of Mytilus galloprovincialis. Taxonomy (NCBI): domain Eukaryota; kingdom Metazoa; phylum Mollusca; class Bivalvia; order Mytilida; family Mytilidae; genus Mytilus; species Mytilus galloprovincialis. The sequence continues at coordinate 21,248,326 of NC_134843.1, forward strand.
ATAAAACAAGATTCTATTTATAACAGCTTCCTTCTTGTTCTCTAAATACAATTCAAATCACATGATTATATACAGCTACCTTCTTGTTCTCTAAATGCAATTCAAAATCCATAATTTGTTTTATAAACCAATTGAAATACTAAACACATGACGAAAAAACGGTCACCGAAAAAACATATTCATAGTCAAACTGTTTGTACACACGTGCGTGATAAACGGTCCATGGTTGAATGATCATGAATTTCAATCGATTACACAGATTGCAATCAATATTGAATGTGGCACGTGTCGATAAAACATTAAATTTTGTAATTCTTAAAGATGTTATTAATATAAAATATTGAATTATTTATTTTGAAATAGTTTACTTCTATAATTCATTCCTTAGTGCCAATTATATCACATCGTCTGGTCCCTTGTACTTGCATCACTTTTTATTAAAATGTTCATCAGAATCTTTCGACAATTTCGATCACACAGATGAAGCTTTAAAAAGTTGAAAAATATTTTCACGAGTCAAACAGTTGACGTGCTTTCTTTATCATGTTTAAGCATGCGAGAATGTATTCTTAAAAAATCTAAGAGACACAGAAAACGTAATACTACTAGTATACGAAATCATTCAATTTTGCATAAAGATGATAACTCTAAACTTTAAAAAAAAAAATGTTCAGAAATATGAAACGGAAAAGATGGACTTCCTTCTTGAACAAAATACAAAACTAGTAAACGGTGAATGTATATGTACTACTGTAGACTTTGTTATGATGACCTTTAACTTAATAAATATTTATTTTTTATTATTTCAATCAACAGGTAAACCTTAATTAAATTTTTTCCGGAATAGTAATTTCTTTCCGGAAAAAGTAAGATATTTATTTGCGGAAACGTAATTTTTTTTCTCCGGAATTGTCATTTTTTTTTCTGGAAAAGTAATACCAATTTGCGGAAACGTAAAAACGCCGCTACTTATTTCGGAAAAGTAATGCACGAAAATGCGGAAACGTGAAATTGGATTTTTGGGAAAAAAATAACTACTAAAGGACATGTTAGCGCCGACATGAGTTGTATGAACAGATTTCCAAAACAACCATATCATTAAGAAGGAATGTTTACATGCTATACTCTCGTACTAGTATTACAGGGTTCTTGTGGCGTTCACCTTAGACACACATCTTTTTAACGATGTTTAACAAGAATACCCCTATTAAGCGGACAAGCAATTTATTCTTTTTTCTGTTATTGAATACCGAGAAAGAAAATAAATCCCGAAATTAATTTGGAACTTTGATACTCAATAGTTTCCCATCAAAATATTCACAATTAGTGTTCGTCCAGTGGCATATATAACAATCTTATTTCTATATGCAATCAACAATGAGCAAAACCCTAACCTTATAGTCATCTATAAAAGACCCCGAAATGACAAATGTAAAAACAATTCAAACGAGAAAACTAACGGCCTGATTTATGTACAAAATGTGAAAATTCCTTGATAACCTGAATTTTCTTAATTATTTGCCTACAATATATAAGTCACTGTTTAAGAAAAATAAAAAATAAAATTCTGGGACTATTATGTTAACGTTAGTATAATAGTCCCAGAATTAAAGTGTAGATAAAATAAGAGCCTCAAATTTGAAAGTTTTAAAACATTTCGAATATAAAAAAAAAAAAGTAAAAAAATATACAAAACAGACTTTTTCGTTCATTTTGTAACATGAATTAGGCAGTTAGTTTTCTCGACTGAATTGTTTTACATTGTCATTTTGGGGCCTTGTATAACAGACTATGCGGTATGGACTTTGCTCATTTTTGAAGGCCGTACAGTGACCTATAGTTGTTTATTTTTGTGACAATTTGGTCTCTTGTGAAAAGTGGTCTCATTGGCAATCATACCACATCTTTTTTATATATTTAAATCATTTTACAAGACATCAAATTGTTATTTTGTGTTACTGTTGCAGACAATTCTTTTCAAATATTAAAAAAATTATTTTAATTCAATGGAATTTTGCATTTGCACCCGCTTGAAAAAAATAAAACCATATAAAGAAGCAACATCGAAATTCTCTGTACTTTAAGCGGCATTTTCACATGAGTAAAATATAAGGTCAACGTTTGAAACTTTCCGTGGAATAACGTCAAAATCGTTGTTTTATTAGGAACGTCGTGTAACGCTAAGTGGCACCAATACCGTGCGTAACGTCAATATAAATCTGTGATTTTACTATGTCCACAACTTCGATGAACCAAAGCAAGTTAAACATCAACCTGTATCTAAATCAAATTGGTTCTCTTCTTCTTCGTCTTCTTCTTTTGGTATACAATAGTCTATCGACATTCGATGATTACATAGTGTTGGCATACGTGGACTAGTCTATTTACAAAACTTTTACCCCAATTTATTCAAAATATATGTTTTTTTCTTATGTTTAATGTATACATGTATATATTTTAAATTGCGCTATAGTTCCGTAACTTTCTACCCAGTCGTATAAACGAATCGTCGACAAGTGCGTACATTTTTTTAAATCAATATTTCTGTTATGTTCCAATCTGTCCTTCACTATTGACATCGAGTATATATTACATTTTCCCAAAGTCAACCTTGGAAAAAATATTTAAATAGAATGTAATTTCATCAAATCTTATTTTTTGGGTATTATTTATATTTTTATGAATTATATTCTTTACACCAGAAATGTTATTTATAAACAAGCGTATGAGTTTAGTTATGACAAGTAAGACAGAGTTGTATATTATACATCTGATAGTTCAAATGGAAAGTTATAAGTTATCGGCCGAGTACACAGAATAATACCTGCAGAAGTGAAACGATGCATGAACTTGCAAGTCCGACAGGAAATCGCTTGCATACCTGGACGTGTCACCTCACACCCCTTACAATACCTTTGGAAGTAATACCTTTAGGCATGCTGGTGATCAGATGAGGGAAGATCAGAATTTATTTGAAAAAAGTTTATTACTTTAAAGAATTATGAACAAATTAGATTTTCGAAAACAATTTTCACGGAACACTTATTCATGATTTCAACTTTGACTCTTTACTTAATTCCAATATTAACAGTTTAAAAACAACAGACCATGGTAATTTAAAAAAAATGCAAAAATTTTCCGTATAAAGTTAGTTAGTCGCATAAAACAACAGTACGATTGACAAGATATCGACACGCAATTACGTCTACATCCTTATTCTTTCAAAAAGAGATTCTCAGGCAACCTCAGAATATAAAGTTTCAGGTTTTGTAAATATTGGTAGACCTGTTACTATTCTTGCGGCCTCTAATTGCAAATTTTCTAATTTTCAAGGATCCGTGTTGAAGGCTGTTCTTTGACCTATTCAATTTTGAAATAAAATATGTTTAAACTAAACGGAGCCTTGGCTATAAAAAGCCTCAAATGTTGAAGGCTATTCTTTGACCTATTAATATTTATGGTCTTCAAATTTCAACAAAATTCCGCGTAGGGGACCACAACTTGGAAATGGAGATATGTTTTTATAAAAAAAAAAATCAAAGAGAACACAGAGTGTGTAAAGTTTTAAAATTTTTGATGGATAGGAACATTTTTTCTCCATTGCCAAATCAACTGTAATATTAGCATTCATACCACTAACGCTAAAGAACAATAAATGGTACCATAAATTAATTAATTGCATTTGATGGTGTTAATGTCTCACAAGGCAACCCCATTATTAAATAATAGTTAACATACCTGATAATGGAACAATACCATTTTAATCTGCATTACGAAATGTAAATTGAATAGAAATACCTGGAATCTAGTTTTCAATTTTAATACCTCGATAAAAAGATACAAAAATATTAATGTAACTGGAATTACATTAATTATGCGTACAATAAACTCAACAATCTGACCTTAGATAAATTCAGTTACTTCCTAGCAGACCGTGCATTCAAAATATTGTGAGGAGTGCTTTAGCTGTTAAAATTGATATGCCGTGTAATCGAATTTAGGCATGCGCGTTACATTGACCTGTGCATGAACTGTCGCAAGTCTTGCCTTCCTCTGATAACGCGATTTAACGGTCAAGCCCTTTAAATCGAATTATATTTAAATCTATTTTCAGCAGTTTGTTATTGTCGACATTTCTATTACATTTTCTGGATAAAACTTTTTAATACATGTATAAACATTTTAACAAGCTCACCATATTCTAATTTAAGAGTTGGCGCCCATCAAAGCCTTGCACACGAAAATATTTATAGGAAGAGAAATAAAACAAAAGCAAAATGATTTGTCCTTTTAATCTCTGAAATTATCAGCAATAATGATTTTTTTAAAAGTTTTAGTTACGAATGATATTCTAGCCTAACGTGTTGATGTGTCTGTTGTCAGAGATGCACATAGACCTAGGTGAACAATACTGTCTTTAGTTACATCTAGTGTTTAGTTCCATAAAATTTCCGGTGCATTACGTTTGCGCGCATCACCATTACATTTGCGCGCAAAAATCATTACGTTTGCGCGCAGCTTTTGCTTACATTTGCGCGCATTTTTTTGACAGGTAAACTCAGGTAAAATACAGGTCATAATACTTATTTATTTATCAATTTGTTCAATTATTTACAATAATCAGTACCTCTTCCGTTAGTCTAAGTCTCTTCTTAGGCAGGGAAAAAAGGTGATAAAGCCGCATATTTTCTTCGATTTTCAGATACAATTCAAAAAGTCAAAGGTGTAGACAAAAGTTTAAAAAATCTGTGACATAGCCCATTTATCATAACTTGAACTTAAGATATAACGGGGTTTTAAATTGATTTTAGAATTCAATATGAACAATATATAATTTGAATTTTGAACTATTTTCAAAATTAATAATTGATAGTCATATCTAGCTATTATGAAAATACCAATAAAGTAAAGTCATTTATAATTTAATATATATGAATAATTATTTTTACCTGAGATTACCTGTAAAATGAATGCGCGCAAATGTAATCAAAAGCTGCGCGCAAACGTAAAATATTTTAATCCCCAAATGCGCGCAAACGTAGTGCGCCCAAAATTTCAGTTATTATCAAATTTTGTTGAAGAATTTATTGGTGAAAGTTGATGTAAATGTTCAGTTGCAAATACTACATGCATATTGAGGACACAATCGAAGAAGTATGGTTACTGGCAAATCTATCCAGGCATCTCCACAATAAAAATATCTTCACGGAAAGCAAGCTATACTAAATAAAAAAAATAAAAAACATTATGTACGATTTTCAAAGTTGTTTAAGTAATTGTAGTGTATTGGATATACCCGTTGGACGCATGTTTCTGTCTTGTCATTACTTTCAATGAAAAGCTGGTGGTATTCTTAGCCCCAACACCATGTGTTGTTTTAAAATTGCTTCTGATTTTATTCACAGTTTTTGTTCAGATGGTGTCACAGTCATGTCTCAGTACCTAACAAGTCGGTTGAGTACAGGAACCCTGATGAGTTCAAAATGATGAGTCCTCTATGCAGAAAGAAAATTCCGCACATAGAGGCGGCCCTCTTTTGGTCACTAAACAATAATGTATAATAGTTCAGTGAAATGGTTGCTACACTAAACACTAAAATGCACTTTTGAACTTAAATTGAAAAAAAAGCACATGAGATTACCAAAGGATAAAGGTTTCTGCCTTGAGACAGGCGATGGATGTTTACTCATGACTTTTGATATCTCAACCGGCCCCTATTCCTTTAGCAAATGAGGAATAAACAACCACAATGCATTAAACAAGAGAAAACTCGATTTAAAAGAAGCCAGAGTCAGATGTAGAAATAGGTAACAGAAGAAACTACGCAAATGGCAATAATAAACATAAAATAACAAACGGACCAGTAGCAGTAACTCAATGCAGGCTCCATGTTTGAAATACACTTATCGGTAATTTGTGTCATTGGTAGAAAAATTAACAATTCTTAAACAATAATATCTGGGAATATTTGGTCTGCTCCAATAAAATAATATCATTACCTACTACAAAAACATATCAAACTATTCTCTGTTCTTTGGTTTTGTTCACAAATAGATTTTTCTCTAATAAGATATTTCATTCTCCCATAGGATATTTGTTTCTCCTATAGGATATTTATTTCTCCTATAGGATATTTCTTTCTCCCATAGGATTTTTTTCTCTCTTATGAGTTGCTTTGATCTCCCATAGGATTTTTAATCTCCCTTAGGATTTTTAATCTCCCTTAGGATTTATTTATTACCCTTAGGATTTATTTATTACCCTTAGGATTCTTTTTTATCCCACAGGATATTTTTTCTGAAATGAAATCCCTTAGGATATTTATTAATCCTATCGGATATTTTTAATCCCATGGGATTATTTTATTAGACTAATATCCTGTAGGATAAAAAATATCCTATAGGAAATGCTTTTATTTTTCCTAAGGGATTTTTTTAATCCTAAGGGAGAAACTATATCCTATAGGATATATTTATTCTCCTAAGGGATTTTAAATCCCTTCGGATTTAAATATCCTGTAGGATATAAAATATATCCTATGGGATTATGACTTTATCCTATAGGATTTCTCAAAATCCTGTAGGATTTTTAAAAATCCTATGGGAGAAAAAAATATCCTACAGGATTTTGTCACTATTTTCACTCCAGTTGCCGAACCGGGCGAGCCACACCAAATTTTTTTTTGTATTGTGTTATTTATCCCCAGAGGTACATTATTGCCAAATTTGATGATTCTACGACAAAAAAAAGTGTGGTTCCAATTTGCACTTATGAGAAGTGCAAATTAATCCAAGAACATGTTCTATGATTGCGTTGGATAAAAACCACATTTTTTATACGTGTGCATGTAAAACAAATTTCGTTGTAAAGGAGTATCAATACAGCACAAACAACATTTTCCAAAAGACCAAAAAAGTAAACAAAGTTTATTTAAAAAACAACGCTTTGACTAGCATGACGAACAACTAATGTTCTTAAACCATGCTGACTGCCATTAGCGATTGCCAAATTAATTGATCACAAGGTTTAACAAAATGAATCTTAATATTAATTTAATATTAAACAGAAAACAATAAACTTGCGGCAAAGATGTTATACCACAAACAAGAGGTGCAAAAATTTGTACACCAGATCCGAATTTCGACAATAACTGTCTCTTCAGTAATGTTAGGGATCAAAACGATATTAAGTATATATATAGGACCTGCTGACATATAGAAAAATACGGGGATGTGGTCCGATTAATTGCAAATAGGACAATTATATCCAGCAGACTTCACATGAATTGTCTGTAAGCAAGTATAGAAAAAACGTACGGCCTATAACAATAAGGAAACCAATATCATTCCGGCGGCAAAAAAAAAATGACTGATATGGGTACATGACAACCAATGAATTACAGCCACTTACCTGGGAAAAGCACACAAAGAATGTGGAGGGGTTCAGACGATTGTGGGCGTTTTAATTTCCCTAAAAGAAAACGAAAGATACTAGAGGGACAGTCAAACTCATAGATTGAAAATAAACTGACAACGCCATGGCAATTTTGTAGGTAACATTTGACATTATAATATGAATAGGGTAATTTAGAACGACGTACAAAGAATATATATGCATCTGTTTATTTTTACCGTTGCAAAAATGTCTTCCAAAAACATCTTGGTGGCCAAGAAACTGCATCACAAATAAAGCACACATCGTACCATACCGTATATGTTTCATATCAACAAATTTGATTCATTCATACAGTACATACATTATTTAATAGGGATGGCGGTAAAAAGGGGGGGGGGGAGAAAGTGGCAATCAAAATCCTATTTCCGCCCTTTCAGATAAAGAGGAACTTCATTACATGAACATGTTGTTCAGTGGTTGCAATTGTCATTTGTTGATGTGGTTCATAAGAGTTTTTCGTTTTGATTAGATTAGACTGTTGATGTTCAAGTTTGAATGGTTTTATACTTGTCATTTTTACAAATTGTGACTATATGGGAGAGTTACCTTGTAACCACTACCACCACATCTTCTGACATTTGTTTAAAAGTGTCCACTACTACATACGGAATATATATTTCCCAATTGATGCTACTATCTTGCGCTTGTATTTTCTATCATAATTTACTTGGTATAGTGTTGCTGCTCATAGGGAAGCTATTAAACAAAGAGTTTAATTTTACGGACGCCATCATGAGTTGGTTAACAGATGATATCTGATATGTTCCTAATGTCGTAACTACAATCCATTTCCCTTTTCACGAGTGTGACCTTCCGAATCGTACTAGTTTCCGGATTTGTTGCAACATGAGCAACATGACGAGTGTCACATGTGGAGCAGGATCTGCATTCCCCTTTAGAGCACATGAGATAACCTTCACTTTTTTAGGGATTTAGTCTTTAGTTTTCTTTGTTATGTCTTGAATATTTTTGTTTGTCTTTTTATTTTTTAGTCATGACGTTGTCAGTCGATTTTGTATCTATGAGCTTGAATGTCCTATTGGTAGATTTCGGTCCTTTTCTATGTTATTTATATTATATATTAATTCATATCAAAGGTAAAATGATTATAATTTGATACGTCAAACGCGGGTTTCGTGTTCATAAGACTCATCAGTGACGCTGAGATTAAAAAAAAAGTTGATAGTAAAAACAAGTACAAAGTTGAAGAGCATTGAGGACCCAAAATTCCAAAAAGTTGTGCCAAATACGGCTATGATAATCTATGCCTGGGATAAGAAATCCTAAATATTTATAATAATTTATACTTTTGCAACCAGTAAATTTATAAAAATGACCAAATAATTGAAATTCATGTGAACCTCGAAGTGCTGACTACTAGGCCGAGAATACCCTTTGGGACGAAACATCCACCAGCAGTGGCATCGACCCAGTTGTGTAAATATTTATCAAAGGTAGCAGGATTATAGTTTTATACACCAGACGCGCGTTTCGTCAGCACAAGACTCATCAGTGACGCTCAGATCAAAAAAGTTTGAAATCCAAAACTATACTAGTTTTTCCTTTCGTGACTACTTAAAACTTTTCCATCAGCTGCTGTCAATTAATGTATCATGTTTTGACATATTCGATCCTTTTTCAGCTTGTTATTTATTTGCCTGTGGTAATATGTACTGTGTGACGTATGTTTATGAATAAGTAATATATCGAAATAATTATCAATTATATATGTTACATAAAACATCCAAAACGGCTTTAAATTACAAATTCATAATGAATGGAACTTATCTTGGTAGTATCCAATGATTTAGACAGAATTAATATTGTTTTTTAAAAATAGAAAAGCACTGGAGTTGAGATGACCAATGATAATCTGTTTATTGCTATTTTACCTATGACGACGTTATTAATTTAAATATAATTTTCATATCATTCGACTCCGCTGAAAAAGAAAATTATCAGTCAGCAAGATCAAAGGAAAATTTTGTAAATAGCGACAATTTTATATTTAACACAAGCATGATGCAAAGTGATTAAACTGGGCCTAGGTTTAAATGATAAAAAAGAAATGAATGAAATCAGTAAAAGGTATCCATAAATTATCTGAAAATCTACCATCTTTTAAGTCATCCAATTCAAAAATACATTTTAAAATTGAATACCGTCTTCTCTTTGTTATTTGTCTACAAGTAATTATATAAGTACCATTGAATTGAACTATCAATTCGTCAACCAAGAGAAAATTTCTCATATTACTCTTATAAATATTAATATTTTCGACTCTCAAATGCTAAAATTAAGAATGCAGGCAAAACAAAAATCGTAAGATGCACAGAAATAATCATTTTCGGTGGTCATACAAAAACTGCCTGCGACTCAAAATGTTGATTATTTTACAATTGTTCCGAAAAACATAATATGCATTCGGATTAAAAAAATGTATAGTATAAATAAATACGATGAGAAAGCTATATGTGTGTACAAAACTATATAAGATTTTCTTTAAGGGTAAAATAGCGAACACTAATAAAAATGAAAAGTAGTACTATGGAACATTTATGAAAATTTCCATGTACATTTTTTTAATTTCGTTCCATATTTACATAGACTAAAAACTTTCCATGAAGTAGCAGTTATCACAGAATGCTCCATACATAATCATTCATTATCTGAATGAGGCAACCTAATACTAGATATACCGTTTTAAATGTTAACTAAGTTTATATACAGGCGAAACTCGTATTCGAGATTTAACTGTAATTCACAAACATTCTATTTTTTCAAATAAAGACTTTTGTCAATTTTATCCATCTCCATTTACGATTGTAGGATTTAGACAGTTTTGCACGACACAGTTTGTGTTCTTTTGATCTTTTATATCCCTGCACAGTTGGCACATCATGTCTGTTAAATGAGCAAAAATTACAGGCCAACGGTCTGCAGCTGTTGATTGCTTGGACAAGTATGTCTCTATTTTTCCCTCGCCACCAGGATCTTCATCCTCTTCTTCATGATCGATTTCTTCTTCATTATCTATACTTAATTTTGTGATTGATCTTTTACAAATTTTCTTTTGACATATTTCCTTTTTATTATTTGGGTTTGAACAATCATTACACAGTATATGTTTTATCTCATCAAACACATCAGGTATGTCATTGGGCTGAATGTTGAGTTCCTCTCGGAGTTCATGTTTGTGTAGTGCTGAATTTGCTTCTACAAAACATAATAACATAATATTGCATTATACCTATACAAATTACAAATCGAATTCTAAGTAAAAAGTAAAATAAGAAAAATTCCGAGCTCGAAAGAAAATTTAAATGGAAAAGTCCTTATTCAAATTGCATTAACAAAATCTCAAACCGATCAAAGGAATTGAAAACAACTGTCATATTCTGACCTGCTACAGGCATTTCTTTTTATAGAAAATGGTGGATTAAACGTTGTTTTATAGCTAGGTAAACCTCACACTTGTATCACAAACGCATGCAATTCGATTATATGGAAAACAATGTTTGAACAAAACATACAGACATTATGAATAAAATGTCGAAAAAGGGTACATCAGTCAACATTGTTTATAATCTTAATCACTATAAAAGCAAACAAACACGAACAAATTAAAGACCTGGATACAAGAAATGACCACAGCACAAGAAAACATTGGCGAGATTCCAATAATTCGACAGTTTCTTTTGACAGATGACTACATGGTATGAATATTTTATTTCGGAGAACGTTATTGGTAATGTAACCCAAAAAAAGACAATATTCAAATTTCTGACTAGAGTGGTAAATTGAGAACTTTTTAAAAAAATTTAAAAGTTTTTTTCTAGTAGAATGTCTAGAATACTGTAAACCAACTAGTTTTCACGCATTCTATTTTTTGAGTGCTTACTTCTTCACTTCTCGGCGATCTATTTTCCCGATCTTCTCAGTGTCTTGATTTATCTATATGACGAAAGATCGCAAAGTTTCACATATTCGTGACGATTTAAATTTGCGTTACTTTTCACTTTCAAATGCAGCGAATAAGTTAGTTGAAAATTTTAATTCAATAATCGCTTAAAAACATTGCAGTCATCAGTGTCATGATTAAGTTGTAAAAAATAACTTTCTTATATTACAACATGCGTTGATACTCTAAAGTGATTACAACTTTATGCTGATCAAACTCTTGAAACATTGCCTCATTTGGACGCTATGGACGGACGAACCCGTAGCTTGCCTCTTGCAAAGGAACATGTATGCTCCTATATTACACAAGTTTGATTCATTGACAATTCAAATTTCCCGCCATTCATCCATGTCAAAAGGTTTTGTAAAATAATTATGACATCTGAACCATCCTGAAGCCAATAATTGCATTGGGAAAGCATTGACTGGTATTTGAATATAACTGAAAATATGGCAAACTGAGGTTTTTTTGTGTCAATGCCAGAAATGTGAATCCATAAAGCAAATACAAAGGACACAATTCAACAATTTGAATGCAGACTGCAGATATCTGTAAGATAATGTTTATGAATATATATTAAGGGTGTTACTTTTAAATACTTATAATATCTTTTGATTTTCCACCAAAAAAGTGGCCTTGTCATACTTTAACATTTGTTCTCGAAATAAGATGTGCACGGAATAAATGACACAATTAAGTGACAATTTCTTTAAAATTGAATCTAGTGTTACAGTGATATGTGTTGTATATATAATGAATATTTGTCTCGTTGGCACCAATACCATATCTTTTTATTTCTTTGGAATGAACGGTGAATGATTTATCTACTTGCTTATTTATCTATACCGATATCAAGATAGAAACTTGCCGCCTGGATTGGCAATATCCATGTCAACTGGGTGCACTCTCAGTGAAACCTTAAAAGGCCACTATACGCAAAATCAACCTTGGGCTGATTTAGGAAATGATTACTTGTGTAATCACTACGCATATCTTGAATGATCTTCAATAGAGTAGGAAAGAGAACAAAATACTGAATAGCACAACATTAAAAATTTGAAGAGCTGAAAAGCAAACAGAGCCTATTGAAAACAATCAACACCGTGTAATTTTTGTTTAATATTACAAAAAAACATGTAATTAAAATTTTTATTTTTTAAATCATTAGATAGTACACCTGTGAATACTGGAACTTAAAAATTATTTGATACATACCATTTTCAGTTACAACTAAAGGCAGGACAAACTGGAAATATGAAACTGACAATAAAATCAAAAACATCTTTTCAACGATTTATTCCCTGTGTCTATCTTCACACTATATAATCTTATGTAATATATTGTATGCAAAGTACTTCATTTACATAGTTTAATGTCATCTTTGATGCATCGCTTATCCATCTTGTATGATTTCGTTATACAAAGTATTATCTAGTAATATGTAAAAAGAATCAATCCAATAATATTGAAACGTAAAAGATTAATTTTTCCAAAGGAAGATAGAACCAAGAAAAGTATAATTAACTTTTCTTCCAAACTGAGGATTCATTGAGAAGTTATCTTATTTAGTTGTTGTCCTAAAAAAGACGGATAGGGACAGTCTGCTATTTTGAAGTTTGAACTAAAAAATGTAAAAATTAATATTGACAAGTAACAACATGAAACTTGAAATGTCAACTTGCAGGAATACGTTGAATACATTTGAGAACATCAATACCAACCTTGTGATACACCCGATATTTGCTAAGGAATGTTTGTAAAAACCTATTGTCTTTTTTTTTATTTATACAACCTGTTATTAACATCCAATAGTTTATTGCAAGTCAGCATATAAGATAATGCAATAACAAGAAAAAAAACCAAATTAAACAAATAGTACCTTATAATTCATTTTTTTCAATTGTGATCGTAGTTTCCAGTTTTCATTTAACAAACGATAAAGTTTTAATACCAAAGTTCTTGAAAATTTTTGAACAAGTGATAAAATATTAGGCCAAGAACAACAATGTTTAGGCAAAAATGTTAGACGCAAATTTTTATGGGCTGGAAAAATCATTACAAAATGATATTCATTTTCAATGGTGTTCATATTGCACCATTAACATAGTTAAACTTTCTCTCTATCTATTTTTCTCACTCTCAATTGTTTAGAAAAGGACATTCTTTTTTTTCTTATTTGTACTTGCCACTTGATTTTTGTTTTTGGTTTAAGTCTTACATTTCGCACTTCCAACACTAGAAAATTTCCAATTTAAAACTTGTATTTGTTCAGTTCAAAGTTGATAGTTCTTTGGTGGTTCAATTTATATAAATAAGTGATCAATTTCAAAATTTCGCGCTACTTAAAACGTTTACTTGATAGTTTTTAAACCTGAATTAATATTTTGCGTTCTTTGATATAACACTTGATCTTTTGTAAGGATGTCTGGAAGAAACGTGAAGTTTTGGTTTTGTTTTAATCCTTTTATGTGCCTGAACAAGAGAAAGTGATCTTTTTAAACAAAATTTCGTGATGCACTTCTTCTTTTTCACTGGGTCCTTTATCTTGCTACACAACGAACATAACATATTTGTTAATTCAGCAATAACGCCCTGTGTTTTGTCCACGGGAAGTCCTTTATTACCGAAAATGTCAATGTGAATTTTTCTTTTGATGATGGAGACGTCAATTGAATGTCGCATAGCATGGGTTCCGCTTGACAGACAAAATTTCTTACTGCACTTTTCACGGTCTTTTTTGTCGGAAATTTTGCTGCATGCCTCACATGCGATATCTGTCAGAATTGGAATAATAGTGGCAATATTATTACGTTGCCATTCCACAAGATCTTTCTCGAGTTTTACAGGATTTAGTTGTCTGTTTATTCCTATAAAAGAAAGAAAAATGTTATATGTTGAATGTACATAAGGTTTATTTTAAAAGTTGTTTTTCAAATGAGGTCTTTTGTGAATTTTAGCAAAGGAAAGATCTGATTGAGTATTCATATTTTGTTTTTTTCTTTATTTTTAGGCTAGCTAAAGCCCGCCTCCGGATGCTGAATTTTATCGCTGTGTTGAAGACCCATTTGTGACCTTAGACTGTTGTCTGCCTTTTTGGCACGAACTATTATAACTATGTTTCATATCAAGTGATGTTTTCTTCAAGCACGTGTTAGTGTGTTAACTAGGGTGTTGCATTGTAGTCCTGTCATGTAATGTTGTCATTTTAATGTTATAATTAACATTACCATTAAAGCGGGAGGTTTTGCATGCCACAAAACCAGGTTCAACCCACTATTCTTAAAATGCCCTGTACCAAGTCAGGGACATGGCCATTGTTATATTATAGTTCGTTTCTGTGTGTGTTACATTTTAATGTTGTGTTTCTATTGTGTCGTTGTTCTCTTATATTTGAGGCGTTTTCCTCAGTTTAAGTTTGTAACTCGGATTTGTTTTTTTTTCTGTATCGATTTATGAATTTCGAACAGCGGTATACTACTGTTGCCTTTATTTGAAGTATATTCATTGCATTTAACATTTGAACTACATAGTGAAACAGGAAATTAATACTCTTTTTGATAACCATTGGATCACGCATCTGTTTCGCTGGACTTCGTTCTAATATTAATCTAAACGTTTTTGTTTGGAGATTGATTTAGCTTGTTTCCATTCAAAAACTTAATGTGGTTTCCACTGGCCATACATAGTATCATTTAAAACGTTTTTGGGAATTGTGGGCCCTGATGCTCAATTTTATCTTATATTTTCCATCTGATTGCACTCTATTACTGATTTGTCTTATGTAAACGAAAGGCTGGTCTTGCGTACAAACATTTTACACTGGTATCTTTGATGCGTTTGTTTTATACAAATAATAAGTAATAGTTCTTACCTGTGATTTTGTGTTTATAGCAACAAACTGATGACCAGGATGCTAATATCAGCATACAAGACACTATTTTCATTATGGTTATTCAGGATAAATCCAGCTTTATTATGAAAAAGAGATTTTTGTGTAGAGAATTGCGTAGGTAAATGAGCTTAAAGCAATTTAAATTTCAGTGTCAGAAACAGGTGTGTAAATAAGTTAGAAAATATAAACCTAAATATTTCCGTGTTTCATTTATCATCCTAGCAAACGTTGTCAGGACATGATGTAAACAACGTAAACATACAATAACACACAGGATAATCGCGTAATGTTACCGGTATTCGAGAAGGGTTTAACATTGTGTCATTTGGAAGTACACGTTACCCCTATTTTTTGGTGTGCCTTGATAACATATTTAAAATGCAGTGAATATTTAGATAAATAAATTATTTGTTGAAAGACTTAGCTAAATATGTAAATTTCATGAGTATTGAAGAAGAGAAAAATTATACATTTTATTAATAAATTTTCAGGTTAGGTTTGACAAAAGTAGTTAAATTATAAAAATTCAAAAAAAAAAAAATTATATGAAAAAAACACGGAAATATTAATTTGTAACAACCCACATGAAGCCCTCTGAATAGTTATTGCGTATCCAAATTTTTAGATGAAAAGTATATGACTGAAATACAATAAAATTAGAAGCGATGATGTTTTAGATAACTAATCTCTGATAGTAATAGTTTCTGAACTGTAAGAATGTTCTCAAGCAATTACAATAAACAACATATGTTTTGTTTTAAGCTATATTGTTTTTATATTATATAAAATAACGAGTAACGATTTTGTCCTTACCATTCTTGTAACAAGAGCATTGCCTATGTCTTTATCGTTAATGTTTACATAATTAAATCGCATTAAACTGTGTTATTGACTATATGCCATTAAGACTGAGGCATATTTATCTATGTGCAGAGAAAGATTTTTTCCCCGTATAAAAGTTATTCTTAATGTAAGGCAAAGTATTGAGATATGAAATCATGCGTTTTTCTCTTTTAAAAATATTAAAATTGAAAGACATAGATATATAAAAGCAAGTAATAAATATATAATATAATATAATAACCGATGACTATGATAGTCAAAAATGCACATCGGGTTGCACTCTCTTACCCTAATATTCAAATTTGATGTTATTTTTTTTTCAGAACACGCCAATCTGTAGGAGAAACAACGATTGATCCGCTTGGATTTGAAAAAAAGATGTGTATGGCTCAAGTGAAGGGTGGACAATCTTTCTGTTGAACGTAGCTTTAAACTAATCTAAGGTATACCTTGTCCCACAGAAATATCACATCTTTTAAAATTATCCAATGACTAAAAAATCCAGTATAAAACCTTAATGGTGTGACCACAACATCGGGGAAACTTTTCGATAATCAAACATGCTCTGAATATTGTATATATGCATTCACGTTGTGTCTGAACATTGTTTGAGAAGAAGAGTGAGATGATACCAATGCTTGAAGTCATAAAACTTTGCTCAGTGCTCGGAGCACAAAAAAGCATGCTCGAAATATGAAATCCAACATTTTGATTGGCTGATTTTGTAGTACGAGTACAAAAAACTGACTCGAAAGTTTTGTGACTTCAAGGCCATGTTGAAAACATTATGTAATATAACAAAGGGAAAAGGATGAAAAAACAAACTACGTATACGCAGTAAACTTAAAATTGAACAATACGAACCATATTTATTTTAATTATGAATGTCTATAAGAATTGCTGGGAGGCATTTGTAAGAGTCACAGTTGGATTAAGGATGTACACCTCTGAGGAGTCAAAAATTTCTAGAATTAAACTTTTTTTCTTAACCTGATTTTTGAGTTTATAGGACTGTAACAAAATAATTAGTGAAGAAAAAATCATATGGTGGTGCACTTCTTTTTTTGCTGAGGCCCTTTGAAAATGCACAATTTTGATGATTTTCCCATTTTTCATCGAGTTTTACCTATTTTTGGGCTATTATCGTGAAAAAAATCACAGTTCCACAATTAAACTTTTTTCCATATTTTCTATAAAGATGAAATGGACCAATCTGAATAAATTTTACGTAAAAAAACTATAGGAAGTGTTAATATAAGAAAGTTTTATCATATTTTGAAGCTTTTTTGTGTAAAATTTACCATGCTGTCAATTTTGTATTTTTGTGATTTTTCTCAGGTTTAAGAACAAAATGCATACTATTTCAACTTTTTTGATATAAATGATTAAAAAAAATACATATCTAAGAAATTTGAAAAGACCAAAATGATATGAGATGTACATGATTCTTGTAAAATCATTTTTTGTATCCCTTACCCATTTTCTCAAAATTTTGGCTGAAAATACTGATTTGATTGGTCGTAAAATTTGAAAACTGGATTACTCAAAAACCGTTCATTGTAAATACACAATTTTTCACTGAGTTATGTTTAATTATAATATTTCAAAAATTCATTGATATTTTCTACTTCTATCACATGTTTTGGAAATAATTCAAGAACGAGATTTCAACGAGACTGAACGAGACTGAAAAGTCAGAAGAATACATCCTTAAATCAAAGGCTTTAAATTTGGTAAATGCGGCTTCTCTGTGCAATTCACACGGAACGGACAAATTAGATCATAAGGTTGACATTAGAAAACTGTGTCCTTTTATACATGTAGTTACATATTATTGGACTGCGATACCCTTTCAGCTAATATATACAAAATCTCGGTGTGTTCTGTACAAGCATGATTTAATCATATGACCCAAATTACCTCTAGCCTAAAACATGCTGCGGTTTCAAAGTCTTTTCCTTTTTCTATTTTTCTGTTGACTGCATAATCGATAAATTTCCACGCTTCGTTTATATAATATGTAATGTTTGACGTTCAGGATCAATCAATCATTTAAATTGTACATTTAAAAAAAAAAAAAAAAAAACAAATTACGCAAATTTACTAATTTGTGTTTTAATTTAGAATAATTATTGAAATGGAAATGAATAATGTATGAATTGTTATAACTTCTATATACAAGTTAAAGAAAGTTATCATTGTTCATGTATAAAAATATTAACAAAAATGCCAAACTCCAAGACAATTCGAAAGAGGGAATCTGGCAGATCAAATGCTCGCCTATATCGAATGTTCTATTCCTTACTAGATGCAAAGGTTTACCGAGGATAATTGTTGGTCAACCTGATTTAAAGTTAGCTAAATATCTCACTTGCTTGACAGCTGTTTATTGTCAAATTTAGTGAGCAACTAAAACAGATGTAATTGGTTAACGTGTCTATATACTATAACCCTAAACTTATGATACAATGCAGTGGAGTGACATTTTTACATATTATGTCTGTTTGTTGTGTTTACACATCGCTGTCAATATAATGGACTTTTATGTGAATGACATACAAGCGAGAGGTTTGGCTAGTCATATAACCAGTTTTTATCAACTATTTTAACAATGAAAATGTCTGTACCAAGTCAGGAAAATTAAAGTTGATATTCATTCGTTTGATTAGTTTGAGCTTTTTATTTTGCCATTTGATTAAGGACTTTCCGTTTTGAATTTTGCTCGGAGTTCGGTTTTTTCATTATTTGACTTTAAAGCATAAAGACATGCTAAGTTTCCCTATTATTTAAAAAAAAACGTTCAACACATTCCGACACCAACGTTACAATTCTGTATATTTTTCAAATCAACAGAATTGACATAAAATACACGTACATGTATTGTACTTCTTAAGATATTTGTTTTCTCTCTCTCTCTCATATCTCCTCAAACTATTCAGTCAACTATTGTTAAACAATAAATCAAATATCTTGTCATATATTGATCAATTTGCGCTCGTTATGTCTATGTTTGTGGAAATATGAACTGTCTGACTTGCATTTGTATGACTACATAATATGTTATAGAATAATTATCAGACTTATGTAACAGATAGTCACCAGTTAATTTACATAATTATAAAAGATTAAGGAAACGAATTCGAACTGTAATTAACAATTTCCAACGTGTTTTTTTTTTTGCTGATTACAAAAGAGGACTTGTGTCCAACGTTATAAGCTTTATATGTCTTATATCAAGGGCTTTCTGATTGCTTAAACTCTGTAAAAGTTTTCCACGGAGAGAATCCTAAACTAACAATCAAGCATAAACTGAATAAATTGTAATAGATGTGCCTTGATATGCTTAGGTTAATTCCCCTTAATTTGGACAGATTAATTATTTAGTATTCAAATGTTTATTTTAGGTTTAATTTGATTTAAATATAGTAGGATAAAAGTAAAGAATGTTAATTTAACTGTTTTAGTATTTAACTTTGATATTTCTATAATGTTTTAAGAATATTCATTTATTCAAGTTTTCCTTTATACCTTTTCAGCTAAAGTTACCCTGTTTAATGACCAGATTAGGATTTAATTAGTTATTCAGTCGGAGTCGGCCTTGCACAGGCCTCCAAATACTCGCCGGAACTAAAATTAGTACCACTCGAGTCTAGAGTTAGCCACCACTTCGGTGCAGTTCGCCAGAGTTAGTCACCCCTTTTTGGTGCAATTATACAACTTTAAAACACAACGCGAAGCAAATTTACTTTATTTTACTTATAAGACTAACTCTTGGAACACTTTATTTTTCATTTTACATTTGAAATAACTCTATTTTTGAACTCCTTTTAAGAAAGTTTTCTGACTACTGTTTTCTTTCCGACTTTGATTAATGCAATTATTGTACATTTGTGAATAAAATATAGTTTCATTTTATTAATTGTTTGTTGTTCAGCCATAATCTGATATCAGGTATCCCAATGGTCGAATAGGGGCGAAGTACTGGCCACTACACGTCCCGGGAGGTGTCGTCACCGACCCCCTCCGTTACAAAATCTTATACCTGATGAATCATTCCGTTGTTCTAATGATTTATTTTCCAGTGCACAATTATCATCTGTACATTAATCAAATAAATTCTTACTATTTTATGGAAAGATAGTTGTGAGACATTTTTTATTTTACTTTATAAATCATATTTGCCATAATATGTTCCAATAGTTAGTCCTCATCATTATTCTTTACAGTCATAAACTATTTATAAATGGAATATTGCAATTTTTACATTTGTTATAACAAGTTGTGTGTCATCGTTCTTATTTATTCTTGGCCCATATCCTGCTTCAAATATTTTGTATCTTTATACTGTTTTTGGTGTTCCAATGAAATTGTTGTTGTAAGTTAGGACGAAGTTGAAGGCATTACAAGTACAAGAAACTATAATTAGTGCAAATATAAGTGTTGACAGTGCTTAAATACTTCAAGAACTTGTTTGACAAGCATTCTTCTGAAAATCTGTGTAACGAGCAGGGCTAAGGGAATATGGAATGCATATTAGCTCTTACCACAATGATTTTGTGTATTCACTGCGCTTACCTGTAACGAATCTCACTAAAATCGACAAAGAGGTTTAGCTGTCGTGTAAATGTTCAATGCACACGGAATGCCACAATTTAGCACCGTCTGTCCGTCTGTTACGTTACTAGAGTATTAATATTTAAGGCTTCAATATCATGTATTAACTTTTTAGACAATAAAATAAAAAAAAATCATATCTTAAGACCTGCATGTACGAAATCAAACTTCTATTGCAGGCGATGTTGTAAATTAAAACATCAGCTTACAAATTGAAGCCTGTCAGGTTTGCAGAGATAATTCTTGACTACAAAATTTAACATTCCAAGCAGAAATATATATTTTTAAAATGAATTTGTATTTGTACTATCTATAAACACAGTGCATGAAGTAAGTATGCTCATAAATAAATTCATTGTACGATTTCAATCGATCAGTGTGTAAATTGTAACGTACATTGCTACCTGTTCTAGATAATCAATAAGTATTCATTCATACTATTTAAAAAAAAAGTAAAATTTATTTTTACTTCTCCGACGTCTCATAAAATGTAAGTAAAAGTAAACAAAGATATATCAGGTTTCAAGCAAATTTGTTACATGTAATAGGATCTATTTTTTAAATATTTGAATGACATGCAAAACGAAACAAAAATAGAGATATTATTTTCTGTTTTCATCTAGTTGTTTGATAATATATGTATAAATTTTATCAATCTAATCAAAATATAGTTCACCGATTTCGTTATACATTTTATGTTCAAATAGGATAAATCCACGAAATTCATTAATACACAAACATACGAGGTCAATATCAATGCCCTCTCCCGTTCTTTTGGTTATTTTGTGTCTATGAATTGTTGTCTCATTAACGAATGTCCCCCATTTTACTCCTTTATTGGTTTATCTCGTAATACATTGACAGTTAACCTATAACATATGAGTCCCCGGAGAATGACGGACAGTGTAGATAACAATATCTGCCTTAAGGAATTCGTATTTAATTTATTATGATATTTTATATACTTCACTCTAAGGTAAGGCAGATATTGTTATCTACACTGTCCGTCATTCTCCGGGGACTCATATGTTATAGGTTAACTGTCAATGTATTACGAGATAAACCAATAAAGGAGTAAAATGGGGGACATTCGTTAATGAGACAACAATTCATAGACACAAAATAACCAAAAGAACGGGAGAGGGCATTGATATTGACCTCGTATGTTTGTGTATTAATGAATTTCGTGGATTTATCCTATTTGAACATAAAATGTATAACGAAATCGGTGAACTATATTTTGATTAGATTGATAAAATTTATACATATATTATCAAACAACTAGATGACTGAAAAAAGGTGAAATGAGCGATATATGTAAATCAATTCGTGAATCCATTATAGCTCATAAGCATACTATGTAGATTACTACGACGTGCTTGTCATCACGACGATTGATCGATCTGAATGTCGTCCCTCCTTGTTATCTGTGGAATTCAGAAATAAAATTCCTTTATAAACTTTTCTTTTAAATGGATTAGTTACGAGTTTATCTTAAGGTACTATCTTGTTCCATGTGAAATGAAAAAGTTTTAATTGATTATTATTTTTTCAAATCATTGTTTTATCAGGGAGATAACTCGTCTAGAAAATTTATTTCATAAAGGTTTTTACAATAAAACCTATTGTGTGATGAACCAAAAAGACGAATGCATAACTTTCTATTTTCGGAAAGTACTAAAACCTACTCTATCATATATTTTATTTAGAATTGTATCGGTCAGTATTCTTTCATATCACATATTGTGTTCTGTCCATTTACAATATCGACTCATTCTGATATTTTTTTTTCACAAACTTAAAATAAGTAAAACAAAATATCTGCCACCTATATTTTGTATTAGCAATTTGGGACAGTTAAGCAATTTGACAAAGTATTGTGACCTTTAGAAATTGTCTCTTTTTATCTAAGCCGAATCTCCCTTAACCAATGTTTATTTTTTTAGCAGTCGACCGTGATAGTAAATCATAATAAATTAACCTTTTGTTGTGACAATATCAATATTCCTTTTGACAAAGTAGTCAATAGTTTCAGATCAGGTATGACTCTAATGAATTTTTATACCATGAATATTTTTTATAGAGTGTCCTATAACATTTCATGTGCTTTATAATTACGACCCTGCATACAGAGGTATCCACTTCAAGGACTCTTCCGTCCTACAGAATTACTAGGCCTTGGTTCACTTTCGTTTGTAATTTGTTAATATTTTTGTTTCAACGAATTTAACATATATTATTAATTCGTATATTTTAACAAATTTGATTCGTTTAGGGATAGTCACATCTATAATATTAAAACTAGAACACACCCGCGAAATCGCGGGGAAATAGAGCGTTTGTAAACTGTAAAAAAAATATAACCGGAGAATTTCAGGTGAGGTATCAAAAGCCAAATGTACTTGGGGACTGGGCACTTTTTGTTTGCCCTCCCCTTTTTACCAAATATCGATTTTTATTCCTTCTGTTTCTGTATACTATGAACTTACATGTACACGGCCGACACTCGGCTAACCGAGAGATTGGTCGGTTAATCTATATTGAGTATGCGGCTATATGGGCGATTGGTCTGTTAATTGGGTTGGTTATACGTCTGTTAAGAGTAAAACGCTTAATATAATGTTAAATTCTATTAAATATACAGATTTTTTGAATGTTATAAGCACCAAATCAAAAAAAGAAAAGTGTCTGACAAAATGATATCTATCATAGAACATTTTGCACTTGTAAAAACATTTCTTAGTTTGCGCAGTTTTCAGTAAAACTAAAAGGCGTCGCGCAAGTATGTAGTATTTATGCTTATACGCATAGCAATTTTTTTAATAAAAGGCGAAACAAACACATTTAGATATCATTTATAGGACAAAAAATAGTAAAGTGGTTCTAAAAAATAAATCGACATTAGTATATATATCATAATTGTAAAATAACGTGAATAATACCATGTTTTCGTGAAAATTATGGGGAAAAAGTCTGTTAATGGGTTGGACAATTCAAATTGTGTCAGTTAAGAGTTATTTAGCCACGACAATAATTTTGCTACCTTTATATTTTACCCTTGAAAAATTTAAGAATGAAATGTTCCTGAGTAAACAAAAATGACAATACGGTGCAACAGTATCCTAGAAAGAGCATTTATTTTGACTTTCTTTGCATTTTATTGAAGGGTGTGTCACTTCAATATAGCGTGATATGGATTGGCCTCTGGATTATGCATGAAATTTTTTATTGACGTTTTCAATCAGCCTTAATTTTTGTGTCTGTTCGAAGTAGTACGTTCTCAATTCCGACTGAAAATTACTTTCTAATACAACACAGGGTACATATAACGTGTTCTCGTTCACATATGAACATGATATTTGTCACTGGACGTTAAACCCTAATTCGTCAGCATCATCCAATTGGTTCTTTTCTTCTATTACTTAATCATATGTTGTTTACAAATCACTCTAAAGAAGTAAAAGGAAAGAAGCGAATGCAGCTACATTTCGTTATTTTAAGTTTCAAATCATTTTATTCCGTTTAGTTTCTTTCTACATAAATGCAGAGGAGAACTACAGTTGTCTATGGTGGCCGGTGAAGTCCATTTCGCGTTTTATAGGGCGAAAACACGAAATCGCGAAGTCGAAAACGAGAAATCGGTTTCGCGTTTTCGCCATATAGAATATGTAAGGCGCAAACGCTAAAGCGCTAAAACGCAATATGGCATTAACCTGCCACCATAGTTGTCCGCATGTAAACTTCTAGAATTTGTCACCAATACAAGTACATCGCAATCCGTTACTGTTTCAACATCCATCGGTGTTTCATGTGTGTATTCTTAAACAAGTATTATTTTTCTCTCGTTTTTAGCAATGTATTACTCTCTACTGTCCTTATAGATTATTCTATATTCTGCGTTTCCATCCAGATTCTCGTGTATACCATGAGGGTCCGGATTGGGGGTATTGTTTATTTCTGTATTCTTTAAATTGTTATGTCATTTTTTCTACATTTCATTTATCTTACTCATTATTCTTTCTTTTTTTTTCCATATTTTGTCATCCCAATATATATTACTTACTGATTTTTAGTTACATTACGACGTTTATCTCTTATTTATATACTGGTTACAAATGTAGATGACAAATTTGTGTCATTCATGACAATTAAACAGAATCAACATGATATATGCGATCATTCTTGGATGAAATTAATATTACTTTAATATTACACTTTTTGAAACCATTTTTATCAATTTTCAATTTCATGTGTTGTTTCCGTATATGTTATGTTTCATTGCTCATGTGTTGTTTTCGTATATTTTAGCCGCTCGTCTTGAGCCTACTCATTTCATCCGATAACACCCCATATAGCAATAAAATTAAAATTGTATTGCCATTCATAACTCTTAACAGACCAATTAACAGACCGGGTTTTATACATCCGACCCATTAACAGACCAGGTTTTAAATAAAGATTGATTTATGTCACCAAAATACAGATTTTCGTGTAGATTTTTCACACAATGATATCAATATGGTTAACACACATAATGCCTTTCTTTTTTCGATGTTCAAAATATTGAATGCAAGTAAATTTAACCAATGTGTCATTTTGTGTACATTTTATGTGTGTAAAATGTGTATAAATTTATTGATGAGTAACCCGCCTTTTCATGTTATAGATCGTACATCGAAGCTAGAAAAATAATAATTACACCACTGAATTCAGTACATTGAATTGTTTTGTTAGACATGGATACTTTTTATGATGAAAATATATTTAGAAAGTTATACAATGAAACATGCTGAACTTTCAATGATTTTCTCGATAACACCTGATTAACAGACTTTAGCCAACCCGATTAACAGACCAACCGCCGATATAGCCGCATACTCAATATAGATTAACAGACCAATCTCTCGGTTAGCCGAGTGTCGGCCGTGATGTATACTATAATTACTATATTAAAACGGTCACTGATATATTGTAAGAAGTGACCGCCGTGAATAGTAAAGAGCCCCCCCCCCCCTCTCCAAGTAAACCATTGGGATTTATGGTAAATTATAGAAAATTCAATTTGTTCATAGTATATATGTATGCAGTATACAGAAATAAAGCAGTGATCGCCAAATTATGTTTATATTTTAAAACAGGCCTAAATTTTTAAGCAAGGATGATAAATGCTAGAACACGCCCGCGAAATCGCGGGCATTCAAAGCCGTGGTTGAAAGTATGTAAAGTGTTGTAGATGAATTTTTGTAAAATATTTAATGACTGGAGAATTCCAGGAAAGGTATCAAAATTCTTAGGTACTTGGGGACAGGACAATTGTTTTCAACACCTCCTTTTTTTCCCACAATTCCCAATTTTTTGTTTACTATTTATTTCAATATACGTTTAGTATATTATGATCATTCATTACTATAAATAAAGTGTGTTTGCTTTTTACAATCAATTCCCAATTTACTAATCAATCCACGGTGGTCATTGATATTTTATATAGACCCTCGATCTCTATTTAATATACTTAGTGACCCGATGAATTTTTGTAAAAGATTTTATGACTGGAGATTTCTAGGAAAAGTATCAAAAGTCAAAGGTACTTTGGGACAATTGTTTTTTCTAGCCCGGCTCCTCATTGTTTTCCACCAAAACTCCCACTTTTTTGTTTTCTATTAATTTCAATAATGTTAGCGTTTATCTTTTAGTATATTATGAACATTCATTACTATAAATAAAGTGTATATTTGCTTTTTACTATCAATTCCAAGTTTACTAATCGATCCACGGCGGCCATTGACATATTACATAGACCCTCTCTATATAATATAATATGTGACCGCCGTGGATTGTAAACTTGAAAATGATAGCAGATAGAATTAAAATACTCTTTATTCGTAGTATATGTATGTTCAAAGTATACAGAAAAACGCAAACCGGAAGTATAATCTGACTTAAAATTTCGTCCAATGACGGGACAATATCCGGATGCCTTTTTTCTAGTTTTTCTCCCAAAATAACGCAATCTGAATAATCATATGAATGGATGACAAATGCGACTTTGCACTGCACCTATAGGACACAGAGGCGTGTTGATTAATTTATTGTGGAAAGAAGAGAAGTGACACACAAAATGAGGTCTTCTCGTTTAATAGTATAGATTACGAGGTCCAATTTGTCAGCCGTCATCACGTAAAAACAACGAATCAAAGAATTCAACTTTATATATAACTAATTTAGTACAAAAGTGTAGATTAAAAATTACACCACTCAAGGCCCTTTTGTTTTCCACGTAATTAATATTCCCAATGATTAAGAAGTTCCGGGTCGAGTCCGATACCGATACTTATCGTCCTTCCCTACGCCTATATCACCCTGCTCTGTCGCTCAGTAATTATCGTATCAAGACTTCAAAACGAGACCAGGCATTATCCACGACGTCACAATGTGAGAGGAGAAGTTATCAGCGACGTCACAATGCGAGAGGAGACGTTATCAAGCTTGCTTTCGTCAAGCGCAAAACTGTCTTAGGGAGAGGAAAAAATACCATTAATAGAACGATAAACAGATAATCGGGTTTTCTACGTATAGATATCGTAAAATATCAGCCGCTCGACACAATGTGAAACTTTTTAGCTCGTTCGCTACGCTCACTCGCCAAAAAGGTTCACATTGTGGCTCGCGGCTGATATTTTACGATATCAATGTGCAGAAAACCCGATAATCTATACCAATAGTATATTCACCTGTTTAAAATACTTATTACCTTATCTGTATGTTCCGCATCTGACAGGCGCACCAACAAACGGTGTATTCATGATTAATATGCTATATACACGGGTCTTAATCACAGGTCAAATTGTTACCAGTCCTATTGTAGTATTTTAATCAGTAAGACTTTCTAAGATAACAATATAGGACAATGCTGTTGATTGAAAAAATACTCCACTCCAGGTTTTCCAAATAATTAATATTACCAATACTTGATAAGTTCCAGTTCGACGGGTTCAAACAGAAAGATTTGAAAGCAGACGGAAAACTGTGCATCTTATAATCGGCATGACTTTATCAGATGACAATACTAATACTAAAATAAGGCTTGCGCATAGTTATATACTTTAAATCAGTCACGGACCCGCGATATCACGGTTGTGTTCTAGTGTTAAACTATATTTTCGAAGGTAGAGAGAAAACGGCGGATAGCAGAAAGCATATTGACCGGCAAAAAGCATATTGCACGGTTATTTTAAGAATATCTAAAAACCGATATACTTTGTGACAATCTAATTAAAAACCGATCTCTCATCGCTCCTGTTTCTGATATGTCGCGTGGGAGATCTAACGAAACCGGCTTTGAGGTCACATGTGAGTGAACTAAAAGTCATGAATTTTTAAAGATATGCAAATGAGTTGACGACCTATTAATAAGCCAATCAAAAAAGTTTGTGAATTATTATGACTGACGATTTCGTCGTAAATAAAATGAGTTACATCCCTTTGCCTTACGTTAAACTTCCAAGATCGTGGAAGACTCAATTTCATTGGTCGAAAAAGACACACCTACGAGGTCACTCACATGTGACCTCAAAGCGGGTTTCGTTAGATCTCCCATGCGACATATCAGAAACAGGAGCGATGAGAGATCGGTTTTTAATTAGATTGACTTTGTGACGTCATGTAATGAATTTCAGGATATTGTTTTACGTTTTGAAACAAATGATATCTGTGATCGAATATTTGACGAAAAAAAATCTTCAAATACATAAGATGTCCAAAAAAAAAAAGTAAATGAAATAAAAACTAATATGTTGTTATTGTCAAAGAGACAATGTAATATCTATAAAGTTCCAACAAATCTAAATGACGATTTTGATACAAACATGGGCGGAAATTAATAATATAACAAATATACTAGCCTTTGTATGAGGTCAATACAGGATATATCGACCCAAAGAAGTATATCGACCTCGGACTTCGTCCTCAGTCAATATACTTCTTTCAGGTCAATATATCCTTGTATCGACCTCATACAAAGGCTATATTTGTATAATAACTGGATATTGGTTAACAATATCATTTATGATTAACATACAGGCTATTTTCGGTTGAGTGGTTTTGATTTTTGATTCAAAAAGTATTAAAAAGCATTTTCTTCATTTTTTGAGAAGATGAAAAGTTTTGATTTTCACGTACTATTCGCACACATGGAACATTTTAACTGAGCATATTGTGTTTTATTAACTGTTAAAAAGAGTAAAACATGATGAAAATATAAACTGATGGACTTTAAAACACATCACATCTAAAACAAATCACCAAAGATACCAGGTTTCATAAACTTAGCTGTTAGTAACTGTGAGTACTCTCAAATCTGTTACGTCTTATTTGTTGTAGAGATGTATAAATACCCTGTCCGGTCTATAATGTATTGTTATTTTTTTATTTTTTTTTTGCTTTGTGTCGATCTGATGGGTTAATCCCTTCTCAACTGATCTTTATTATTTGTTAATATATTGTACTGTTACACCACTGTCCTAGTTGGACGTCCGCTAACATGCTTAACCCTGCCAAATTGTGTGTGTCTATGCCTGTCAGGATCCTGTCATTCAGTTTGCTGTCTTTTGTAAATGTAATGTAATTTGATGCGACTGTCATACACGTGGGATGTTTAGAGCTACAAAACCAGGAACAATCCACCATTTTCTACATTTGAAAATGTCTGTACCAAGTAAAGAATAAGACAATTGTTGTCCATTTTTTGATTTGTTTTATCATTTGATTTTGCCATTATTATGCCATATTTTGATTGGCTAATACGAGGGTGTTAATTTACTCTATCACATGGCTGAGCGGGTGACATTTGTTTGGAATGTCACCCTCTCGTCCAGACCAAACCAATAAAAAAAAGTAATTTAAAGGAGGATGAATTGAATTTACATCAAGTTATTAAAGACAATGTTTAAGTTCTACGTTTCGGTTCAGATTTTATTATAATACTGTTAAAATAAAAAATAAATAAAACATCTTGCTTCACTTCTCTTGATGTTTCTAATACCCGTAACGTTGTTACATACGTGACGTCATAATTTTTAACAATACTGATAGGGCACACAGTATAATAAATTAAACAACATATAGCTTAGAGGGTGATGGAGCAGATTGGTACCCCTAGAAAAAGCATCGTAAACCTTGGCTTCGCCCCGGGTGACAATGTTTTCTCATGGAAGCAATCTGCTTTATCACCTTCTCAGCTATGTGTTATTTATAGATCTATATATTTAAAGTTTTTTTCTTCAGATTTGAGACATAAAAGACACAGAGCAATCCAAGCTATGCTAGTTGATGTTATCAATCTACATTAAAACATACAATTGAGTTAAATGAATGAAACATAAAAGTGATAAAAGAACATAAAATGGATTTTTTCCATGTTTGTTTATTTACTTTTTTCACTTGGAATTCAATATATGGTGAGTTTTTCAATAATTTAAGCAGTCTGGTTAAAGAAGAGGGGCGAAAGATACCAGAGGGACAGTTAAACTCATAGATCGAAAATAGACTGACAACGCCGTGGCTAACAAATAAAACGACAAACAGACAAATAGTAGTACACAACACACACTATAGAAAACTAAAGACTAAACAACATGAACCTTACAAGAAATTGAAGGTGATCTCAGGTGTTCCGGAAAGGTTAACAGATCCTGCTCCACATGTGGCACCCGTCGTGTTGCTGATGTTATTTCATAGCCGGTAAATAGTCTAATTCGGTAGGTCACATTCGTGAAACATTCATAGGTCATACTCGTAAAACCAGCCACCATTATCCACTTGCGCATGTGGATAGTGGGGGCTGGTTTTAATTTACCTGTGATTTTATGAAACACTTTATTTGCTTAATAAATTAACTTTTAGTTGATTGCCTTTCGAGTGGCATATTTTTTAGCATTTCCAGACCAAGAACAAATTACCAGTACCTCCGATACGTAGGTTCTGCAAACTAGGGCATTCGAAAGTAAGGCTTAAAAATTTGATTGCCACTGGAAAAGAAGCTACTAAAGAACCCAAAATAGTTGTTGAATAGATTCGTTAAGGGGGTCAGTGAAAAAACTATGTGAATTAAGTTTTGTTATCCTTCATTGAACTTTTGATGTCGTCCCTAACAAAGAGACGGTTCGATCCCAGACCAAGTCAAAACAAGGACTCGAAACCTACCAATTTATAAAGTAGCTATGCATAATAAATCATTTACTGCATCTCCACTAGGACAATCGAATTTAGAAGTAAGACCAAATACTCGTTGTTTTTTGAATCCAAATGATATTACATCAAAGACTTGCACGTAAAGAATCCGACTCAGTGTGCTGGTCGATTACAAACAAGGGTTGCTATTATACACCAATTGCATGTGTTTGTCCTGACGTGCATGTTTAAACTTGCAAACTTAATAATTAGCATCAGTTCATAATTCATCATCATATGCAACAACATACTTATTTTCGTCACTGCACATCAATGTTTTCGAAAGATTGAAATATGCATCAAATACCTATTAAAATTAAGAATGGTCACGTGGAATGTGTCAAAGATACAACAACCCGGCCAAAGAGCAGCAAATAGCCAAAGGACAACAATGTCAGGTTGTTATCTAATCGACGATTCAACCATATCGTTTTTTCATGCTATACTTTCAAAGCATTCACGAACTAGAAGAAAATCCCCTCCCTGTTGTTACTACTAAGGTTTACTGTGGATACTGGTTATTTAGTACATGTATGATTATAAAGTAATGATGATGACATCAATTCTGTCTTGTCTGAGCGTTTACCTCAAGTCCTTAATGATTGTAACATATCTATCAGTCTCCGGATGGGGAATTTCTCGATGTGTTGAAGACCTGTTTCCTTTTTTTGATGAACAATATTACACAATGCCGTCACAAAAAAGCAGGCAGATATTGAAAACATGCTGAAAGTATTTAAGCTATTGTCTATGAGTGCACCAAATTTATTTAAGCTTTTGTCTATAATGCACAAAACAATAAACGAAAAACAAATATGATACACAACAACATACGACAACCACTGAAATACAGTCTCCTGACTTGGGACAGGCACATGTGCACAAAATTTGGTGGTATCAAACACCTTCAATAAAATTAATTTGACTCGTTTAATGTTTATAAAATTTTAACAAAATATAAACTTTGACCTTTTGACAAAAACATAAACATTTCGAAAACCTTTTTACTTAATTAGAAAGTTTCATAGAGCAGTTTTACAAACACTTATTTGTTCTTCTCCGAATAGGTCAAATGTTTTATGAAGTTGACGCGTCAATGACTTAACTTTACAATTCTTGAAATACCCGCCCACCCAGGCCAATTTAAAAAATATAATAGTATTCAAACTTTTGTCTCCCATGTGTTTAAGCGGTTTTTTTTTAAATATTTTTTTGTAAGTTACATATACTTGTATTGTGACTGTCATCAGTTTTTTGTGTTGTGTGTGTAGTTTATATTGACGTGTAGACCTGTAAGTTTTGTAGATGCTGATCCAAGCCTAATAAAAGTTTTTACATACTTTTCTTTTGTTTGAAATTTGTCAGAGAGAGTCAAAAGATTAAAGAGTAATTAAAACGTTCAGTTGATTTTTGAATAGACAATAATAGTGCATTGACTTGACATATCAACGATATAAGGATGAGTCTTAGAAACGGGGAAATGCGAGGCTCTGCCGAGCTTTTTCCCCGTTTTGGGCCGAATGCTTATATCGTTGATATGTAAAGTCAATGTACTATTATTGTCTTTATACTGCAATCTAAAAAAAAAAAAAACATTTTCAATTGTTGTTTCATGATTGTGTTAATGTTATTATTTGCTTAAATATTGGAAACTTCTCCCTTTTATAAAAAGGCCTCATATCATGCAGGCGGTGAAATATACAACACGATGAAATGTACATGGTTACCGAATTTGTTTGAGAATGAACTAAAATATCAGCAATAACCATAAAACATAATAATTTATAGTTTGCAAACCAAAAATATTAACAAGTGAAATATGTTATTTTTCTAAAAATTGCAAAAGAAATAAGTTTGAGTCGTTGTATACATTGGAAACAAGAACAGGTTGAATAGGTCGTATGAATAATTAATTATAATTTCGGAAATTTCTAATTAAATATTCATGAGGAAAAGTGATATCAGGTCAGTGACTGTATATGACATAGAAATATACGGTCAACGCATTTTGACTGATCAAATAGAACGAGTGCAGTATAAAGAGTGATATTATCCCTGTAGTGTTATGTACCTCCTTAATTAGGATTGCACGCCGTTATCCACTCTAATATCGGCTGCTGCAACACTTCTTAAACATTTCATATTACAATGTTCTAAATGGTATCAACAAAACACGATTAAGACTTTTAATACGGAAACATGACATTTGCAAGTACATTACAGTGTTCTGTTTCTTGTTTAACTTTTATACTAGTCAACATTAGGGTAAGAAAAAGTTTAGACCGATTAAACTGGATTAGCAAAAAAAATGATTTATGCGTTTATGGGGATACACATAATTATGATGTATTTTTGTTTGGGATCCAACGCCAACATTGTCGTAACATGTTTAAATATTTGTTTTAGGTTCTATCTCAATTGTGGGATATGGATCGCTACAATTAAATTCGCCTTTCGTATTGGCATGTTATATACCCTCCTTTAATAACAGCGGTGCAACATGGAGTAATACTAACTTGTCGTCATTGACTTGTACCAGTACTGGTTTTTGTCAAAAACCCACTATAGGCAACTCCAATTTTTCAGCAAATGAGTCTGGTATTTTTGTGGAAATAGACCCACTACTAGAGAAAGATGATCACATAAAATGGACGTGCTTTTATGATTCTAAAAACATTTCGTACACAATTGAAATCGGTGAGTTTTAATTAAACGTATGTATTATTAATTACATGTTTTGTTTCGTCCGTCCGACCGTTTTTTAGTTAGCCCATCAATCTATCCTATCTATTTTGTAAGCATTTTACAGCCTACATATCTTATCCAATTAAAATAAACTTTGTTGTCAAAGATTGTTAAGTGAAACCAATATATTGCACATGTTCGAAAATTACTTCGAATCGCTCCATTGGACATTTATAAAATGTACGTCAAAGCTGAAGTTTATCAAATGTTTCAGCAGCATATCAGACGAATATCTCAGAGGAGGTCTGTAGTTCGAAAAAACTCTTCCGATTTTATTTTCAACGGGAGCCATGTCTTCTCGAAATGTCAACATTATTGACATTTCTAATATTGACGGGAAAAGGGGATGGAATATTCTGATGTCATTTTGCTTAATATAATAAAAACTTTATAGTGAAACGCCAGGAAAAAGATCAAAATTCATATTCTCTTTCGCAACACTTAGTAACGTATCTTGGTTTGGTTAAAATAATTTAAAAGATAACACTCAGTCAGACACGCGTTTCATCTTCAAAAGACCCATCAGTGACGCTAGATTTGAAAAAAAGTTAAAAGGGTCAAATAAAGAACGAAGTTGAAAAGCATTGATGACCAAAATTTCTAAAAGTTTTGCAAAATACAGCTTAAATAAAAAAGAAGATGTGGTATGAATGCCAATGAGACAACTGTCTACAAGAGACCAAAATGACAGACATTAACAACTATAGGTCACCGTACGGCCTTCAACAATGAGCAAAGCCCATACCGCATAGTCAGCTATAAAAGGCCCCGATAAGACAATGTAAAACAATTCAAACGAGAAAACTAACGGCCTTATTTCTATTAAAAAAAAATGAACGAAAAACAAATATGTAACACATAAACAAACGACAACCACAGAATTACAGGCTCCGGACTTAGGACAGGCATATACATAAATAATGTGGCGGGGTTTAACATTTTAGCGGGATCCCAACCCTCCCCCTAACCTGGGGCAGTGGTATAACAATACAAAATAAGGTTATCTAAGGTTTTCTATTCCTATTAAATGGAGAAAAACCTTAGTAATTAAAAAATTCAAAATTTGTGAACAGTTCATTTATGAATATAACCATATCAATAATAATTCATGTCAGCACAGAAGTGCTGACTTGTGCACTGGTGATACCCTCGGGGAATTAAAACTCCACCAGCATTGGCATCTACTCAGTTGTTGTAACATATGGTCATTCAATCCAGCAACAAAGCTGTATGGTCAATGAAAAGTGGCAAGTTTTGAATCAAACCGTATGAAAAAAAAACCAAGGTGTATGTTATTTGCACCCTGTTGTAGCATCATATACAGAAAACCTTCAGCGACATGTTTGGATGCCATCTCTTGAATAAATCTAGTGTAAAATAACCTTCTTCTTGCAAATTTTGTAATTTACACCTCATTCTATTATTAATTACAACCGTTTCCCAATGCAGACAACAATCCTATTATTATGGTCATATTTTTAAACAAAAGGGCAAACTGCTCAATGGCTTTGGTTAATCCGACTGGTTTTTTTTAGCTTCTGTAAATAAAATGCAATAACAAAAACACATGTTATAAACAAACAATGAAATGTATGCCCTTGCAAGCTTCTATAATGCAGATATTGTACTCTATAACGGCATTTCAAAATATTCATGTTGGGTGTATACTTATTTCCATAAAGTCAGGTTGTCTATAATTTATTAATATTGCAGTTACAAACATATTCTAAGAGGGTTTAGATAATCTAGGATTTTAGATTTATGACATATCTTTCACAAAATGATAAGAACTACCACTTCAATTTTGTCTAAAAAAAGACAAAATATTAAAGAAATTCAACAACTATTTTTTTATCTATTAAACATGTGAAAATAACTTTATGTACTTTCCCTCATACAATCAGAGATATGTTCCTTCCAGGAACTGCTCCTTTGTCTGCTATGTATGGTTTGAAATTTACAAATAAAAGGTAAGAGGTTCTGATTGATGTTACAAAAAACGTGAGGATGATTAAAACCATTAATGAGCATTTGGTATCCACGTAATATCCATTTACCTTACCTCCTATATATTTCTAGGAATGTGATTGGTTAAAAGCGCCCTCGTGGAGGCCTTGTATATTTCATTTTAGGTTAGTAGAGAGGCGGGCTTATCTCATACACGGTTAGTAGTGGTGTTACGTCCCTTTATATTCCTTATAAGGTAGTAGGGAGGCGGGGCTTATTTCATACACGGTTACTGTAAACCAACTTATTTTAGCGAGCGATTTATTTTCGAGACTTTCGCGGGTAGAAAAAAAAAACGCGAATTTAAATCGTCGCGAATATGTAAAACTTCCATTATTCCTTATTAAACTTCATCAAGTTAATCAGAAAGTCGCGAAATCAAATACCCGCGAAGTGGTCTAGAAAGGGTAAAACGCGAAATAAAGTATCCGCGAAAATAAGTTGGTTTACAGTAGTAGTGGTGTTATGTCCCTTTATAAATCAAAACGGTACTGAGAAAAAATCGTGAAGGTTTCAACAGACGAAGAATTCAAGTGAGATGATTAATATTGAAATAAATTCATAAAACACATTTAAACCTAACAAGTTGTTACTGTTGGCATTTGTTTTTGTAGGATCAAAGGAAGGAGTTCCTTAATGCTAACAGTATCGAAGACTTTCTTATTTTGATAGGTCACTAGTCTAAATTTCACACGTTAAGATAGTCGGTAAGATAAATTCGTTACATAGTGTGCTAGTGACCTAATACGGTATATATTGGGTCAGAGAGCGCACTAGCACACTATGTAACTAATAATACTAGGGTAGAAAATAACAACTTGCATTTCGATCTTTTGTTTGAAGATTGAGCATTACAACACTTCAATTCCCCATTGTGGTTAATGTTAAAATTTCTATATCATCTGCTTCAGGTTCATCAAATCCAAGTGGTCAGAAAAAGTCAGGTAAGAATAACAAAAAAGTGAACGAAAGTTCCATACTCAATACTACGGGGCGCCGAATGGGACTCTTGTGGTTTTGTACAAAATTCAATTCTGTCATAACAAAATCATTTTTGTCTTACAAAACTATGAGCTACAGACTTGTTTTGTGAGAACTTCAATTTTGTGATGACAAAATTCATTTTTGTCATGACAAAATTCATTTTTGTAGACAAAATTCATATTTGTCATGACAAAAGTCAATTTTGTCTAAAAGGTATGCAAATATAAACATATTTGCATACAAAATTGACTTTTGTTACCTGATGTGGAAATTAAATCACAAAAGTCAATTGTGTGAGGTAAGATTCAATTTTGTGAGACAAAATTGACTTTAGTGAGACAAAATTCAATTTTGTGAGACAAAATTCAATTTTGTCAATTTTATTGAGACAAAAGTCAATTTTGTTAATTTTGTTGAGACAAAAGTCAATTCTGTCAATTTTGTTGAGACAAAAATCAATTTTGTTGAGACAAAAGTCAATTTTGTTAATTTTGTTGAGACAAAAGTCAATTTTGTTAATTTTGTTGAGACAAAAGTCAATTTTGTCAATTTTGTTGAGACAAAAGTTAATTTTGTGACGACAAAATTCATTTTTGTGACGACAAAAGTCAATTTTGTCAATTTTGTTGAGACAAAATTCATTTTTGTCAATTTTGTTGAGACAAAATTCATTTTTGTCAATTTTGTGTAACAAAAGTCGATTTTGTATGCAAATTAGTTCACAGAAACCAAACTAAACTAATTTGAATACAAAATTGACTTTTGTCGCCCAATTTTCAAATTAGGTAACAAAATTCAATTCTGTGTAACAAAAATGAATTTTGTCATGACAAAAGTGACTTTTGTCCGCTGATAGATAATTTTGTATGACAAAATTTTAAATTTGTAGTATGATACAAATTTTGTTAAACTGAACTTATTTTTGTTGAACAAAAGTCACTTTTGTCCGTACAAAATTGAATTTTGAGTACAAAACCACAAGAGTCCCATTCGGCGCCCCGTAAATACTAGTATGTGTGTTTGTCGAACAAATATTTTCAAGTTAAAATAAAATTTGATAAATGTTGTGCATCGAAAAAAAATTCTTGATTGACAAAAAAGGTATTCAATCTCATTAATCTAACTTAAAGTCAAATTGACAACGACACAAAAAAGACCCAAATCTTAGACATATCATAGAAAATTGGGAACTAAGCAACACGAACAAACAAAACTTTTGTGCTGATTCCAGGTGCTCCGGAAGTGAAAACAAATCTCGCTCCACATTTAAAACTCGTACTACAGCTTGGATAATGTTCAAACCTATCTTAAAATCTGTTTTAACAATCGTAAATTTTAAGATTTGTTCTAGAACACCCTGTACATGAGTTCTCTGGACAGTTTTCGAATAGTTTCTAACCGAAGAAGTTTTACCCTGAACAGATTCGGACAATTTGTTACCATAACAGATTCGGACAGTTCTACCCTGGAACGGTTTTAGACATTTCTACAATAGAAAAGGTTTGGACAATTCTATATTAGGACTGACTATGGCAGTCTTATCTTAAATCATATCCTAACAGTTCTATTTTTATAGCAAACGTGGAAAGTAATAACGTTCTGACAATTCTATCATACTCAACGGTTCCTGAATGTAAGTTTTACCATCGTATGGAAGAACTGTCATACGATATTTTTAAAGAGGCTGAACCTGATTTAAACTTTCAAAACCGGTACCACACTAATAATTATACACCAATATTCACATGTAGCTAGTGATTTGTGTCCAAAGAGAACATTTCTTTAATATACTCTTTATCTATTATAATTACAGAAACCTCAAATGGTGGACTAATAGCTGGCATAGTAGTTGTCTGCGTTTTAATTTATTGGTAGTAATAATTAAAGCTGCAGCAATACTATATTATGCGCGAAAAACTAAGACAATTTGTTTTCCATATTAAGTGTTCTGCTTCATTACCTTATACAATTCGAAATACTGTAATTTCATATAAGCAAATATATATTTGTGACAAAGAATTTAAAATGTGTATAACATCGAAATAACACCTAGGAATAAACAATAAATGAACATGGTGGTCGTCTTTTCTTTGTACATTAATAAGGCCGTCAATTATATATATTTTATTTCGTTTGAAATAGGATTTTCCCGTTCGCTATTTGTAGTAATTATTTATAGATGGGAACTAGTATATCTATTTCGGATACTGGTTTTGTAACAGTATGTACTATTATAATTTATAAATTTGATGTTAGGTGCATAAGGCACGAGGAAAGTTTTGGCGGTTTTTACGGGTTGGGTTTATAGTGCGGTGACTGAAGGCAGATTTTTTTTAATTTAATCTCCCCACCGAACACACACCTATATAATATATCATTGGACAGAGGAAATCAGGACTTCATATGGTCACATTTTTTTTAAATTGAGGTCAAAGGTCATATGTAAAAATCTGTGAAAATTTGGGAGGGTTTCAATTTTGACATTTTTTTCTATTTCTAAACTCTACCTAAATACAAATGATACTTTTTGGCTTTAGTAATGTTTGTTATTATACATAAACCTAAAAAAAACTCCTAAAACGACGTTTTATAAACAAAACTTCAAAAATTAAGTTTTAAACCTATAAAATGTTTAGAGCACCTTAACCTTATGAAAAATTTCAATTTCAGGTAAAAATCAAGCAGGACAATACTTTAGAATTATTTTAAACTATCATAATGGGTGAGGTATCAAACCAAAGCAATAGAACTTTACAGTCAAATATGACCTCAAATTGAATTTGCGGATACTTCAGTTTTTTTATCGACTACTCGTTGCTTTTGTTTTTTTTTTCACAATTATTACTGCTTCCATAGTATTATCTGTTGTTTTGTATTTTTCTCTGGTTAATATCTATTACATTATAGGTTTTGTACCTATATCCCCCCTTTTTTCTTTGCAACGTACCACAAACTTCATAAGTATTCCATATAAAAAAAGAAGATGTGATATTATTGCAAATGAGACAACTTTCCAAATGAAACATACATTAACAATTATAGGTCCCGTACGGGCTTCAACAATGAGTAAAATTCATACTGCATAGTCTTCAAATCCCAAAATTAATAATGTATTTAACAAACGAAAAATCTAACGGCCTGATTAATGTACAAAATAAATAAGAAACAAAGAAAGATAGTATTTAGAAACAAACGACAAACACTGCATTACCGTCTCGTGACTTGAAACAGACACATACAGAATGTGGCGGGGTTTAACTTTTTTAAGGGCGCGCCAACACTCCCCTAACCTAGGGGCTGGGACCGTGTGTATCAGTGCAACACGCTTTATACCAAATCAACCGTTATCTCCATCATCTTCATTTTCATCAACCGTCACAAGACATGTTTTAATAATTCTACACATTTCACTAATGGCCACAGGTCTGCACATGAAAGGTTCTGCTCAAAGCAAACACGTTATTTGAGTTTTTCTTTACAAGTACAGACAAGGTATTGTAAGAAGTCCGAAGACGATTGTTCCTAAAAAAAAATACCAGCTTCAAACCATCCCTATCAATTTATCCAAGATTTAACAGGGATTAAATCGTTGTCAATAGCCAAGATAAAATTAGTAAAAGCAGTTTCGTGATCTGAGATAACTGCTTCCACGGGTTTGGATTTTTTTTCGTTTTTAGCAAATAATTTGCAATGCAACCAAAATGACAGAGTGCTTGAAGTTTAAAAGATGGACGGGAAACTATTTCATCCTTAACTTTATATGATATGGATAAAACATTCTTAATACGCTCAACTGATTCCATCTTGAGTAGTTTTAGATCTTTCTAAAATGTATAAAATATACAAGCGCTCGTCTGCATAATATTTAACGACTTTTGTCTTTTCTTTGGACTTAATGGAGCAAGTTGCAACGGACTTGACATATCACGGAATATTAACTGAAACTATCCGTCAATTATTTTGATTTTACAATAAGACTTTCGGACAAAGTATATTTGATGTTTTAACATAGGATATAAACATATGCAAACAAAGTTTGTGGCATTTATACCAGTGCACTTTAATTGAAAATATGTGTATATAATAGCGAAAAAGGTAGTAATTTCAGATATCATTTGAGGGAAAACGGTAGTATTTAATTTTCCCAGCATTAGGTTGGCCTTTTGTGTACCAGGTGAAGGAAGTCAAATTAGGAGCGCTGTGCACGTGATTGGATGTAAGGGTACAATATATTTTTTTTTATTTATCTATGAATAACTGCAGTGTGTATATTTACAATATAAATTTTAAAAACCTATTGAAATATTTTCTAGAGAATTATTCGAAAAGACTTGCAAAATTTCATAAATTTGGTGCAAAATGACGGTGGGCATGGATAACATGAACAAGCTCCGTTGGAAGTTTGTCGTGATACTATTTGGCTTTAATTTTTAAAACAGAGTAATAAAGTACTAACATAACATATAACTGTTTTATCCAGGTTTTTATCTTAAAAAGTGGTAAATTTAGAAAATGTTAACATTGTCGCCAATGGCAGAATAAATAGTACCGTTTTCCCTTGAGGGAAAACGGTAGTATTAAATTTTCCCAGCATTAGGTTGGCCTTTTGTGTACCCAAGGCAGGTGAAGGAAGTCAAATTATGAGCGCTGTGATTGGATGTAAGGGTACAATATATTTTTTATTTATCTATGAATAACTGCAGTGTGTATATTTACTTAACATATAACTGTTTTATCCAGGTTTTTATCTTAAAAAGTGGTAAATTTAGAAAATGTTAATATTGTCGCCTATGGCAGAATAAATAGTACCATTTTCCCTATACTGAAGATAGCAAGGGAAATCAAAGTCACTCAAACTTCAATTCTTTTATACTATTTTGAAGCTTTTGATTAGTACATTTGATTTTTATCACAAAGAATAGAAAGTTTTCACTGAGAACAATACTGTGTTGAGAAAAGTGCTGAGTCATCATGATAGGTCAAATTGATTGGTAATGATATAAAACTTTATTCTAGGATGTCAATATTAACTATATTGTGTAAAATGCACCATATTATAGTTCTTTTGTATTTGATTTCACCTTTCGCAATGATTTTTTCAATTGGAAACACCAGAATTCAAGTCGCGACAAATATTTTTTACTGAAATGTTTGCCTTTTTTGCTGCGTAATTCCCTAAATGTATCACTTGGGTATTTCTGTAAACATAATCTATTAAAATGGGAAATTGTCTGGTTTAGTTTGTACTGTTTATGGAATTGGGCAATATTTGGTCACATTGGAAGCATTTTAGTGTTAAAATTGTTTATCTAAGGAAAAAAGAGGCCCACTTGAGGCTAAATTTACATAGAATTTATACTCTCCTGTGTAAAGAATTGTTCACATTCTTGATAATTCATGCAACAAATATTTCAAAAGTGCTTCATTTTGTAGTTTCTTTCTTTTATGATATCAGACATAAATAATTTTTCATTTCCTACTGTTTGAAAGGACTTTTGTTGGAAATTAATACTCCCAAGGGACATAATTCAGCTTTTTCATTGATTAACACAGGCAACAAAGGCAAGTTTACAGCTGAGTATTTTGCATATTTAATGTTTAAAGTGTCTAATATCTTTGTTTTTATCATCTCAAGACAGAATAACAGATTTTATAACAAGCTCTAAAAATTTTAACCAAATTATCAAGTGGGTGAAATAAAAGGAAGTCAGTAGGTATAATTTGTATTGCCTGATATAAATATTTTTTCAATATATTACAAAATACAACATATCATAAATAATTAAATACACAAATGAAAATACATAAACATAGATATATAACCAAATTTTTTGGCAAACATCCGCCACTATGAATTTATAAAAGGAAAAAAATAAAAAATTAACAAGGGAGGGAGGGTGGGTAATTTCAACGTAATATCAAATTCAAAAATGTAAAGAAAACACTTTGCAATAGTATAAATAAACAATTAACAACAAAGGAAAAGTTTATATCCAATAAAAAGAGCGAAATAATATAGTGAGTAAATTTAATGCAAGAGTTTATACTAATGAAAATCTAGTTTGAACCAGTGTGATTACTGAGGTGTAAAATATAAATTTCACTGTTTTGCTAATTAAATAATTTAAATCTTAAATTAAACCAATTATCAAGTGGGTGAAATAAAAGGAAGTCAATAGGTATAATTTGTATTGCCTGATATAAATATTTTTTCAATATATTACAAAATACAACATATCATAAATAATTAAATACACA
The DNA here is from genome assembly GCF_965363235.1 of Mytilus galloprovincialis. Taxonomy (NCBI): domain Eukaryota; kingdom Metazoa; phylum Mollusca; class Bivalvia; order Mytilida; family Mytilidae; genus Mytilus; species Mytilus galloprovincialis. The sequence goes on from NC_134843.1 coordinate 21,291,312, forward strand.
AATGAAAATACATAAACATAGATATATAACCAAATTTTTTGGCAAACATCCGCCAAGCCTGCAAGGCCGCCAAAAAAAAATTAAAGATAAAATAATAACTATCAAAACAGTTATAATGATGATAAAAACCAGACATACTATCATCACTCTTTTTTCTCACTTCAAATAAGCTCCATCCTTTCAAAATGTGTATAGATAATGAAAGGACAAAACAGCAAACCAACTCAAAATATATGTAGATCTTGAGTAGTTAGAGGAAAACCAGCATCATATTCAGGATGCAAGTTCTCTGAAAAGAGAAAAAAGAATAATTACAGTAAACAATATACATGTATGAAGTAAATAAAAAACACAATTGTAACACATTACAACTTATATACTCTGATGCTTAATAATATTGATTATCTTTTTTCTGAAAAGTTCTGTACCAGCAAAATTTAAATGAAGCCAATCTCTCGGAGCAAATAAGGAAGCATCTGGAATATTGTCGAGTAAGAAACTCCTATACAAATTACAATATAATAAATTATTTCTTTTACACAATCTTTTTAACTCAGTATTAACTTTATTAACTTTAGCTCCAGTTTTCATGTGATCAACTGGTCTAGGAAGAATAGAAGTAAAGATCAACTTAGCAAATGTCATCTTTTTTAACTTGTGAATTAAATCTCCGAAATATGATATAATAGTATCTACGGATTGAGACGAAGAAATATTATTAGTACCAACATGAACTATAACGAAATCTAATGAAATTAAATCTACTTTCCCAGATGAAATTAACTCAGTAAGACGACCAATAGTGGCACCAGGAAAGGCCTGAGTTGTACACCCATCTATTCCACTAACATATTTAGGTATAGACGCTGACACAATGGTCGCCCTTTTTTCAAAGAAATTCCCTGTAAAAATTTATAATAAAACATCTGAAATATGTGCCGTCATCTTTTCTGCTACTGAAATCTTATCATCTAATGAAAATTTTAAATATCTTTTATAAGCATCGCTTTTCCAATCTCCGTACAATTGAATTAATTCAGTAGGTACTTCCGCTGCAAAAGCCCAGCTAGCCCCCCTCGCCTAAAACTATGTGTAGAATATGAACAAGCATCTAAACCAATCTCAGTAATTAACTGTCTCAATATTGTCTGAAATTGTCTATACGTGACAGGTACAAATGATTTATGTTTTATAAAACAATAAGCTGGACTCTTATCAGAAGTACAAACTAAAGACTTCATATTCAAAAAAGCTTGAACGGGACACAATGGAGAATCTGGTATCGAGACTAAAGGTATCAATAATTCTCTCTCACCAAAACTTATCAATAATAGCTTACGCTTACAATCGAAAATAATACTATCCCTACAAAGCTGCTTATTATGATCAAAAGTAGAAATGGAGTCTGGCACCAAATTAGATTTTCTAAACATTAGAAAAAAGGCATGTAAAAATAAACACCATATAGTAGAATCATATGCACTATTCATATCCAGCTTCTTATAAATTTGAAGTAAAATGTGAGGAGTAATTGGCAAGGCCTGTTTTTGACAATGTGCCTTAATTCTACATAAACCTCTTAATACTAATCTCAAATGAAAAGCTTCAAACTGTGGATATTCTAAATCTAACAATAAATGCAGATATCTTACTGAACTAAGATAATTCTTTATAGAGTCAACAGATTTAAAACTTCTACTTAGAAACTGTGCATATAGTGTCAAAACATGAACTGTAGCAGGAACAGGCATAAGTTCAAAATATATACAAAACATAAAATATGATTCTAACTGAGTTTTTTATTTTTATAAGTACTCTCCGCAAAAGCATGTTTAACAGAATCTTTACATTGAAACCGCAGAACCTCTAACTCTGTAAAATAAATTACCAATTATTTCAATCTAATTAAAAACCGATCTCTCATCGCTCCTGTTTCTGATATGTCGCGTGGGAGATCCCACGCGACATATCTGAAACAGGAGCGATGAGAGATCGGTTTTTAAGGAGATCCCACGCGACATATCAGAAACAGGAGCGATGAGAGATCGGTTTTTAATTAGATTGCAATTATTTAAAAATGAAAAATCTGACATTAGAACTGGTACCTCTTCATATCTATCTACTGAAATAGCTGACTTAAATAACTCTCTGTATTTATGACTACAATGCCATCGAGACAAACAGTCAGCAAGTCTATTTTCTACACCTAAAATGAGTCTGGCTCGAACTTCAAACTGAAAACTTGCTTGAATAAAACAAAGCTCTCTCAAACAAGTTTACTTTTCTACATTGGTTAGAGGTATAGGGGGAGGGTTGAGATCTCACAAACATGTTTAACCCCGCCGCATTTTTGCGCCTGTCCCAAGTCAGGAGCCTCTGTCCTTTGTTAGTCTTGTATTATTTTAATTTTAGTTTCTTGTGTACAATTTGGAAATTAGTATGGCGTTCATTATCACTGAACTAGTATATATTTGTTTAGGGGCCAGCTGAAGGACGCCTCCGGGTGCGGGAATTTCTCGCTACATTGAAGACCTGTTGGTGACCTTCTGCTGTTGTTGTTTATTTGGTCGGGTTGTTGTCTCTTTGACACATTCCCCATTTCCATTCTCAATTTTATTGCATAAAAGCATCCTTAGATGAACCTGAATTGATGACCTGAACAGACGCATCATTATCACAAAAGATCAGAATTTTTTTCCCGCAAAATGTTTTCCCCCAAATTTTAACCGCAACTACAATAGCAAGTAACTCCAAACAATTGATATGTAATTGATCTTTTGTGATATCAGAAGGAAAAACAGCATGAAAATACTGATTTGAAGTAATAGCTCCAAACCCTTCTAAACAAGCATCGCTTGAAAAAATCTCATCTGGAGACGACCAATCTTCAAGAGACATCATCGAGATACCATTATAGCTCGACAGAAACCTATGCCACCACAATAAGTCTTTCTGTACCTCTACCGGAATCTTTCTATATATCTTATGTCCACTGCCCACGACATTTGAAGGGAAAGCACTACGAAGCCAGTTCAACAAACGACTGACAAATAATCTACCGGGTCGTACACAGGTGGACACAAAATGAAGTTTCCCAAGTATTGACTGTAACTCTCTTAAAGAAGCTTTTTTCTTTCTTATAAAGCCTGAACTAACAACGAAATCTCTAGAACACGATCTGAAGTAACTTCCAAAGTCAACTTCACAGTGTCAACTGTGATTCCTAAAAATTCCATCCTCGTAGTAGGAGCTACTCCTTTTTGCTTTGACTCCTCTAGCCCACAACTATCTAGTAATGCACCTAAAGCAATATAAGCTTCATCAGCTTTATCCACCGTATCCGCACCACCAAAATCATCTAGATAATTGATAACCATGTATCCCATCTTATAAAACATAAAACTAACAGCTGTAGTGATTCTTTGACAAATCAAAGCACTAGACCGTAAACCCATAGGAAGAACACGATCCGCAAAGAGCTTATTATCCCACTGAAAACCAACTAAATGCAAATCACCTGGGTCAATTGGAATTTGCCTGTAGGCCCTTTTCAAATCCTTCTTAAAAACCAGACACTTACCACCTTTATCCTTAATTATTCCGACTAAATCATCAACTTTCGGATACGATAATTGAACCCTTTCACCTAAATAAACATCCTTTGAGATAAAATCATTTACGGATCTTCCAGGTGGGAAACTTAAGTCTAAAATGACCGAGTCTTTTTTATACACCGAATTTAACGGTGAAATTTTGAAATGACAAGAAAAAGGATTTTTGTCAAACGGTCCAATTATTGCTCCATATGTAGCTTCCTTTAATAAGTAAGCTAAAATTTCATCATGAAAATCTGTAGCCCCTTTATGATTCTTAACTTTAGATGAACCTTCACTTAACATTTCTCCCTGATATCCAATCGGAGCACCAAACTGTAAAAACTCGCAAATGATTTCATCGTCATAGTCTATCAAATTTTCCCTAAAAAAATCTACATTAATTCCAGATTTAACTGGAATTCTACAACCCAAATAATTTGGGTAACCTGATTGAACAATTTGATTATGTATTTCAATAGTATTTTTAAACTCAGTATCGTTCAGTTTATCCTGAGCAACTAAACCAACCTTATTAATCTTAATATTCAATGTGTCTACATTTACATCACACAATAAATCTTTCTTGTATTTTTTACAAAAATGTGTACACTTATTAATAAATGCATTTCCCTTGTCAATATTATCAACCTTATCATTTTTAAGTTTGTCGTCACTTTCCAACGATTTCATATAACTTGGTAAAAAAACTTCTGCTAGTGGGTTTAACATTGTACATTTACCAAACACATTTTTTACTGCCAGTCATTTAGTTTGATGCGGACAAATTTCTGACGATTCCGGATGATAAGCCTTTCTGTTATCTTCTCTCCAGCAAGTCGCACAAATATGTTGAAGGTACTTATCGACACCTCGAATTTTGCCATAATGTGAATCCTTATGCACACATTTTTTCCTTTGAAAATGCGAACAATAAAACACAGTCTCTTCTTTCTTTACTGGTTTTTTGTTTTCCCCATACTGAATAGATTTTTTAGACTTGACATCTGATTTTACATATTTAATTAAAATGGGAGTTTCAATCTCACTGAAATCTTTGGACCAATCAGCCAAACCATTTTCAATCTGCCTTATTATATGAGCATACATTTTTTTCAGACCCTTCCACTCATACAATTCTGTATAATACGCAATTTTTTTCAACAGCTTTGTTCTACCAATTCTTTCGACATCGCCTATCTTTGAAGAGGACAAAATTTCCAATTCTCCAGCCACAAATAAGTTAAACTCAAGATCATCAAAATTGATTTTAGACCCCGCATATTCAAACTGCAATTTTGATTGCGGCCACAATTGCTTTTTAACTACTTCATCTGACGGATGATCAAATATACCAGACTTTTTCTTGCTTTTATTTTTGTGTCTTTTGGATTTTTTTATAGAATCACTTAATTCATCGGACTCACAGCTAGAAGTGGTATCCCCACTTTCATCAGACGAATCATCTGAATCAATTTCTAAAATTTTCTTAACAGCCGATTCTGCCTTTTTCTTAATTGAAGGACATTTTCTTAAAGAATTAATGTTAAGAGAATCATCTACTTTAGCAGTACCTTTTTGTTTCTCCGTTTTCTTCTTTAACTCTTTTTTCTCCTTCTCTATTTCCTTCCTGATCTTTTCTTTCTTCTCCTGCGACTTTTGTTCCTTCTTTTTCCGCTTTACTTTCGCCAACTCCTTCTTTAACCTCTGCAACTCCTCATCTTCCTCGCTGCTTTCACCACTGTCATTGCTGTCGACCTCCGACTCAATTTCCTCCACTTTCTGTAGTCTTCTTGACTTCACTGGAGTCATCTCCTTCTCCAAACTGAACACATCCTCCGTAACATTAGGGCTAGACATTCCCACACAATGCAATTGTTTATAGTTAACGTTCTTACTTTCCCTTAATTCCCGAGACATACTTTAACGGCGGAAAAGTTCATTACTATCAACTTCAAAAGTCACTTTAACTCAAAAAAGGCAATCAAAAAATTCCAAGTAGCTTTTACGTAATATCTAATTTCAACGTAATATCAAATTCAAAAAAAATCAAAGGAAAAGTTTATATCCAATAAAAAGAGCGAAATAATATAGTGAGTAAATTTAATGCAAGAGTTTATACTAATGAAAATCTAGTTTGAACCAGTGTGATTACTGAGGTGTAAAATATAAATTTCACTGTTTTGCTAATTAAATAATTTAAATCTTAAATTAAACCCAATATGGCATATACTAAAGCATGGAATGGAGATTAGTATGAAAAATCTTGAATTTGTGCATTTGTTGTAAATTTTGCATAAAATGAATACAAATTGAATGGAACTGTCCATTTTATCTGTTTAAATGGAACTATTTGTCATTCTTTTTAAATAAGATAAGATATGATTGGATACAGGTTGTTTATTAAGGCTTTTCTGAAAGAAGTAGAGAATGAGGTAAACCAGCATATCACTAATGGAAAGCTGAATACTAAAATTTATGATAAAAGGGATGATTTTTCATTTCCTATCGTTAATTATCCGTTTTTAGATGGTGACGTTCCCTTGTCACCATCTTACGGTGTTTATATATCTCAACTTGTACGATTCGCTCGTGTATGTAACAATGTTTTAGATTTTAACGAGAGAAATTTATGTATTACTGAAAAATTATTACACCAGGGTTTTCGATATCACAAACTAGTCAAAACATTTACTAAATTTTATCATCGGTATAAAGACATTATTCGTAAATATAGCTCAACATGCAGACTTTTAATACGTTCAGGTATTTCACATCCAATTTTTTATGGTAATATTCTTTATAAAGCACAAAGGTGTCAGTATTCACCTCAGAAACTTACAAAACCTTTGAATAGACTTATTAAGAAGGGATATAATTACGATACTGTTGTCAAGTCATTAAAGATGGCATATTTTGGCGTTAATATTGAGTCATTGATAAGGTCTTTGCATCGGAACTAAACACATTTATTCTAAAAACAGTTGTTGGCATGACACGGGTTATGTTCTTCTCATATATGTTATGATGGTATGATACTAAACCCCTAACGGGAAGGATTGTGCCTGATGTTCATATGATGAAATCATAATCTTTCAGTCAGTTTAGTTGAAGTCTGGAGCTGGCATGTCAGTTAACTGCTAGTAGTCTGTTGTTATTTATGTATTATTGTCATTTTGTTTATTTTCTTTGGTTACATCTTCTGACATCAGACTCGGATTTCTCTTGAACTGAATTTTAATGTGCGTATTGTTATGCGTTTACTTTACTACATTGGTTAGAGGTATAGGGGGAGGGTTGAGATCTCACAAACATGTTTAACCCCGCCGCATTTTTGCGCCTGTCCCAAGTCAGGAGCCTCTGGCCTTTGTTAGTCTTGTATTATTTTAATTTTAGTTTCTTGTGTACAATTTGGAAATTAGTATGGCGTTCATTATCACTGGACTAGTATATATTTGTTTAGGGGCCAGCTGAAGGACGCCTCCGGGTGCGGGAATTTCTCGCTACATTGAAGACCTGTTGGTGACCCTCTGCTGTTGTTTTTTATTTGGGCGGGTTGTTGTCTCTTTGACACATTCCCCATTTCCATTCTCAATTTTATGTAGGGGTGGGGACATAAAATGATTTATGTTTCTTTAAGTAATGGGGGCATACAAGTATTTATTATAGCCAAGGTTTTCACAATAGACCAGTATTGCATTAATAATGTCATAAGAATTCTTTATATCTTTATGTCACAGTATAGGGAAAACGGTAGTATTAAATTTTCCCAGCATTAGGTTGGCCTTTTGTATACCCAAGGCAGGTAAAGGAAGTCAAATTATGAGCGCTGTGATTGGATGTAAGGGTACAATATATTTTTTATTTATCTATGAATAACTGCAGTGTGTATATTTACAATATAAATTTTGAAACCTATTGAAATATTTTCTAAAGAATTATTCGAAAAGACTTGCAAAATTTCATAAATTTGGTGCAAAATGACGGTGGGCATGGATAACATAAATAAGCTCCATTGGAAGTTGGTCATGATACTATTTGGCTTTAATCTTTAAAACAGAATAATAAAGTACTAACACAACATATAACTGTTTTATCCAGGTTTTTATCTTAAAAAGTGGTAAATTTAGAAAATGTTAATATTGTCGCCAATGGCAGAATAAATAGTACCGTTTTCCCTTGAGAGCAAATTATTGACTAATACACAAAATGTGGCGGAAGGAAAGTGATTAAGTTCCGTGTTGAAATTGAATTTTTTTACTCCATTCTTTTTCCATTGATTTCTTAAGGTTTTTTTCGAATTTGTTTCCGAAATTTTTATCACTTATTCGTTTTATGAAATACTATATGCTTAAAATATTATGGGATACTTTTTATTATTACTACGAAGAAAAAAACTAAAGTTTGTGTCTGAATTTGCAATTAAAATTACCTCAAATTTAAACAGTCCAAACTTCGCAAATTTTATAGATAAGAAGAAAATAAAATACTGAATAGAATATTTTGACATATTAAAATAGCTTTAAGAAAAACTATTTCAATTAAATGTAAGCAAACATACCCAATGTTTCATTTTGAAAAAGGGGGGTTGATACTCTCCAATATACTACTAGTCATTAAAACGACTTTTTAGGAAAATGTGACCGTACGAAATTCTGACGACAGGGCAAAATCTAAATATTATAAGACATATTTGTATTTAAGTTAAGACTATTTTAGCCGTGTGTTATTTGAGGAGATTTAACTCGCGATCTAGACGACTTTTTACACTTCTGTCACCGCACTATTAATGGTACTATATAAAGTTTGGCATTTAAATGTATTAAGTATCGAAGGTGCTCGCAGTTACGTCGAATTGAAGTTGGTCACATATATAGGTATATATGCAGTTGCTGCTATGTTTATTGTACGTACAGGCGTTGGAGGTATTAGCCGAGGAAAAAGAAACGATGCGGAAGAGGAACAATGTTATATGTCATGTATTTATATATTGTTTCAATCGAAGAAATATGTACAATAAAGTAAAATAAAATATTGTATCGCAAAAGAAAATAAGATGTTACTGCGAGCAACTAATCCTATATCTGTGTTTGTCTTGTTTGTAGCCTATTCAATTAAGAGATTAAATACTTTAAATTCGGACGAGCAGGGCGAGGGAGAATTTAACTCGTTTGAATTATTTTACATTTGTCATTTCGGGGCCTTTTATAGCTGACTATGCGGTATGCGCTTCGCTCATTGTTGAAGGCTGCATGGTAACAAATAGCTTTTAATTTCTGTGTCTGACAGTCGTATTAAATTCCATTATATTGACAATGATGAGTAAACAAAACAAACATAAAATGAAGAGTTGTCTCATTGGCAATCATACAACATCTTTTTTTTTTTATACATATATGAAAAACTACAATTTTTTCGTCTGAGTACTTATGAGTACATTGAAAAGGAGCCAATAATGTTCACATGTTCTATAATAGATAAAAAAAAGTTCCTGAGTTTCTTTAATATTTTGTCTTTATTGAGACACAATAAAATTATCATTCAATTTAGATTAAACATATAATTTTCCAATTGATTGTCTTTCAAATCTTTGTTGATTTTACATTCATGAAGATAAGTGTAGAAGTGGTTTTCAGATAGCATGTGGTGGAGCCGTAACTATATCTTATAATGACCTCATTCCTCTGAAGTAGCGTCAAATATACCAAGGAATCGGAATTATGCGTAACTGAAGACACTGTAATAAGTTTATCTTCTGGGATGCTTGACGACAAATCAGATGACCGTACGTTGTATTGAATGATTTTACTGCGCATGCGTTACAGAATGATTTTTGATGAAAAGTAATTAATCAGTATAATGATTTGATCAATCAAATCTTCAAAAATTCCACCAACGAAGAGAAATGTCCCGGAAAATGTTGTCTAATCGTAATTTATGGTACACAGGTTTGTGTTATCATGTTCGAATACGGAACGGATCGAAATAAATTACGACGGTGTTAGTTTTTTGTTGTTGCAAAAGTTAACGGACGACGGACGACAAGTGATAAGAAAAGCTCACCTGTTCTTAAAGACCAGTGCTTTTGTCCTATAATTCGTCATGTTCTTCTCTGTTATTATATATCTCTATTAGTGTGTATATATCTGACCATAGTTCAGAAGTCTCCATTTTGTAGAAACTTTGAAGAACTGTTGGGATATCAAAGTTTAAGTACATCCGTCCGCTCAAATCGAAAGGTATCCAGAACATCGATTCAGGTCCACCTATTGGTCTACTGTAATACAAAAGAAACACATAAAACAAAACAGAAAATATTTATAAATTGATTAATTGTTGTATGGTTAACGTGTAATGTAAATATTTCGTAAATATTTAGGAGGATTTAAAATTATCTACAAATCAAACAAGTAGGTTTACAAGTTGGCCGACATGTATTATGGGCAGGTATACTGCTACATGTACTATAAAAAAAATTAGATAAACAAATGACCTTGCAACAGGTCACCCCCGGAATCTGCAAAGAGTAATTGCTAGCTTTCTTTTACTTGCAGAGAGCGCGACATTCTTCCTAAATTAGAGTTAGGATTTAACCGTGACGTTCTCATTCCAACAGTACATGGCTGCATATTAATAATTAAGTGCGGCGCTACAACGATGCCCTTCTATGACATGGGTTTTAATTGTCGGTGGGCGAAGTCCTGGAGAGCCTATATGTCTTTAGACTATAGTCTACATTGAGGGTGTACATAGAAAAGAATTGGCTTAGCATAAACATTTACAAAGTATTCAAGGGTAACTATTGTCCTGTTATACATACACAAACTGACTTTATTAGTCATCAAAATGTCCTATAGAAGACAAAAACAATAAAACAAAAAATGATCTTCATGTATCACTTACCCTGATTTTGCGAAAGAAGTCCAATATTGTATTAAGTTTTTAGAAAACTGTTTCTCATCATCAGAAATTTCATGGTCTCCAACTTTAAACAGCCATATTAGATCGTCTCCATGCCCACAGCCTTCAAACCATTCAGGGGGAGTTCCTCCAAAGGGATCTGGACTAGTCTTAGAAAATAAATACTGGTAAGTTTTTCCATTTTTCAAAGCTGCGTGGAATTCCAACATTTTTATGGAGGGATATGTGAACATGACATCTGCCAGGAGTTCTGTTGCTCTTAGACTCTGTTCTCTGGTAGATGCATCCGCTTTGTAAAAATTGCACATTTGTTCTTTAATACTGCCGTCGCCTCTAAGATACTTCTCAACATAAGGTGCAATTATTGCCTCACACGCTACTTTGTGTGGAACTCCTTCCGTTACGTTAAATCTATAAAATTCTTGCAGTTCAGGAAATGAGATTAAATATAATAATGATCCTTCATTAGAAGTTGTTCCAGAAATAAAGTCAAGAGATCCGAAAAACTGAGAAACAGCAGACGTTTTGTCCTCTAAACTAACGATAGGGTTTTCGGTAAACAACTCGCCATCAACGATAGGATAACTATGCGATTTAAAAAAGATATGCCTTTTTAATTTGTCTTCTGATACCGTCGGATAAAAGTCAGCAATTTCTAAAAGTTCTTGAACTTGTTTTTGTCTTAAGCAATCTACGAATTTGTACTCATTTCCCAGTGGACACATCGATTTTTTTGACAGTTGATTTGCATATTCTTGAACTTCATCCTGTTTGCGCATTAAGATTTTACTATGGACTCCACTTTGAGCAATAGCACGATGGAATAAACCATTATTTGAAGATATAAGAGATTGAAGTGATACACTGTAGCCGCCTGCAGATTCTCCGAAAATAGTCACGGAATTCGGATTCCCGCCAAACATTTCAATATTATCATGAACCCACTGTAAAGCTAATTTCTGATCCCATAATGCATAGTTACCCCGTGCAGCTGGGTGGCCTATGGCTAAAAATCCAAAAATACCGAGTCTATAGTTAAAACTGACCATTATAACGTCCCCTTCTATAGCCATTCGCAAAAGATCTTCCTCATTTCCAAACCCAACTTCAAATCCCCCGCCATGAATCCAGACCATCACTGAAAAGTTATTCAATTTGTCTAATGAATTTGGTACGTACACATTTAAGAACAAACAGTCTTCGGATGTTGAAGGTCTAGATAATTCAGGCATGAAATCCGGGATGTTTTGTGGACATGCCGAGCGAAAGGCAGTACCATCTAATGTTTCGTTCCATAACCCGAACGGCACTGGTTTCTTAAATCTCAGAGATCCAACAGGAGGTTTTCCGAATGGTATTCCACGGAATTCGTACAAAGTGTCCCCTGTCTCTGCAAATACTCCCTTTATGCCTTTAATCGATCCCAATGAAGTTTTTAGTAACGCAGTTTCTATCGTGTTTTCTGTAATTACTGTATTCAGGATCGATAGGTACAACGAACAAAATAAGAATCTCATTTCCAAAATATATAACTGCAAAAGAAACAAAAAGTCAAACTTAATTGAAGTTGATGCTGATATCTGAAATCTTTGGTGAATCATACTTCTTCTAAGGTTGGTGCTAAATTGCATTGAAACCAAAAGCATATCTATATATAAATATATTGATATTTATTTAATTTCAATTACTGAGAAGTTTATTTTCGCAGTTTAACATTGATCATAAATTACATACTTAAAATTGTGTTTTCTAGTGTTTGTCTGAGAAACTAACCCCACTAATGTACCTTCACAACTTTGAAGCCAAATAACCGAATCTTTTGTTGACATGTGTTTTCATAGGAAGGTAGTGAAATATCACGGTTCACGAAAATTGGTTTCCACAATAATACATAGACGTAAATCATCAAGCTAAAAACAGACTGTGAAAGGCGTGTAGAGTCAGTCCGACATGGCCATCCAATATATATTTAAAGCAGCTCTCGTACAAATATGGACTCAAATTCCTATGTATAAATATCACCTTAAAGTTTCTTATTGTAAACTTTTAATTTTACATGTAGCTACATTTGTTAAGGACTTAAAAATCGTATTGAATATTATGATTTTAAAAAGTAAGTTTAATCGTGTATTGTTACACCACTATTGTTAAAATCAATGACTGCACAACTTTTCTACAGTCAGGTTTTATTAAGATTTATAAGATTTAATAAATCCAAATTATAACCAAATACTCTTGAATCATATGTACTCTTACTGAGCGTTGATCTAAACTGTAACAGTTCTTTACTTAGCAAATATGTGTATAATAAGTTAAAAAAAATTTACAACCTTCGGTTCGCATGGTCACTGCTCACTTGCAAGTGCTGTATTCCATTTTTTAATCTATGTGTTATAGAACAACTTTTGTATGAAAAATAAAATATAATAAATATAATTCCATCTGAAAAATATCTGTAATTGGACACTAGTCCTATGCAAGTCGCATGCGTTGCACAGTAATTATCAACTAAGATTAAGATATAATAGTTCTCTATGTGGTCAATTTATTAGTACCGGTTGAATAAAACATCTTATTGACAGAAGTAGAAAGTAAGCAGTCAACTGTACAGCTTTATCTAATGTTTAGATTCTTTTGGGTAAAATTCACAAAAAACATGTTATATGTACTCAACAAAACTAAGGTTAAAACTCCTGAGTGCAAATTATCACTGCATGGGAAAGTCATATGAAATGTATCATGATTCTTTTTTTTTTTTTTTTTTGCATTTCGTAGCTTCCAGTGCTATTACTTAATAGCCTAGTATTTCCAAACCAACCAATGAGCATGCTGTATGGGCTTTGCTTATTGTTGACGGCCTCACGGTGACATATAGTTCTAATTTTTGAGTCATTTGATATCTTGTGAAGAATTGTCTCATTGACAACCACACCACATATTTTTTTTTATAAGTAATTACTCATAGAAAAAAGGTGTACATGAAAAATTCGGTTAACAAACTGTTCTTGGTGCTAAAAACTGAAGATTGATCAACACGAATCCAAACAAAATTCCCTGCCGGAACCATTTTATCAATGATTTAGATTTCCTGTATTTACTAATTTGCGGTATGTTATTTAATGCATCAAATGTACGAATAACGACACGAACCAAATGTTGAGTCGGTCCTTTTAACACAGGGTCAAAGTTAAAGACCACTAGCAATATTCATGATGATCAATAATGTTGTTTCGATGTGTCTTTTATTCATTTTAATTTGTTTTCAAGTTGATGTAAAATATTTCTCAAGAGATATGTTATATTCCCAATTGGTAATAGAATAATAGAACAAGTGCATCATTTAGATTTATCCAAACTGCGTATTTTCCCTCCTTTTTACCATCAAAATACCTGTAAAACTTAACTTACCTTTGTCCTCTGCTGGCTATTTACCTACATGTAGTCATTATTTATAAATCAGCAATATTTAAGGTCTTTCCTTTCTTAAATGGAAAGACCTTACTGTATTTCGTTTGTTTATTATTCTTTTTCTTCCGCCGTTTTTCAAAGTTAATCGGTGATAAAAGTACGCAAGATATCAAAATGATCTTTGGTATCAAGTATCGGGTTAATAAAAGCTATCTTGTATTAAGGGCACCGTAGTGTACTATTTACCTTATAGGAGTTATCTCCCCAATTACAAAAAACACTGTTATCGCTATAACTCATGAACTATAAAACTTAGCGGCAAATGGTTTTTTTTTCAATGTTCCTTGCCAAATGATACAAGTTCAAATAATTTTAACCGAAGCGATCCAGTGACTTATTATAGGAGTTATTTCCCCTTGAATATTTTAATTTTCGATATGCATATAAATCTCATGAACCGTAAGTCGTAAAGACTGCGGGTCTTCAGATTTGAGTTCATTGGACCAAAACTTAAAAATATAGGTCAAGGTCAAAGGTCAAGGTCATATTTTAGATTTTCAAAAGTTTTTCATTTCCCTATAACTATTGAACGGTTATAGATAAAGAAAATTTAAGCAGTGAAAAATGATTGATACTTCCAGGGGCAACTCTTTTACATTATGACTATATTGATTTTACCATCATGTAAGGGACATAACTCCCACTGATGGTTTTTAAAAAGCCATTTTTAGGAAAAACTCTTAAACAAAAGGTCCTTGACCCATAGGGTCTTTTGCAATGACCTTGTGGAGCAATGACCTTGACGAAGGTCACAAGGTCAAAGGTCAAGGTCATCAAATTATGTGGTTTTGGCACTATTTAAACAGTTTTATGTGTGTTTGAATCCAAACCAACCAACCAACCAACCAAGCAACCAACCAACCAACCAATCAATCAATCAATCAATCAATCAATCAATCAATCAATCAATCAATCAATCAATGTTTCCGTTTAATGTGTCATAAGGGATCCAAGGTGGTTTTTTTTGCTTGTTTTAATTGAGCCTATTAAACGTGTTTAACCAACCAACGTGTTTAACCAGCATATTTAACCAACGTGTTTAACCAGCATATTTAACCAACGTGTTTAACCAACCAACCAACCAACCAATCAATCAATCAATCAATCAATCAATCATTCAATACATGTTTCCGTTTCATGTGTTTAATACGGAATCCAAGGTCTCTTTTTTCGCTTGTTTCAAGAGACCCTATATCAAGTGTTTAACTAATAAACCAACCAACCAACCAACCAACCAACCAACTAATCCATAAATTTATCAATCAACATATATATGATATATTTATTTATGACAGTATAATTAAAAGAAAATGGAAGGAAAGACCTATCAATTATTCAAGAAGAATTGAACTTTAATTAAATATATATTTCTATATAAAGTCAACTTGTAAGGGTACTAAATTAAAGGTATAAGATATGGAACTTTAATTCAGACTTAAATTTGAAATAAATTAATGTTTATTAGGTAGACTTATTATGTTAGCTTTTTAATGTCGTTCAAGTGTTAACTTAACTTAGAAATGATTAAACTGATCTTTTCCAAATAGAACGGACGAAAAATAAATCTATAAAATATCAAGTGACAATAATGAATAAAAAAAAATTACCAATGATATTAAGACCAAACAGGTACATGTACAACTCATAAGTGTGATTCAAAATCGTAGAAGAATATAAAAACATGCACTACTGTACAGTAATTAACAGACGAATGTATCTTATAAAAATATCTATCGACGATTTAAAAAAGAATACTCCTGAAGTCTTTCATCGGAATGATATATATTATATACATTACACTTACCTAGTTATATCCTGACATAACACATGTAACTTATACTTTAGTGTGATATCGCGGGATCATATTGAGAATGTGGAACAAGTGTGTGTTCTTTCTCGTGATACAAAGGTTTGAATATATGGAGCCCATATGGTCTAAATCAAAGGAAATTGATTGCTACTAATATACGAAGTACTAGTGAAAAAAAGTCATATCGGTATTTGGGTGCTACATTTCGTTTTTTGTTGTTGTAACATGCCACTGAGACAACACTCCATCCAAGATAATCAAGCTTGAAGTAGCAATCAGTAAAAGTAAACCATTATAGGTCAAAGTACGGCCTTCAACACGGAGCCTTGGCTCACATCGAACAGCCAGCTACAAAGGGCCCCCAAAATTATTAGTGTAAAACCACTCAAACGGGAAAACCAACGGTCTAATCTATATAAAAACGAGAAACAAGAAACAGTTAATATGAACCTTGGTTAAAAGGTAGGTTAATTAATTGACATTTGTATTTTGACGAGTTTCAATTGTTTTGCCTTATTCATTTGATTGATTAAATGATTTATTGCTTTACAGTTTAATAATTATTATTCAAATAAGCTAGTTAAGTTATTAATTGGTGTTTAACACCACTTTAAAAAGTGCCATTGTGCCGTTTCAGTCGTGACGGGAAATCTTTTGATGGAGAAAGCAGTAGAAAAACTACCGACCTTGGTCAGTAGGAATACTGACAATGCTACTCAATTAATATTGGAGTCGAGTGCACCTACTGAGCAAGATTTAAAGTCACAATCTGATAAGACAAATGAATTATGTTGGGTTAATACATTGAATTGGGTATAACCGTGACATCCAGTGACAAAAATTTGACTCAATTTTTATTCATATAGAATGTTAATATATATGCTTGTGGTGTTTTTTCAAGGAGATTGGAAACACTTCACATATTTTCTGGTAAGTGCAACATCTGATACGTATAGATGTCAGTGCTATTCAAAAACAAGCACAGATTTAACATCTGTGTTCGTTGACGATTCCAAAAGAAGGTTTTTATAAATTGCAATACAAACATGCCTTGAGTAGATGTTACATACCATCGAAAAACAATATGCATGCATTTTCCTTTAAGAAATTCCTTTTATCTGGAGAACGTCGAAAATTTTTTTTCATTCGTGGTATATGTGTGTATTTAGAATTCATTTTATGAAACTGAAATTTCGTCGTATGTTTTACCCGTTACGTTAGACCTGTCCCGAGAGAGCGACACCCGCCCAGTCTCTTTTAGAAGTGGAGGAGGAGTAGTCTTTAGCCTATTTTTCAGCGTAAATACATAATGCTCTTTAAATATTTGTCACTGGTCATTTAAAAAAATAATCAATCAATGACTTATTCAGCATGTAATATGCGCTTTTCTTTATGCAAACTGAAAACAAGCAATTATAATGCACCAATGAACTTATCAATTATCAATACACTTCTAGGGAGCTACCATGTGATTTTAATGGGGAAAAGGAGGTGTGTGTGCCAGTATGAAATTTGAAAACAGGGAGGACAGGAGTTTTTAGTAAAAAATAGGCAGAACGAGCAACATTGCAAGCAGGGTGACAACTTAAAAAGATAGATCAAACTGTGCTAAACCATTTATGTTATATTTATTGGTAATAATAATATAAAAGCTATAGATATCTGAGTAAATCGATTTTACACCTACATTTAGAAACGATCCCTTATTTACAAGCCTCAACTCTCAACTTTCGACTTTTAATGGTCTACTAATAAACATGTCTAATAAAAAAGAGATATGCTTAAAATTCATATCTATCTTTTTGAAAGGTCAACGTATTGATGATTTAAGTGGATATTTATCCTAAATTGGATTGAAAAAAATGGATACAGATGTATTTGTGTGCAAGACAGAACTAGCGTATTACATTGTAAGCCTGGTATGTAGTTTAAGCTCATATACCATCATTTGTGAAGAATAAATCGCTTCTAAACATATTTGCGACTCTTGATACCGTTTGACATTATGTTCGTTGCTTAGTGTATTGATTTGTAGAAAACAATATGTCAAAAAATGTTAACAGTTGCCAGCCAGCTGTTTTGTTTTTAGTTTACCTTTATTTGAACACATCAAATATCCATACGACGTTTCCGTCATTACTATTCATTAGACAAAATCCTATTATCACAAACTTACCAATACAAACACATACAAATATATTATATCCCAATCATCGACAAAAATAAACAGGGGTTTCTTCAAAAAATCTCTTTGAATAGAAAAAGATCCAGCAGAAAAAAACTGCCCTGTTGTTGAGTCTGAACAATAATATCAAAGTCAATCTCAAGAGAAAAAAAACACAGATCAGTTAGTAAAAAGTATTTAAAAGTAACAAAAAAGGTTTTACAATATTTGAAATATAATTCACGTTGATACACAATTCTGTTATTTATATAATGACAATATGTTAATACTGTTTTTATGTTGTACTACTATATTAAGCATTGATAGAAACTAATGTTCAGTAATGAAAAGTATAAATGTAACCACGATTAAAAGTTTTGTAAAAATCGTACGCCACTACTTTTAAATGCTGATAAAAATGTCCCCAACCTTGTATAATGATGCTAAACTTGTCTCCATAGTTACCGTCACATAATTAGATAACCGTGTCTGCTAAGTTAAAAAATCATAACTATGTTGTGCAGGGTATATCATGCCGATTTAAGCGTCCACTATGTTAGGCAACTTTTTTTTATGATGGTCGTTCAAATAACAGCTAAAATATATTAAATGTTCAAATCTATATAAACAGGAGGATTTTCGTCCTGACAATCAGCAGCTGAAATATAAAATATTATAATTTATATGAGGCAAAGAACTATGATGTTCATATCTTTTGAGTATGTATTTATTTTAAAGCTTACAATTAATCAGGAATTATTGGAAAAACAAAAGGGTTGAATGTCAGGTATGAGGGGACGAGGAGAGATGTTTTGTTATGAAACAAAAGATACTTTGCAATAAGATATGTTCTATATTCTGCAACATCTTAATAATTCATAATTCACATAATTTTTCTAGTTTTCGAAAGAATCAGAAAGAAAGGTGATATGCGTTGATGTAATTAGCATTGGTAAACAAATTTTAAGTTAATACTTTTAGATTGATATACTGAACCTTTTATAGCAGACTATACAGTATGTGCTTTTCATTAGTGAAAGACGCACGGAGATCTGTAATTGCTTACTTCCACACCATTTGAATCCTGCTGGATAGTTGTCTCATTTGCGACCATACCACCAATACTTTTTTATAACTACATAGACGGATCCGGGGGTGGTGGTGTGGTGGGTGGAGGTCTCAGGCCTACCCCCTATTGTTTGTAAAAATTTGGTTGTTTTTATAGGGAATCACTGACGCATGACTGGAGCAGCCCCTCCTTTTAGGTCAGTCATTGCCCCCCTTTATTTAAAGTTTTGAATCCGCCACTGAACTATAAGCTACTACACACTATAAGTCAAGCACTGACAGGCACAATGCTAGAGGTTTGATTACCTAAGTTTTTGCCTTTTTATTTCAACCCTACGGTTATTATTTCGTTCGACTGGTTAATCAAAGACCCATGCATTCAAAGATACATATGTACTTACTTTTAACTTCTTATGTCGTTTAATATACCTACCTTCGTTATGTCTGTTGATATTTTGATAATGTTCTGTATCTATGTTTGTCATTGTACCACATTCATTATAATAGGTGCTGAAAATTCATGATGCAGAAAATGTAATTGTGAGGTAAAGTATTTTAATTATATACAATACTTATATGCAACTACAAAATACTATTCCAGTTATTTTAACATAATGTAAACTAGTCGTAATTTTTTTTATGTTTAACTTATGAAAATACCCTCAAACAGAGATACGTAACGTTACGTCCAATGCATTGTAAACAACGACGACATATCGAAAGCAGCCTTACGGAAATAGATTTTAAACACAAACCTAAATATACAAGCAAGACAGGGAAAACTAAATAGCATAAAATGCTATTCTCCAACAAATGTAGCAAATAGAAGAGAAAACAGATTTCTATCTTGCTATACAATCTGAGATAGAACAAGTACTAAACCATGATGTTACAATGGTAATGGGTGATTTGAACGCCAAAGTTGGAAATGATAAAACAGGGAATGAGCGAGTGATGGGAAAATACAAGTGCGTCAAAATCAACGAAAATGGAGGATGTTTATTAGATTTATCTAGTGCCAATAACTTAGTAATAGGGGATACTCTCTTCCCTCATAAAGATATATAAACTGACAGAAATTTCGCCAATTGGTATCGAAAAAATACCCAAAAGACCATATTTCAATAGAAAGTGGAAAAGTTCATTACAAGATGTATGTGTTATTAGGGCGCTAGGTGTTGCTAGTGACAACCATCTAGTTATTGCAAACATTAAACAAATATTTAAAAAGTTGTCTTATTTCGTAAACGTAAAAAGAAAAAAAAATGATGTTGGTAAATTGCAAGACCGTAAATTCCAGCAAGATTTTACACGGGAAATAAAGAAAGGTTTCAGCTATTAGACAACCTCACAAAATATAAAATCACAAAAATACTGAACGACGAGGAAAATCCAAAACGGAAAGTCAATAATCTAATGGCAAAATCAAATGATTAAACACATCAAACGAATGGACAACAGCTATCAGATTCCTGACTTGGTACAGGCATTTTCAAATGTAGAAAATAGTGGATTGAACCTGGTTTTATAGCGCTAAACCTCTCATTTGTATGACAGTCGCATCATATTCCATCCTATTTACAAGGATGCGTGAACAAAAGACACAGTTGACGATACAAAAACAATATCAGTCGATGACAAAAAAACATTAACCGATTGATTGAAAACAAATCCCGATTACAAACTAAAAATGAGGGAAACACATCAACTATAAGAGGAAAACAACGGAACAACAAACACACTAAAGTGCAAAAAACAAACAAATGGCAACATACATAGAAACGGACTTTTTGATAACAACTGCCATATTACATTGCTTATGTATTACTGATCTAACTTTTTCCATCACTTTTACTTTCAATGAGTTTCTCCAAGTATCACTCGCCAAATGAAATCTAAATCTTTCAATTAGAATAAAGTTACTTCCCTAATTCTTATAAAAAAAAAGGTTCAAAGCTAAAAACTTTATCAGTTTATTTTTTTGTGACTATCATTCACTGAACACTGTTAACAAACAAACAAATAAGAACAGAGTTTATTTCAGCAAAGTACTACTGTTGAACTGATATAAGTGTTTGAAGACATTTGTTCAAGTTCTTACTGCAAACATTTGTTTACTCTGATACAGAAATAAACATAGCTGGACAAAGTAAGCATACACGGGAATTGTAAATGTTTTCTTCTATTATCATTGCTGCATGTGTTGTAAATGCATCATACCAGAATTTTATTAATTGATTTGAAACTTTGGTTTTACTTTATATCGCAAACAATTATTGTAAAATAGTATTCTTACTGTGTCTCATCTGATATATGGTCCATCACAGATGAATCTGTTAAAACAATAGAGATTATCGTATAATTTATCCATTAATAATGTTTTTTTCTTTCACAATTTTACTTCTGCAAACAACTTTGCATATTTCCAACTTAAACAATATTATTGAACACCTACGGGTCCAAACTGAACTAAAGTACCTTCGCCATATATGTAGACTAGATATTTAAAAATTATTCGTATAATCCTGTGAAAGTAAGGTGCACATTGTTCCCTACTTTCAAAATCTACAAGCTTAACCTTAAAAGAATATAATGTTTGAATCCGTCCAGCTTTTCTTACTGCAACCGGAATCTACATGTGACATATAATATTTTTTGTGTAAATGATTGAATTTATCTGGTGGAAATCCCTGCATAACGACTAATTTCATGTATGATTATGACCCTTGTATATAGCAAATCTCAAATACACCGTTTCATGGTGTGGCTGACAGAGGCGGAACGTACAGATAATATAACAGGTAACTGTTGGTAACGGTATCGGATTTGACCTTGAACTTGTGGAAAACAAAAGATTGGAATGGTGTAATATTTAAGCAACAGCATTGTCCTGTATTAGTTGTGAATAAAGTTGACTTCTTCAATTCGTCGTTTTTACGTCATCCCGGCTATCAAATTGGATCTAGTTATTTTAAAAGAAAGGATTATCAAATTATTATGAAGCTTTGGACAAGCACTTAGTCTATCTGGCGTGTTCCTTTTTTTATAATATATGTAAAATTACATTTTTTGTTTTGTATCTCATGTTTCGAGTGTATGTATTATGAGTTCAAGAGTAGACATATTATAGACAAATAAAATCGTGTAAGAACGCTTTCAGTTATTGCTTTCGTGATGAAGTAATTTTATTTTTCAGAAATGAGTTTTAGACAGCAACGGTATACATTTGAGCTCCTTTTATCACGAACATTGTCCCTTTTTGATTCGACCTCAAGTCTGAACTTGATAAAATGTTTTCTAGGTTTGCCAACATGTTTGTGCTTAGTTTTGCATCGCAAGTAACAATTCAAATGAATCAAATTTATGAGAAAAGGTGCGATTATATTGTCACACCAAAGAGGTTATATGATACGTAATATTGCAGTTCATAACAAACATTTGATTTTGATCAATACCTGCATGCCATGCATCGTGAGACCATAATACAATGCTATCGTACTAACCATTTCCTACATGTTGCAACTCATTGTATATATGTTTTTCAGCGTTCACCACATCTTCACTGAGAAATATAAAAATACAAAAAGAAAAAATCACACAGGACACCAATATGAGAAACTTCACAATTAAAGCACTTAACTCTTAACAAATAATAGAAAATGGTTCAGGTTCTGAAATAGAATTTTCAGTCATCTGAAATCATTTGATCAGAATCATCTTCATGATGTTACGACGCTTTCTTTGGGATAAACGAATAAAATAAGCTAGACATTTTTTATGTAATGCTTGCATTTAAACATGATTTTTTAGGCATAAGTGGCATAACCATAATACTGTCTTCTTTTGTTTGAACCGAACATTAAACTATTACATATCCACTTTTCCTCGTAGGCAGTTTTCATATCTCAATTGCATGTGCATGTTAACACTTTACGAAATTCATTTAGCAGGATTATGCTTCTTACAGAATCACTTGTACAACATATGTATGAGAAAGAACAACTGAATTCGACACTACTTAAGTTTACATTCGCTATCAAAAACTTGTTTATGCCCACGTCACACTGTCCAAATTTTTACGCCGATAGATAGATAGATAGTTTACTTTCATAAAACCATGGAAGTACAAAGGTTAAAATGGCAACACGATTATGGAAATTTTCAAAAACGAGACTGATCGTATCCAGATCAGGCTATTCGTAGTGTCATCTTTAACCATCGTAGAAACATCGGCCACTTGTTCTAGCATTCGGGGGCAACTTCGGGAAGGGTTCTAAATTTTTTAACATGTTAAAAAATCCCCGAAGGTGCGTCCGATGTTGAGGGTTCGTATTGAGTTCGTACCACCATCCTCACCATCGTAATGTCACCGGGAATGCATCTTTGAACATCGTATTGCATTCGTGTTTCCATCGTTTCCATCGGGCAGTTTTGACATTACGATGTCTACACGAATGAATCACGAAGCTACCCGAAGGTCTTACGATGGCAACACGACTTCGTGAAGACCTCGTAATCCTGTCGTGTTGCCATCGAATAAAAGTATGAAGGCGACAAGATGGAACTACGACGGCAATAAATCCAGCTAAATGTAAGTTAATTTTCGCGCTAAAATACATTTAAAGTGCCATGCGCGATATGCACTGGTCAGTCTAATACGACAGTTAAGAAAGACGTTCACAAAACATAGAGCTCATATCAAATAATTCTATGAGAACAAGAAAGGCGACAGCGTTGTTCCTATTAATTCAAATGGAACAAGAAGAGCAGCTATTACAGGCTCAGGATTTACTTTTACAAGTAAAATATTATTTTTTGTCAATTTTTCATATCAAGTAACATAATGAAAATCATAAACGCGCCTCGTACACCAACACTGCAGGTACACGTATATAGGGAAACCAACGTTTTCTTCATTATTCTGATTTTTTATGTATCGTCTGAGTTGTTGTCACACGAATGTTTACTCCATAACCATTTTGTTTTCTATATGTCATATTTTGCCGCATTTGTTTTTTCCCCACATCCTTGCTTTTGTCTATATTATTATAATATTCTCCTGGAAAGAGCTCTTTTTGAATAAAAGGGATCAACGAACCCATTACCTTACCTTTAAGATAGATCAGTAAACATGGGCATAATTATGGGTGATTATTCAGATTAGTGCACACATTTTACAGTTCACTTCTATATCTATTTTTCTTTTGGTCTTGTACTTTCCTGCTAGACTCATATCCCTCCCTTTTCCTCTTCCTCTCCCTCTCCCTGATTTTGGTGGCATTATATGCAGAGACTCAGAGTCAAGTTTTACCCTTCAAGCCCACGGTCTTCCGTCTTATGATTAAACCAGAAATGAAATGACAATATAATATATATTCAATATAGATCAAACAATTTAAAACGCGTGATGACTTCGGCATATAATTTAAATGCATCGTAAGCTGTACAAGACGTCTTTAAGACATCGTATGGCCATCGCGCCATCATCGTAATCCATCGTGTAGCCTTCGTAATCCATCGTGTAGCCTTCGTGATCCATCGTGTAGGCTTCGACTGAGATATGAAGCTTAAATACCCGTCTTCGGTTAACCTTCGTATGTCCATCTTTTGCTATCGTACATAATTTCGGCACCATCGTATAGACTTCGTTATTCATCGTACTTGCTTCGGTCACTTTTTGGTATTTAAACGAGATCGGGACCAACTTCGTACGAACTTACAATTTTCGCATTCGGGTGTCCATCGTATATAAAAATCGGGACGGTGTGACGCGGGCACTGCCGATGCGATATTAGCTGTCCAGCTACATATTTTCAATCTTGAATCATAAGATACCAGTATAGTCTTATGATCTTCAATTTTACCTTTTGTGTTCCAATCTCATTTGTAACATTTTCAACGATCGCGGATTCGCATGTAAAAAACATAAAACATTGAAGTTTGAATTTGTTATTTCTATTTTTCATTTCAATCGATTGATGCGATTTAAAGGTTGTTGCACGAATTGGATTAGCTGCTTAACCTGGTTAAGTTTGAATTTGTTATTTCTTTTTCTCATTTTAGTCGATTGATGAGATTTAAAAAGTGGTAATGAGTTTTTATATAATATAGCTTACCATCGGATATGTAAAGGTCATGTCAGAGCAAATGAACGCATACATTTGAAAAAAAAAAAACTACGAGGAAAATTCAAAACGGAAAGTCCTTAATCAAATGGCTAAATGATAAAACATAAAACGAATGAACAACTGGTTTATTTCTGACTTGGTACAGGCATTTTCAAACGTAGAAAATGTTGGATTGGATCTGCTTTAATAGACCTAAACCTCCCACTTGTATGATAGCTGCATCAAGTTCCATTATATTTACAACTGTCATGCCAGATAAAAAAAAACCGCATACATTTGAAGATACTGTAAGGCATTTACATATCTTAGGAAATATATTAGGACCTGTTGAAAGCCTTTAAAGAATAAAACGTCATGCTTACCTTGAATTTTCAGTTGCTTGGTACATTGAATTTGGTTCTGAATAAAGAAAATGCCATACACATTTTCAATTTGTATTTAAAATGTTATAAATTTGCCTTATTGACTAAAAAATCTACAAAAACTAATACAGAAGAAGGTTTTATCAGCAAATTTCAAGATTTCATTTTCGAGTGAAAGATACTTTGATACTACGTCAATCAATCTTTAAAGACCCAAATGTTGCAAATCACCTATCCTACCTCCATGACAAATATGTTGTTGTCCCCGCAGATAAAGCCCCAAACAACATCGTTTTTGTGTGTAAAACTCATTACATTAACTGCTTGATAAACGAATTAGGTATTGACAATTCACTTGGAAACTCAACATATACCCTCACGACACTTACCAAAGAGGAAATCCTGGATAATCATAGGTCTATCTGTTCTATGTTCCTTTGGAATTCTAACTAAAGATGAAGAACTGGATCTTCCATCACTGTATTGGATACCTAAACTACATAAGTGTCCTTACAAACAACGGTATATTGCTGGGTCTTTCAAGTGCTCCACGAAACTTCTTTCTAAATTATTAACATCTATTGTATCAGCAATCAAAGACAGGCTTCAAAGTTATTGTGAAACTGCCTATTCTAGAGGTGGCGTGAATCAGATGTGGATACTTAAAAATTCCAAAAATCTTTTAGAGTACATACAATCTAACTCTCTTTCATCTTGTAACAGTATTAAAACATTTGATTTTTCTACTCTTTACACAAGTATTCCACATTCCAAACTAAAAGACAAATTGAAAGAGTTGGTCTTGGTTTGCTTCATAAAAAAGAATGGCCAACGTAGATACAAGTATCTTGTCTTAGGGAAGGATAAATACTACTTTTAAAGGATCACTCTGATTCAAACCAAAAATTTTCTGAAACTGATATTATCAAGATGCTTGATTTCTTGATTGACAACATATTTGTTACGTTCGGAGGACGTGTTTTTCAACAGACAGTCGACATTCCAATGGGAACAAACTGTGCCCCTCTACTTGCCAACTTGTTTCTTTATTATTATGAGGCTGACTTCATGCAGGAACTTCTTAGGAAGAAAGATAAGAAGTTAGCAATATCCTTTAACTCTACTTTCCGCCATATAGATGATGTTCTTTCACTAAATAATTATGTGGAACGCATCTATCCCATCGAACTAGAGATAAAGGATACTACAGATACAGTTAAGTCGGCCTCATATCTTGACTTACATCTAGAAATTGACAATGAGGGTCGGTTGAAAACAAAACTTTACGACAAAAGAGATGATTTCAGCTTTCCAATTGTGAACTTTCCATTTCTAAGTAGCAACATTCCAGCAGCACCTGCATATCTCCCAATTGATACGATATTCCCGTGCTTGCATTTCCTATCATGATTTTCTTGTTAGAGGGTTACTGATCACAA
Source organism: Mytilus galloprovincialis (assembly GCF_965363235.1). NCBI lineage: Eukaryota > Metazoa > Mollusca > Bivalvia > Mytilida > Mytilidae > Mytilus > Mytilus galloprovincialis. The sequence continues at coordinate 21,318,265 of NC_134843.1, forward strand.
GGAAGCTATTAAACCAAGAGTTCCAAATGGTGAAATTGAAATCATCCCTTCGTAAATTTTACGGACGCCATCACGAGTTGGTTGAACGTTTCACAAATGATATCGGATATGTTCCTTACGTCGTAACTACAATCCCATTCCCTTTCATGACTGTGACCTACCGAATTAGACTATTTACCGGATTTGTTATCACATAAGCAACACAACGGGTACCACATGTAGAGCAGGATCTTCTTACCCTTCCGGAGCACCTGAGATCACCCCTAGTTTTTGGTGGGGTTCGTGTTGTTTATTCTTTAGTTTTCTATGTTGTGTCATGTGTACTATTGTTTGTCTGTTTGTCTTTTTCATTTTTAGCCATGGCATTGTCAGGTTATTTTAGATTTATGAGTTTGACTGTCCCTTTGGTATCTTTCTTCCCTCTTTTGCATATAAATAAACTCATCGTAAATACCAGGATTGCATTGTATCGTTCACTATACTAGTATTACATTTAAAACATTAAATGCGGCTACAGCCGATTTCATTGTTATCAAGGCATTTGAATATCATTTGTAATATAAGTTTAGAAAAAAAGCCAAAAAGAAATAACAGTACACAAAATACCATGTAGAAAATTAAAATACTGAGCAACACGACCCCCTCTAAGAAATAGGGACGATTTCAGGTGTTACAGACGGGTAAGCAAAAGTATATAATAACTCCACTTCATGCGTTTTTCATGTTGATAAGTCTTTTTAGAAGTATCAAGTTTAATATAAAATGATTCAATGACTATTTTTATTTTGAGCTACAGATTGACTGATGTAATTAATTCATATATATATATTGCATTTTGAAAAATGACGAAATCAGAGGAAATTTAATACGAGAAGGGAATAAAATTCCCTAGTAGAATTAGATATTTTTATAATGTCAGAACATTTAACATATTCAATTACAGACATTAAAAATTTATTATACTAACCTTTATTTTCATTTATTCTTTTCTTGTAAAAAAATACCACAAGACTTTTTAATACCAATATTATTACAGCTGATCCGATGCCTGCTCCGATCCCTGCAGCCGAAATCATATCTGATTGGCCAGAGTTTGGAGCTTAAATTGAAAAATACTTGAGGAGATTTTACTTTATTAAGGTATACGATACATACATGTACACAATGATGAAACATATTTAAAAAACATTCTTAAGTTAAAATTGGAAAGTGAGGTGCAGATTAAACTACTATGCGTTACACATAAACTTCATAAAGATGGAATATACTTCGAAGAATACAATTATTTTTAGATAGTTTGAGTCGGATTAGCCAATTGTATTAAGGAATTTTGGAGAATGATGACGGTATTAAGGAATTTTGGAGAATGATGACGAGGCTTGTTTAGACAATATGTCCGTCTTGCTAACACATTGATATCCTAGAATCTTTGACTTTTTAAAAAAAAAATGTCGTGTCGTACCTGATATTGTCGTGCAGTGTACGTCTCCTACGTATTCCACTGTTCCAAGTTTATTGATGGCTTGCATATAAACAATATATAATGTTTTGGAACTAAGTGAATCAAAAACAACCTTCATTATTTCTGTTTCTCCTTGATCAGATATAAAGGAAGAAGAAGTGGTTTGGTTTGTCTGGTTATTCAGTATCTTTACTTTAAATAATTGAGTATAACCTCCAATAAACCCTGGTCTCCAAAACACGGTCATAGATGTTTCCTTGCAAACAGCGGATACATTTGTTGGAGGGTCTGGTTTCTGTATACTTGGCGTATTGGAGGTAGGTGGATACACTTGATAGATACAAAAATTATAATCGGATTAAATTATACAAATATTCTTAATTGGTTACCAAACAAGATATATTAACAATTGAAACTTACAGTTTTGTTGGTTGTCTTAAAAAGGTAAATTTAATAAAACGTAACGACGACATGACGCAACTTATTATTTTTAAGATAAATAAGTGTTGTTTATGAAGGTTTTTAAAACACTTCACGAATTAGAGAAAACTCAACATTTTTTTTTCATTCCTATTGAACAAATGTCATTTCGACTTTTTAATGCAGAAAGATTGTGATGGATGTCTTCATTTCATTGTCATGCTTTATTTTGATATTGTTATTGAATCAAACTGTTTCATTTTTTGTAACTCTTTATAACGAACTGATATTGCCATCATTCGCAGTTCAGTTGTATAATGAAAGGTTCGTTGTTCCTGATGATTTTTTTAAAGATAATACACAAAAGATCGAACTCTAATTGTGATTTTGTTTTTACTTTTATAGGAGTTCAAAATTTGTAAGTTAATAATTAAAGTTAGGTTATAAGTTTACTTAAGTTTGCAAAGGAACCAATGGTTTAGTCTCCAGCGACATGTTCCATAGAATGCTGTCAAAAATGGGTTAATTAACGATACATCTAAAAACTTTTCTCAGTATGTGCGATATGAGACTGATTAAAATATTACCCCTTTTGCTAAACATTTTCTTGTACAACAAACGCAAAACGTCCTTTTAACACCTGATTTGACGTAGTGATAAAAAATTAAAACGATTGGAAATCTAGCATACTTGTCATCCTACATCATGGATTTTTTTTCCAAACCTAAAAGCACTTACATGATCTTTCAACAGTCAATTCCCTGTATGTGATGTTACTTTTATCAGTACCGAAATCCATGCCACATTTAAATGTCATTCGCTGGTTGATAATAGTCCCGCTATAAGTCCACGTGAATATTCTAGCGTCTTCTGAACAACTACATGTGTCATTGCATATGAATACTGGTGTGCTATCTTGTGGTATCCCATAACACGTTGATGTTGATGGTAGATAACGTATGTTAATGGCACTAATATCGTCTTTGTAGAAATATGCTGCTTCTCCTCTCGGTGCAATATGAGATGAACAGTTTAGTGTAAACGGCTGATTACTGATGATGAAATTGTCGGACCCAGTTAATGTAAAGTCACCTTCATTTAAACAAAACAAAATGTCAATTTTGAAAGAATAACATCAAAATGACGTCATCCATCTAACACGAAAAGAGAGACGTCAGTGCATGTGTTTCGTTAAAAAATTAACAATGTGTTGCGCGTTTTCATTTTTGTTCATTGAAGATTTGGTGGGACAAAATTATTTCAATTTGCGTAAAATTTTCATTATGCTGTTGATGTTAATGTGAATCTTTAAACCATCCATTGAAACTTACATGTATTTGGTGTTAGTGTTGAAGATGGAAACGAAAAGTTTATTAGACTAACAGAATTATAGGTCGAGCTTCTTTGTTTTTGTTTTTTATTGTTTTTAATCGAAACAACGAACCTGATACACTCCATTAAAGTAACAGAGGACAATTGTAAGATAATTCATGAATAATGTAACAATGTAGAATAATTACATTAAATTGAGCAAAACTGTTTTGGTAGTTGGTGATGTTTTATGATAAGATATACTCCAAAAACAACTAATTGCATTAGTACTTACTATGTATATAAATAAGTATCTTTGTTGATGTTACTAACTGTGCTTCCTTAAAGTTAATAGGTTCGCAGTACATTGATTTGTTATGATCAGCAGACATCCAAGTATATGTCAATGTACTGGAAGATATAAATGTATTGCCAGCTTGTTCGGAAATATGTATCGCTGATTGTGTTGTTAAATTTTGGGTGCCAATGTACCATTGTATCCAGGCAGCGGGACGATAAGGGCTTGTTGTGCATGTAAATGTTTGTGTCTGTCCTTCTTCACCGTTTAATTGGTCGTTGGTACCAGCTGGTGTAATAGTTATAGTTTTCACGGATACTGTAATGTAACGATAAGGCTTCGTATAAAAAAAATAATGATAATTATCGAAGATAATTTCGTACACCAAATGCACAGCTTACTAATAGAATGACATTTATTGTGAGAGGAACTACAAATCAAATTAAATTCTATTAATGAAATACTGAAGAGCAAGAAACTGTGTTATTAGAATAGTAATGATGCAAACGCAAGCACAGGAACACATGTTTGCACATCGGAAAGATACTAACATAAAAAGAATGTTAAAAATTGAAAACTATGTGACTGTTACTACAAAGACTTCAGTGAAGCTCTATTCGTCCTCTATAATACCGATATTATTTAGAAAAGTGTTAATGTAAACTGATACTTATAATATATATTGTCTGTGTGGCAGGTATTTGTTTTTACACACAGGCAGAGAATAAGAGGAACAAAACAAAGACATAAGAGAATGATTGTAAAACCGTTTCATTGCTACCCCTCCCCTCTCAGAACACATTTATGAAAACCAATGAGCCCGTCTGTAAATTCTGCTCATTTTGAGTTGATCCATTGTTTAATGTTTTTTTATTACATGAGTCCCATAAAAATTGAACTTGAAATGAAATATCTTAAATGAAACCATCCGAGCACCAGGGATCATCCCCACTTATTGGTGAGGTTCGTGTTGCTTAGGCTTCTGTTTTTATATTGCGTTGTGTGAACTATGGTTTGTCTGTTTGTCTGTTTCGTTATTTAGCTATGTCGTTGTCATTGTTTTTTTCAATTGATGATGTTGATTATCCCTCTTGTATCTTTCACCTCTCTTTTATAAGTTAAGTTACAAATTGTCTCTAGTTCATGCGATTCAGAGCTTGACGTACATTTTACAACGTTGACAATTGTATAAGATCGTATCTGGACTTTAAATGAATAGTTTATGTTTTATTGCTGTATTAGTGACAACATGTAAAAACAAAATATTCCTGTTTTGTTATATAATAGAACCATTCTTCATGTTATTTTAGTTTGAAAATCAATTTGTTTTATGAACCTGAATGCCAATTATTCGATATGAATGAATACAGATGCAACGTATATATGTTAGGAGATGCAACCCAACGATCCACTTAAACACCCATTGAAGTATCAAAAGTATAACATATGCATTAATGTCTAAGCCTCATTACCTATTGTCTTTACATATCACTTACTTCTAACATACATTTCGAAATTATTTGAAGGGTTTCCTATTCCAAATGGACTTTGACAGTTCCATTTAGAATTATGTAAACTGTCTGTAACAAATGCCCCAGGAATGGTGAATGTGTAAGTTCCGGTAGTAATGTTACAACTGTACATGTTGTTTGAAGAACAACTCGAATCCAGCTTACATGTACCATCCTGGACTCCGTTTACTACACAATAAGGTCCATCATCTTTATTAAAAGCTACAAAGGTTTGATCAGTTGAATACGTAAAAGAAAAATTGACACCAGTTGTAGCTCTTCTTGATGACGTTGTAAGCTGAAAGTCTATAAGTATATATCATGAATGTTACAAAAGACACATTGACAAGACAGTGATGGGTATATGACTTCTTAGGTAGGTACTTTCGAAGAAACTTGCAGCTACAAACATTCTTAGTATATGTTATACCGGTATATAAATTCTATTATATGCTAAACTAATGAAAAAGAAAACAGACATAAAAACCCCAGCTTTCTGTCTATATAATGTAAATTTGAGAACATCAAACTTTTAACCTAAGTTAAGTTTTTTTGTCATGCATGCTGGTTGAGTCTGAATAACCATTCATCAGCATTTAACCCTAATATAAATATGCATTGAAATGTTTTCTCACTTGTCAAGGATTTCCTTAACACACATGTAGAAAATTATGAAAAGGACAAGACACGATATGATTGTCAAGGGAACAACTCTCCATCAATAACCAATATGATGTTTAAGACATTAATTATATTTTTTCACCTGTTACCTTTTGATGGCTATTATTCGTTTGTTTCTCTGTGCCATATTTTCTCCCATTTATCTGTTTATTTATTGTAACCCTGTCGTGTTATGTTGTCATTTTAATGTTATAATTAACACTGCTATTTAAGCGGAAGGTTTGGCATGCCACAAAACCAGGTTCAACCCACCATTTGTTCATAAAATGACCTGTACCAAGTCAGGAAAATGGCCATTGTTACATTATAGTTCGTTTCTGTGTGTGTTACATTTCGGTGTTGTGTCTCTGATGTGTCGTAGTTCTCTTATATCAGATACCTTTCCCCCAGTTTTAGTTTGTTATCCGGATTTGTTTTTTTCCCTATCGATTTATGAATTTGAACAGCGGTATACTACTGTTGCCTTTATTCATCATACGGCCTTCGTGAATGTGACAATCTAATACCGTTCAGTAAAATGTAAAATGGTCAGAAATGACGAAGTTAATGTAAAACAATTAAAGCGAGTTTTGGGTCTAATTTTACACTCTACCTGATATTGTGGGATTAACTTGTTACTTTTTAAAAGTGTTTGAAAGATGGCAGTATTTGCTCTTGTTCATCTTAATAATGTATTGGTCTTTGATTTTTGAAAATACAAAAAGAGGTAACGAAAATTGGACCCTAAATTAATGCTTTTAGATTTTCGAATGTTTCATATGAAATTATGACATCTATAGAAGTTTTTGGAACATGTCTTTTTTCGTTTGAAAAAATGTAAATAGAAATTTAAATTTTTTATTTTTAAACTCTGTTAATTATCATATATACAAGCACACTTTTATGGTCAGGTAATTGTAGTGCTCATAGCGAGTGGAATATAAAGATTCAATTATTTGGGTTAAAAACTTGGAGTATGATTATTTTCTAGCCATATACCTTACCTTTTACTAATATTGTTGTTACAGCAGAGGCAATATCAATACTTGTGCTGCTTCCATACTGTACAGTACATGTGATGTTACTATTATGGTATTTAGTTGTAACTGATTTAATTGTAAAATTGTATGGACCGATCACTGTATCACAATTTACAACATAGTCTGAGTCCAAGGACAGTGTTGAACATACACCCTTTAAATTTCCAAGCGTCACCGCAGTAGTTCCGGCTGGCTTTGTGCTATCTCTTATGAAAAGAAATCTCATGGAATAAGTTGTTGTACAAGAGAATGTTACTGGACTGTTTACAAGAACGGTCACTGTCGGGCCCGGCGATAATGTAACCGTTTGTGCGATTGTAAGCTTTACTGAAAAAATTCAAACACAATTACAGTAAATGCATAAAAATTATTTCTGTAATCTTTGAGAGAGAAACATATCATGAAATAGATTTAAAATCATTTGAGCAAGTTGTTATTATAACGTTACCATAACTTATAATCCGTCATACATATGATTATTCACAGAAGGAGTACGTTTATTTCACTGAGGAAACTTAACATATATTATGTTTATAATTAAAATTCATAAAAAAACATCATTGATGACGGTCTGGAAAGTTAAGATTGTTTATATCAAGTCTTCCAATGGTAACGAACAAACTGTACTCCTATTCTTTTTTATTTGTCCTATTGTTTTTATAAAGCGTCTTAGGAAGAAAGAAAATAAGTGAACAGTATCTGTACACTTCATTTTCAGGTAAATAGATGATGTTCTCTCACTAAATAATTCACAATTTGGTGACTGTTAAACGCATCTATACTACGATCTGGAGATAAAGGATACACCGGATAAGCAAAGTATGCCTCATATCTTGACCCACATCTAGAAACTAACGATAAGGGTCAATTGAAAACAAAAATTTCCGACAAAAGCGATGAATTCAGCTTTCAAATTGTGAAGTTTCAATTTAGATGTAGCAAAATTCAAGCAGCATCCGCATACGGAGTATATATCACACCGTGAGTTGATACGATATTCCGCGGCCTTATTTTCCTATAATGAGTTCCTAAATAAAGGATACCTGCTCACACAGAATTAATTAAACCAAGAGATCAAAGTGGTGAAGTTGAAATCATCCCTTCGTTAATTTTACGGACGCTATCACGAGTTGGTCGGCCGTTATGCAATATCTGTTACACACATGACGACGTATGTGATAGAATTGTCGTAAGTACAATCCCGTCCCCTTTTTCTTGAATGTAACCTACCGAATAAGACTTATCATTGAGTGTATACTTATATGAGCAACACCGTGGGTATAACACATGGAACATGATCTGTTTACCATTCCAGAGCATCTGATATCACCCCAAACTTTAATGGGGTTCATTTTGAGCAGTCTCTAATTTCTAAGTTAATTTTTACGTATCGATGTTTGTCTGTTTTCCTTTTTTATTTTTACCCATGTTGTCAGTTTATTTTTGACTTAGAAGGTTGAAAGTTCCTTTAGTAAATATGACCCTCTTTATGGATCAGTGATATCTGTTCTCCTGAATGATTCACGCAGCTTAACCTATTTGTAAATCAAAAATATCATTTGTTTTATCTGTTATCCTCTTATCTCCAATTGCTCTTTATAATGTTGAATAAATGTGATTGTTAACATGTAATACTAGTTCCATTCTTTTTTTTTAATTCCGACTTGTTATATTATGACTCTTTAGAGTCAGTCGTTGAATCCGATGCTGTTCTATATAGTTTAACAAATGAAATAGCTAGGTAATGTCTTGAAAAAATATATTAATAAAAATCCATTTATATTAATTTACTAAAAAGCCATTGATGATGACAGCGGGATTCGAATCCGCATTCATGGGAAATAGAGACAGAATTCTATCTGACTGAGCAAATAAAAATAGCAAATATACTTTCATTTTCAGTCCAAATTTCCTCGACCTTTAAACAGCACGACTTCTATTATAGTTCCTACATATTGTTTTTATCTATGTCATATGTGAAATATTTGCCATTGGACTTTGAGTAACAAAAAATCAATTAATCATCCGACTGTTATACATTGACGTGTGCACCAAAATAATTTCAGATAGAACATCACTGTTGACCCTGATTTACTGCATTGTTTTGTAACAAAGCATGCAGGTAGGTAAATGCTGTTTGAGAGTAAATTGCATATTTAATCATTAAAAAAAACATTAGAATTTGAAATGATTTTGAATAAGTGTAGAAACTTTCATACCCAGAACTAACCTTGATCATTCCTTATATCATCCAAATGTTTAGAGAAGAATCTTCATATACAAAAAGAGATGCAAATTGAACAACCAAGCATCGTTGATATGATCGTGTGAGGTCAATTGTGCCTAATAAAGTTGCAACCTTTAAATCATTTTAATGCACTTTGGATATTTTTATCCGACTTCATGAATAATGAGGACAGAACGAATGATACCGAAAGCGCTTTAGATCTATAAAAAGCTATTAAGTAGAAATAAAAGAAAAACTCACCAACGGTTGTTATCAAAATATGTAATAGCAAAAGGGAAGCCATTGCCAAATAAACAAGGAAGTTAGTCAATTGTTCATTTTTTTTTCGTTTACAATCTTTCATTTAAATTTAGACGATTTCTTTATGTATTAGCTTTTCAAAATTGCAGTCCTGATTTAACATGATTTGATTTACATAAATACTATTTCTATGTTGACAATGAGCGACAAAGTAGTAATATTTTACTATGGAAAGCCTCAGCTGTCATATATTAGAGATTTACATAACGTTATGCTGAAACTTCCATTGTAAAGTTAATGCAGCGTGATGATGTATTAAATCATCAAAATGAAAACTTTAAATAATAAAATGCAAAGTTGAATCTGCGTTGTGTTGACTTGCAACTTCAAGTGTTGATGTTGTGAAAGCATCGTGGTAAGCCACGGCGTTATGATGATATGCTTATAACAGGTAACTTTGAGTCGAAACTACATATTGTTGAGTTGACATTGCACGATGTAAACTTGATACTCGTTAAAGCTTAGACGTACTCTTTCTTTATAAAGCACAAAGATGTCAGTATTCACCTCAGAAACTTACAAAACCTTTGAATAGACTTATTAAGAAGGGATATAATTACGATACTGTTGTCAAGTCATTAAAGATTGCATATTTTGGCGTTAATATTGAGTCACTAATAAGGTCTTTGCATCGGAACTAAACACATTTATTCTAAAAACAGTTGTTGGCATGACACGGGTTATGTTCTTCTCATATATGTTATGATGGTATGATACTAAACCCCTAACGGGAAGGATTGTGCCTGATGTTCATATGATGAAATCATAATCTTTCATGCAGTTTAATTGAAGTCTGGAGCTGGCATGTCAGTTAACTGCTAGTAGTCTGTTGTTATTTATGTATTATTGTCATTTTGTTTATTTTCTTTGGTTACATCTTCTGACATCAGACTCGGACTTCTCTTGAACTGAATTTTAATGTGCGTATTGTTATGCGTTTACTTTTCTACATTGGTTAGAGGTATAGGGGGAGGATTGAGATCTCACAAACATGTTTAACCCCGCCGCATTTTTGCGCCTGTCCCAAGTCAGGAGCCTCTGGTCTTTGTTAGTCTTGTATTATTTTAATTTTAGTTTCTTGTGTACAATTTGGAAATTAGTATGGCGTTCATTATCAGTGGACTAGTATATATTTGTTTAGGGGCCAGCTGAAGGACGCCTCCGGGTGCGGGAATTTCTCGCTACATTGAAGACCTGTTGGTGACCCTCTGCTGTTGTTTTTATTTGGTCGAGTTGTTGTCTCTTTGACACATTCCCCATTTCCATTCTCAATTTTATCTTAGATTGCTAGGATAACAAATAAAACGAAAAGTTGAACTTTATGATGTTGACTTATTATTGATGAATATAAAGTTTAGATATCACAACGTTATATCATTATAATGTCACGATAGGCTTATCATGATGTATGTAGACTTTAAACTACACGATGTAAAGCTAAACTAGCATACTGTTATATTACTTTGATGTCACGCTAAGCTAACCATACAATATGCTCACTAGAAGGTGTAACACCACTAATTCAGGCCCGGCCAGAAAGCACATACCAGAAAGTAGTACATATTTAACACAAAACCTTTCCTACGCATGGACATAACTTTCAAAATATTTATAGTATTTTATTAATTTTTGTATCAAATGAAAGCTGCATGACTGGTGATCATTGTAGAACAATTTTTGACTGATAAATTTGAATAATAAAAAAATTGTATGAAATTTAAAAAGGAGGGTACATTTTGCCTTTTTGTCAGATCGGAAGTACCTGTTTTGGTACATCCGAAGTTCCGGGAACCATTTCTTTCTTATATGCCATGTAAGGTATGTTGATTTTTTCGGTACAGGACACCAGAAGGTGTTGCTTTGACATGCAATGATTGTCACTTTGTTTGAACTTAAGATAAAAGAGCTGTGACCACTCGAATTGAGGAATTTAACATAGAAAGCAACGGGGCCATTAATTAGTGGTGTACTTCCTATTACAGAGAATGATCAGAAATCCAATTTTTAGAAGTTGTACCTATTCCAATGAAAATAAGTCAAATTTGATGTTAGTAATCATGTTTAATCATCTTTTTTTGGTGAAACATCCTGTTTATGAGAAATTTAAGCTCTTAAATTGGCATACACAAGTATTTTAGCCTTTTATGGTCATATAACATGCATGCAGTTAAGACTTGGCTCCAAGTTCTTATTTTTGCATTTTTTGTGATTGAAATCAATAAAACATGTATTTTTTTACTTGTATATGGTACAAAATAGGTTTTAGTCAAAATAATCTTATGATTTTTCAAGTTTTAGTGTGTTTCATATGGTAGCCTTTTACAATCTAGGCAAATGGTATACACTAATATAAGAATTCTAAAATATCACTGTACATGCAGTTTTGAACCAGGTTAGCAAGTTATCTAGCCGAGGGATATATAAATTGCTCTTAATAATCTATGTTTTACCACAGAATTATGGTTTATAAAAAAAAAAAGCCCTTTTCCAATTTAAAGAAAAAAGGGGGGACAATTTTCTCATTTAGGTCTTAAGTTTGGACTAATATATTTTTGTTTGATGAAGAACCTCTGATTAAAATATGACTATTGGTAAGCTCATAGCTTTCCTAATAGAAATTAATAAATAAAACAATGATATTGAGAATAAAAAACGTATATTGGCCATTGGTAATACCCATATGCAGTTTTCTTTGAATAACCCATATGTTACTACCAGTCCACTTTGAGCTTAAAATTAGTAAAAAAATATATGAGCTCAAGCTTTATATGTTTTTTATAGCTTGAAATAGTTCATAGAATGAAATAAAGTAATGCTCGAGTCAATATAGCAAGTTTGGTTCTGTTATAGGTGTAACACCACTAATCCAGGCCCGGCCAGAAAGCACATACCAGAAAGTAGTACATATTTAACACAAAATAGTTCCTACGCATGGACATAACTTTCAAAATATTTATAGTATTTTATTAATTTTGGTATCAAATGAAAGCTGTATGACTGGTGATTATTGTAGAACAATTTTTGACTGATAAATTTGAATAATAAAAAAATGGCATGAAATTTAAAAAGGAGGGTACATTTTGCCTTTTTGTCAGATCGGAAGCACCTGTTTTGGTACATCCGAAGTTCCGGGAACCAGTTCTTTCTTATATGCCATGTAAGGTATGTTGATTTTTTCAGTACAGGACACCAGAAGGTGTTGCTTTGATATGCAATGATTGTCACTTTATTTGAACTTAAGATAAATTAGCTGTGACCACTCGAAATTGAGGAATTTAACATAGAAAGCAATGGGGCCATTAATTAGTGGTGTACTTCCAGAAATTACACGACGTAAAGTTGAAAGTACGTGTTGTTGAGCTAGGATTGCACAATGTTAAATCAGTATTATGTCATGATAAGCTACCAATGCAATATGCTCACTAGAAATTACACGACGTACAGTTGAAAGTACGTGTTGTTGAGCTAGGATTGCACAATGTTTAATCAGTATTATGTCATGATAAGCTACCAATGCAATATGCTCACTAGAAATTACACGACGTACAGTTGAAAGTACGTGTTGTTGAGCTAGGATTGCACAATGTTAAATCAGTATTATGTCATGATAAGCTACCAATACAATATGCTCACTAGAAATTACACTACGCACACTTGAAAGTACGTGTTGTTGAGCTAGGATTGCACAATGTTAAATCAATATTATGTCACGATAAGCTAACCATACAATATGCTCACTAGAAATTACACGACGTACAGTTGAAAGTACGTGTTGTTGAGCTAGGATTGCACAATGTTAAATCAGTATTATGTCATGATAAGCTACCAATACAATATGCTCACTAGAAATTACACTACGTACACTTGAAAGTACGTGTTGTTGAGCTAGGATTGCACAATGTTAAATCAATATTATGTCACGATAAGCTAACCATACAATATGCTCACTAGAAATTACACTACGTACACTTGAAAGTACGTGTTGTTGAGCTAGGATTGCACAATGTTAAATCAATATTATGTCACGATAAGCTAACCATACAATATGCTCACTAGAAATTACACTACGTACACTTGAAAGTACGTGTTGTTGAGCTAGGATTGCACAATGTTAAATCAATATTATGTCACGATAAGCTAACCATACAATATGCTCACTAGAAATTACACGACGTACAGTTGAAAGTACGTGTTGTTGAGCTTGGATTGCACAATGTTATATCATTATTATGTCACGATAGGCTTATCAAACATTATTTTGACATGAAACGACACGCAGGTGGAAAAACGGTCCACTAATGTTGGATCTGAGGTATCTTGCAAATAGTGCCGCATATGCGTAGTAGGTATATGATATAAAAAGAGAATATATTCAAAATACATTATTTTACTTTCTTTTTAACACGGTCCATGTAATATTATCATTTCAAAATTTGAAAAGAAAAATTCTTTTAAAAAAAAATCTCTTATATAAGCTGAGCGTTTACAATAATAGTTCAGAACTATTTTGTTTTCTACAGCGCCCAACATTTAGGAGTAACAGTGAAAACTCGCTGTAGGTTAAACAGATTTATACAAGGTTGATTATGTTTATATTTTCTTCTGCACTTTTGACTTTTCAATAAAATTCCCTCACATTTGATTTTTTTTTGGCTCTATCACTTCTTCAACTGTGGTCGCTTTACCGGATAGCACAAACAGGCGACTAACGGATGGAAAAAGTTTTACGTTAACAAAACTGTTATCCGTTGGGAGTCCGTTCCGATGATGTACAGTACTGACAAAATAAAACGGACGCGTAACGAAGGCACAACGGACACACACAGAATATGCAACGTACGCGAAACGGAAACGTACAAGACAGAACGGATGTCAAACATACATCGAACGGACTATTATCGCATACAACGTACACCAAACGGAAGCATATCGGATAAAATGGAAGAACACATGTAATATGCGAAAAAAATGAAAGGCGGCAATAATAATACTTGTAAATCGCATAAATATTCAAAAAGTTTCCGTTTAGCTGGTTTTGGTTTGTTTTTCAAAATGCCGCCAAAGGGTAGTGTCTTGCCTGAATAAGAGTACGTCTAAACATAATCCAGTATCAAGTTAACATCGTGTAATGTCAACTTAACAACATGTAGTTTCAACTCAACGTTACGTGTTATAAGCATATCATCATAACGCCGTGGCTCACCACGATGCTTTCACAACATCAACACTTGAAGTTGCAAGTCAACACAACGCAGATTCAACTTTGCATTTTATTATTTAAAGTTTTCATTTTGATGATTTAATTCATCATCACGCTGTATTAACCTTACATTGTAAGCTTCAGCATAACGTTATGCAAATCTCTAATATATGACAGCTGAGGCTTTCCATATTTTACAATGACGACATCAGTTTAGCCGGAATATAAAAATTAATTGAAATGCTTGTTCCGCTTTCAAGCATGTTCTAAAGAGATTAATGCGATACTTAAAGTTCTTATACAATTTAATATTAGTTTTACTGGTTATCAATTTTTCTGAAAGCATTAAAATCATTATAATTTTAATATGTTGCATCCCATAAATATATGTAAGTGATTCATCTTCACTTATAATAAGTACACCCGTTTTCGCCACCTTATTTCAAAACAAAAATGTTCAATAATTTGGTGAACTTCTAATAAATATATAGTTTTTTGTTGTTGTTTAAAATTTTATAATATAATAACATTAGCTCCACCAGTTACTTTAGGAACCCAGATCTTGTCACTTCTAAGACTGAATATATGTGTCCTATCAGTGGAACCAAGAACAAGTAATAATAACTCAAAGGAGTCCTGTCTTATCTGCAATCATACATGTACCACCACTGACCATTTCTGTCATGTTGTAGATATAGGAAGATGTGGTGTGAGTGCCAATGAGACAACTCTCCATACAAATAACAATTTAAAAAGTAAACCATTATAGGTTAAAGTACGGCCTTCAACACGGAGCCTTGGCTCACACCGAACAACAAGCTATAAAGGGCCCCAAAATTACTAGTGTAAAACCATTCAAACGGGAAAACCAACGGTCTAATCTATATAAAAATGTTGACCTATTTGTAGATCTTACTTTGCTGAACATTATTGCTGTTTACAGTTTATCTCTATCTATAATAATATTCAAGATAATAATTAACTAGAGGCTCTAAAGAGCCTGTGTCGCTCAACTTGGTCTATGTGAATATTAAACAAAGGACACAGATGGATTCATGACAAAATTGTGTTTTGGTGATGGTGATGTGTTTGTACATCTTACTTTACTGAACAGTCTTGCTGATAACAATTATTTCTATCTATATTGAACTTGGCCCAGTAGTTTTAATGGAAAATGAAGTAAAAATTAAAAACATTTATGAAAATTGTTAAAAATTGACTATAAAGGGCAATAACTCCTAAAGGGGTCGCCTGACAATTTCGGTCATTTTGACTTATTTGTAAATCTTACTATGCTGAACATTATTGCAGTTTACAGTTTATCTCTATCTATAAAAATATTCAAGGTAATAACCAAAAACAGCAAAATTTTCCTAAAGTTACCAATTCAGGGGCAGCAATCCAACAACGGAATGTCCGATCCATATGCAAATTTCAAGATAGATAGATCTTGACCTCATAAAAATTGTACCCCTTGTCAGATTTGCTCTAAATGCTTTTGTTTTTGAGTTATAAGCCAAAAACTACATTTTACCCCTATGTTCTATTTTTAGCCATGGTGGCCATCATGGTTGGTTGGCGGGGTCAAGTCACACATTTTGTAAACAAGATACCCCAAAGATGATTGTGGCTAAGTTTGGATTAATTTGGCCCAGTAGTTTCAGAGAAGAAGATTTTTGTAAAAGATTACTAAGATTTACGAAAAATGGTTAAAAATTTACTATAAAGGGCAATAACTCCTAAAATGGTCAACTGACCATTTCGGTCATGTGACTTATTTGTAAATCTTACTTTGCTGAACATTATTGCAGTGTACAGTTTATCTCTATCTTTAATAATATTCAAGATAATAACCAAAAAACAGCGAAATTTCCTTGAAATTACTAATTCAGGGGCAGCAACCCAACAACGGGTTGTCCAATTCATCTGCAAATTTCAGGGCAGATAGATCTGGACCTCATAAACAATTGTACCAAATGTTAGATTTGCTCTAAATGCTTTGGATTTTGAGTTATAAGCCAAACACTGCATTTTACCCTTATGATCTATTTTTAGCCATGGCGGCCATCTTGGTTGGTTGGCCGGGTCAAGCCACACATTTTTTTTAACTAGATACCCCAATAATGATTGTGGCCAAGTTTGGTTTAATTTGGCCCAGTAGTTTCAGAAGAGAAGATTCTTGTAAAAGTTAAAAGACGACACCGGACGACGACGACGACGACCACGACGACGGACGTCGGACGCAAAGTGATGAGAAAAGCTCACCAGGCCCTTTGGCCCAGTTGAGCTAAAAACAGCAAAATTTCCCATGTCAGATTTACTCTAAATGCTTTGGTTTTTGAGTTATAAGCCAAAAACTGTATTTTACCCCTATGTTCTATTTTTAGCCATTGCGGCCATCTTGGTTGGTTGGCCGGGTCACTGGACACATTTTTTATACAAGATACCCCAATAATGATTGTGGCCAAGTTTGGTTTAATTTGGCTCAGTAGTTTCAGAGGAGAAGATTTTTGTAAAAGTTAACGACGACGGACGACAGACGACGGACGACGGACGCAAAGTGATGCGAAAAGCTCACTGGCCCTTCGGGACAGGTGAGCTAATAAAAAGGAAGGTTTCTAGTTGGGCTCAAATCGTGGTTGATAACATATTTGTTCAAATGCGACATCAAATTAATCGGCAAGTCAAAATACAAGCGGAACAATAATTTTAACTGTATCAAATAATGGAAGCAATTACTGAAACCTTGCCCCCTTACACTCTGTTTTTCAAATTTCTTTCTGCTCTGAATTGATCTGACGAGTTTAACCTTTTACAACTGATCTTTATAGTTCGTTTTCATTTTGTACTGTAACACCAATGTTCCAGGTGAGAAAAAGATTGATCTCGCCTCATCCATTATGTGACTGTCTTATGTCCGACACCTGTATTTTTAAAAGTAGTTGTAGTTGTTTCATGAATGTTACATCTGTTTCTCGTCAAATGTTATATTATAAATTATGCCATTAATTTTTTGATTTAATTATTTCATGTTTGACCGTATAGTACGATATGGTGTGGGTTTATCTTTTTGTTGAATGCATTTGGGTTGCCTATAATTTATAAAATATGCCCAATTTGAATTGTGTGTATAGAAATGTTGTCTTTCGTTAATCATACCACATTTTCTTATTTATTTTTATATTTGTTCCAAACAGTGAATTTCTTAAAAAGAGGGACGAAACAATACACTTTGGGTCCTTACAAAATTGTTGTAGCATTTCCAATTTGTCTACGGGTAATTGGCATTGCATTGTCCGCCTATGTTTTTCTCGGCAAACTATACATGAATCTACGACTTTGCTTTTCTGAATTATCAGAAAAACAGATGCACAGAGAAGAACCATGAGACTTAGTTTAAAACAAGTAAAATTGTTTGAGGTAAACTAAAAACAATACGAATAATAAAAAGTTAATTCTTCTGGTAATGAATGTGTTGAGATAAAACAAATTGGTTTTAGGCGACTCTTTCAAACCTGATTAACGATTAATTCATACAGAATGAACAAGTTGCAGCTTATAAACCATAAACATTCCTTTTCATCTCGTATAAAATTCTTATTATGTTCACACGATACGCTCAAGTCAAAGCACCTCAATACAAACAAATGCTGATTTGGCAATTTCATTGATAACAAAAAAAAAATAATAAATAAATTTGAAGATAAAAGCAAGAATCCATAAATAGATATTTTTTTTAATTAAAAATATATGCCCATATTATTGAATAAAAAATTATATATACATATACTATTTTATTACAAAATTAATAAGCAAAACATGTACATGTATAATAATTTTTATTATATGTTTACTTTTATAATGTTTAGCTAATTGTATCATTAGTCGTGTAATGAAGGATTTAGAAATGATCGCAATTGGAAGAAAGAAACGAGTGTGTCTAATAAAGGCAACAATAGTATACTGCTGTTCAATAGTCATATATTGATAAAGCGAAAACAAATATGTACTACAAATTATAACAGACGGGAACACATCAACTATAAGAAAGCAACGGAACTATAGAAACACTGATTGGAACAAAAACAAACAAAAACATACATAGAAACAGACGATTTGATAACAACTGACATATTCCTGGCTTGATACAGAGCATTTTAAGAAAACAATTGGTCGGTTGACCACGGTTGTATAGCTAATTATCCTCCCACTTAATACCGTTCATAAGACAACTTTAAGTGGCAGTGCGAAAAAACACCACTTGCACTATAATTGTTATCACAGAGAGAAATTTTGTATGCAGATATTAATCATAATTATTATAAAAAAACTAATTGGTTTTGTAAATGTTTATTTTAAACCGTAAAGACATACAGACAATTGTGTGAAATAACGAGAATTGTTATAATTTAGACTTATTGCTTTTGTCTCTTCGCACATAAAGGGACGTCCATTAAATTTCAAGGAGAAGGGGGATTGTGGATTATTCATTAAAAAACTATTCAGATTCCTAAATTGATGAAAAAAATATACGCTGTTTAAGCAGAGAACAAACATGATATATTTTGAAATCCGGATTTTCCCCATACCATATAGTGTTAAATTTTGAACAAAATAATATGATTGATAGCGTTGAAAAATGCTGAGTTCACACGTAATTCGAATTCGATTCGCATTAACTAATTCGAATTAGTTTAATTCGCATTCAAACACGTTTTACGTCCTAACGTCATTTCTAATTCGAATTGCAATGCGCGTCAAATTCGCTTAACTGTCCTAACGACGTTAACTTTTAATTCATATTAACAAAGACATATTTCTTATGCGAATTAGACAATTCGAATTAATTCGAATAAAAACAGAAGAGTGTGTGGACGCGATCAGCAAATTCGATTCGAATTAAATGTACGTGTGAACGAGGCATAAAATGGTTTTAAAGTCTGCTGGGATTTGTTTGTTTTCTGAAAGAAAATGGAGAAGATACACGTGTGTAATCAAGTACAATTATATTTACTAAGATGCGAACAAAAATCGCAACATTCAGAAATGAATTGTCCATACTAATTGAGGTTATATAAAAAGAATAACAAAATGACAAGACAAAAAAGGAAAGAAAATGCAACAACCAAACAAACAGGAATTTCCCCATAAACAAATGAATATACAAAAATCATAAATATAAAAGCACAACCAAAAACAAAACAAACAACAGTTTACACAAACCTATACTTTTAAAGAAGATGTTATCATTGCTTTGTCTGTTAACATTTTATTAAGTCACAAAATGTATACAATTATATGATAGTATGCATGTAAACAAATTGTGAACCGACAAAGCAAGCACTTTCTTAAACATTGAAACAATTAACTATTAACAATAAATCAAATAAATAATAGCATGCAAATACATTATATAAAGCGTAGCAAAATATAGATGAGCTCAATACATGTTCTTATAGTTTCATTTGATCCAAATGATGCAAATTAATCATGAATCAAAAAGTTAGATTATGCAGTTTATTAAATTTCAAGCATTGTAAAGTTTAGCTCGATATTTATATTCCACATCAAACATTTTATGTGAGTATTTCCGCGCGTGTATAATAAATACGTAAAATGTTTTGGATTTATAAATTTTATAATAATTTTGAAAATTTAAGTCTATGAACTTTTTTCGTTTGTTTCAGTATTCGCATAGAGCGTCAAATAATGCTAATACAATATGTACTACATTCATTGTTTTAAAACAATTGATATGGTAGTTGTTCAACTGGTGCATACTACATAATCATGTTAATACAAATCATTGTTATTTGATGAAAAAGGCAACATTTTTGATTTGATTTGTTTAAATTTTTATACTGTAAAAGATATTAAACTCTTTCATTGTTTGTTATAAAAAAGAAGGTAAAACAAAGATGTATGAACAAAATAACTAATAGAAAGCGTCAACGGTATAATACTGTTCCGGGTACATATGTAAATCCAAATAAGCAATATTAATAGCATATGCAGTTTTTAATTAAAAAAACGATTAAAGAATGCATATGTATAACTAACTTGCATGATTTGGCAATTATTTTATGCACTCGGAAATAGTTCCTTAGAATTTATTTGTCGTTGACAATTGATGGACTGCAATGAACGGCCATAACACACATGTATCTTGCATATATATCGGAATTCATATACCTATATTTACAAATAAAATAAAGCTGTACATTGACAAGAACTATTACGTCTCATGGTAAGTATAGCAGATGTCTAAATCTTCATGTTATCGTAAATGCCTAGGTTCTTCTCTTCCTTTTTGTGCCCTGAAATGTTGTCATTGCATGTCTAATACTGAATCTAAATAATCAAGCGTTTCAAACTTATTACTTAATCATGCGAATGTTTCCATAGTCCTTGTATCTTTACATACAAACAGAAATCAAACTTATGTTCATAGAATTTTTCTACGGAATGTTAATTATTTATGTTTTGGATAAGTATCGTTTTTATACATAATGTATGGCGACTGGTTTAGGCTCGTGTCCCATCTCAAAAGTGACATGTTTTCGAAATCTTATAGTTTTAGATACATGAGTGTATAATAAATCGTCTTAATTGTATTGTCTGAATTCGTTAGGTCCACGGCTGATGCATAACGCAAGAGATACTAGAATGTATACTTTGAAATCGTCTGAATTGTGTTGCTAATAGTCCATTTGCCAATTACCGATTTGATTCTGGTATAACACACTTTTTAAAAGAATTACTTCCCTTTGTGAATCGTAGACTGGTTCCATACCGGACAGAATTGACTTTTGTCAATGCAAAGCATAGCAAACTGAAAGTGGTGTATCGGCGGTTCAATTTGTTTTTCACGAAAAACAATTTCTGATGTCAAAAGTATTTTGCTTAACAACGAATTAATGTAATTAATATATTTTAAAACCTTAAAGATTACTCACATTACGCAAGGGTAAATATGCCCTTTCTGCTAGCTCCCAATTGTAAATAAAAATTAATGTCCCTCATAAGGGAGAAAACTTAAAAGGGATCTCTAATAACAGGGTCAATTGCCGGGAATTGGCATATAACCTATTCTTAAGGTCTTTTTCCGATGTATTCCTGGTTTGATTTTGATACCTTGAAATGTTGCATCCCCCTAGATCTACGACATTTGAACATTGGTAAACTTCTGTCGATTCATATATACAAAATAGCCTCGTTATAAATTTGTGTTATATACACCGTTTTGATTTAAACTTTACAATAAATTCATTTAAAACTCCAAGACGAGATGAAGACCTGTTACAGAGAGCATTTATTTGATATTCACCTTCGTTTCCTTTTAAAAGTCCAATGTAAGTTTCCATGAATACGGTTTCAAATTAGTTGAAATATTAAGTTGCAGGTCAATATTACATTATTTGAATTTGATAGGTTTGTCCAAAATATACATCCTTCAGGAGTAATTTACTAATTGTTGTATATGTTTCTTTTTGTCTTTTTCTTAGAATTTTAAGATATTTGAGCTTTTTAAAATCTTTTCGGATTTTTTAATTTTCAGATGTTATTTTCAAATGAATCTATTCGACTGCATGATAAGATAACACTATTAAATATTTGTTGGTGACTTATTGACGTTTACAAGACATTTTGTTATATAACTCATATGTTTGTTAAACTTTGATTGGAAAAAAGTATACACAAACCATAAAACTGCAAGCAAGTAACTGAATTTGCAAACATCAGATTCAAATCACTAGCCTAAATAGGTAACGTTGTCCAATCACAATGAATGTTACAAACCAAATGCTGTTGCATTATAATGATATTTAATTATATGGTCTTATGCATCACTAAGAAACATTTAATTGATTACCAGATTTCTTGTTTTCTATGTTTTGGTAGGCAGCTGCATCAGAAGCATTTCCACATTCTTCATATGTATTAGCACTAAAAATTATTTGGAAATTAAAAATCTAAAAAACAACCCCACAACATATTGTCCATACTATGGATACCTGTTCATTGGTTAGCTGATTTCATGCAGTAAAAGTCCATAGGGCATTGATTGAGTAATATATACATGTATATATACATGTATATATTATGTATATATGTCTATCACCAATTAGCTGTTGTCAAAATTACTTATAACATTAACATATGCATGCATAGAAGTTAATGCATTATATTTCATTAAGTAAATACAAATATTGGACCGCACAATGAAGCTCAAAGGTACTTGTACCATACTTTTGCTGTTCCAATATTATTTTGCATATGCTTCTTATGGGAAGTATTAGACCCGATAAAATAAACCTATCAACCAGAGCTGTAAAAAATGTGTGAAGTTTAACCATCGAATATCAAGCTTTTTTTTATCCTGATTGTAAAATTGAGGAAAATTCGAGTTTACATGGTTAATGGCAAGGCTCGTGCTGTCCAATACTTATTTGTTAGTGGACTGTTCCGTTAAATTGTTTGTTGGTTTGTTGAATTTTCATTTTGGTCATGCAATGTCTTGGATTTTTATTTTGTTCGACTCGAGGATTTAAATTACATGATTAGTATCTTGTCCTTCATTTTTTCACAAAATTCGTTTTTTTTTTATTGTTGAATATTTATACTAAACATGCGAAGTAAGTATATATTGACCAAACACTTTTTCTTATATTTATACATACCTAGATTCCTGATGATGTCTTGATTCTGAAAAAAAAAAATATTTTCTAAATTTTACGGGAAAACGTGGTGTTAAACTTTAAATCAAATCTAGAAGAATTGTAAAAAATGCTGAGCAACTGTCTATTACATCACGGAAAGAGAGTCAGAAGCTAACAAAAAGATATTCAAACTCAGGAAATCAAGAAGCCAATTCAAAATATTTGCAGGATGTATAGTTAATCTTTGTTATACCGATATAAAAAATCTAGGAATATCGATCAAAACACAGTCGGATACATTGACGTCTTAGTCCATGCATACATAAATCATAAACTAGAGGATGTACGCGCTAGAGCCAGTGCCGCTTATCTGGATATATGTGCATTTTGTCCTATTAATCATTTGTGTTGTTTACAGTTTATTTGTAATTTGAATTTTCTGTCTATGTATTTAAGTTTTCTACATTAATACATAAAACGTAATGAAAAATTCCCTCCAAAATACATCATTACTTAGATTCTATAACTGTTAAAAGGGGCCGAGGAACAGTTTGGTACTAATTAGCAGATCTCATCCTTGCGTTTGATATTTAAAGTTCATTTCATCTAATGAAGATTCGATTCAAGATAATAAATCATAATAGGCAAATATTCCAATTTGTCCAGTTGTTTTATATAAGAAGATATTTTAATACTGTAAATTTAGAAATTATAATGCGATGTTTTTATTTTTTTCGAAAAATGCGACAGGGTTATAAACGCAATAATTTAAACTCGCATTTTATTTTTTTCTATTAATTAAGCATGATTTTTCTAATTATCGCGTTTTAGTCTAAAAGAGGGACAAAAGATACCAGAGGGAGAGTCAAACTAATAGATATAAAATAATCTGACAACGCCATGGTTAAAAATAAAAAAGACAAACAGACAAATAATAGTACAGAAGACACAACATAAAATGAGAAAACTGCAATGATTAATGCACGCAATAATTTCTGCGTTTAAAGTAGATTATAAGAATGCATACCGATGGGATCATGTATCGAAGTGTAAGGATCTTGAAATGCAGGATTGCTTGCTTGAAGGTCGGAATATTCATCGGATCTAAAACAATAAATCGAAAACATTTTTGCATTATCAAACGTGTATTTCATAGGATATGAACAAACATAATTTATCGTATTATAATGTCTGTTGACTGTTAAGGAAAATGTATGATAATTCCTAAACAACTTTTCTTACTCATTGTGTTGATAAGCTGCTGTAACGTGTCTCATATATGGTCTGATATATTTAATCGTTTATAGTATGTTATTTATATATGGTCCAGAATAATGTAAAAAAAATTTCTATTTTATATATTTCTGAAAGAGATGATTGGCAATCAAAGGGGCACTAGCTACGAGATATATAAAAAATCTAAAGTATGATTTTTTTTTGTTCAATCATTAATGAAAGTGAAATAGTGAAATAATATTTCACTTTTAGCAGCTAGAATGGGTCAATTTGTCAAATTAATCTAATAAAAACTGATAATGAATTATTCACTTGCAAGTAAATAACTCGACCTCATTAAACCTGTATTTATGTGAACTCCAATTTAACCCCGTAGAAAGTGACAGAATAACGCATCCATTGTCCGTGTACGGTTATTTAAAGGAAAAGAATGTCGACATTGAAAGTGAAACAAAGGTAAATAATTTGTTTGACTGATTCGATCCACAAAAACATATTCTTATTTATGAAAAACGACGATAAACATAAATGTTTAATCTATAATACAAAATTTAGTAGACCTATAAAATTTCAACTGCACGATTTGCTTAATCTATTTATAATTATGTTTATGTTTACAACGCTTATATGGTCATAGAAGGTCAACTCGAAATTTAATTAGATGGAGTCATTGTTAAAATTCACACGAAACAAAGCTAAATCTTATTGAGAACATGGCCTGTTAATTGTTTATTTTATACGTATGATAGTTTGGAAAATTGTTTTCATTGTAATACATAAAATATGAGAATTTGAGTCAAATTGGTGAACATCAATTTGACAGCTAGTGCCCCTTTAAATTATTAAAATATCAAAGACGTAAATAATCACACATTTTTCAGGTACAGACCCAGGAATTTGAAAAGGTGGAGGCCTAGTTAGTCAACGTGCGGACTGATGCTTGTAAAAAGTATACGCATCACTACTGATCATTTATTTAGAGAAACAAAGTGTGTCTAAAGACTGAATTATTTTTTCGACTTAAAGAATCATGTTTATCATTTTTCATCCTGTAGATCAAGCAAATAAGACTCTTCGTCTATATTGTATGTTTCAGAAAATATTGTATTCGTTTTGATTTGGTTTTGTAAAAACTCATTTCGTTTCGTTCTCCTTACGTTTCACAATTGTAACAGTTATCCAGGTTTTAGTCCTTTCCCCTTTCCTATATTTTATCTAAAAATCAAAACATTTAAACTTTCAAAAATCGAACAGATCAAAACTGCACTCAACATTACCTTGTAGCCTTTGTCCTAAAATTTATTTTTGACAATTTGTAGCTTTAAAGTGACAAACACAAAGACCTCTGAAGATATCGAAGATGACAATTTTAATACATCATTTATATATACAGAGTCTATGATTTAATTGCATTTAAGGACATTGATAGACCAGGGGGTCTCATCCTCATTCAGGCAGACTCAGGTATTCACTATATATTTGTTTTTTTGGGCTTTGCATAAATATTTTTATTTATATTTCTAGATGTTTCTAGAGT
This sequence comes from Mytilus galloprovincialis, assembly GCF_965363235.1. Classification (NCBI taxonomy): domain Eukaryota; kingdom Metazoa; phylum Mollusca; class Bivalvia; order Mytilida; family Mytilidae; genus Mytilus; species Mytilus galloprovincialis. The sequence goes on from NC_134843.1 coordinate 21,344,148, forward strand.
TATCGGTTTTAAGGAATATCTTGTATAAAGATCTTTGAATTCGTTTTATTGATAAAAATGTATAATTCATAAAGGCAAATATGCAACTTAGAAAATGACAGCTTGAAAATGTCATTACACGATTTCCTACGTATCTTACCAGTCCTTTTAACTATGAAAATCATGCTTTGAATGTTATCAAGTATCTTTTTTTTTTGATTTTCAACAAATTTTGAATAGCAGCCGTTTGGATATTGAATATGGAATATCGAATAACGCACCAGCTGCTAACTTCACATACATTTACAATTTTTAGTGAAATTTTAAAAAATTTAAAAAAAAAACAAATAAATTTGAAAACTTTTTAAAATTTGGAATTGATAAGTGTTACACAGACCAAATTGTTTTAATGTGTACATACACAATGCCTTATTTGAATGCTAATAAACAAATATTAATATATCTTTCATAGTCATAGATTACGGGGTATTTTCAATAATACATACCTAGGCGATTTGGTATAGGTTTTCCTGAAACCTGAAATATAATAACATTGAAAATATTTCAATGCGTCAACATGAAATCAATTTTTCCCAAAGGAAAATAATTCCATCCAAAGCCCTTTTCTGGATCTACTTTTATAAGGAGTGCTACAACGCAACATTAAAGTGGTAAAAGACAATAATTGGACAGCCAACATCATTAGCCCTCAATATACTGACAACGTCATGGCTAAAAAAAACTTGAAAATATATAAACCAGGAATGATACATTTTAATACTAAACAACACAAATAATGCACCAACTCTCTCAATATGAAGTATATAGTTATGTAACTTTGATTAAGCCTTCAATATAAATTAAACACAATCTCGAAATAAATGCATGAATGCAGGTGTTAGTGGGACATACACAATTTTATTCTTAAAGTTAAAACCAAAAAATCTATAGTATGGGATTTGCAATTACACGTTGGTCGTAAGAAAGATATTCGTTTAAAACATTGAATATTAAGATCATATTAATTGCACATGTATGAATGTAAAAGGGAAAACAAAACTTAGAAGCAGGAATAACGGACACTACTATGAACCCATTTTTTTAATTTCTTTTCTAAACCTGCATTTTAATATGTTTGATACGTGTAATTTCATTGTGAATTTTTAAACACTTAAGAGGTAACTATATTGTATTTGCATGCGGTAGTTTGACTGTCATACATTTAGTTTACCTGGGCGACGCGTAGCGAAGACATATAATCGTCTTCTTTAGTTACAGACCAGGAGGTAGCGAATTTTACGCGTACTGTCATCCAATCAGAACCATTTCTACATAAATATTGAAAAAAAATATCATATACACCGCTTTGGAATTACTTACGTTTGCGGAAGATAAAAATTGCAGATGCGACAAAGAATAATAACCCAATGACTAAAGATGCGATTCCTGCATTGAACATACCACTGTTGTCTTCTTTGAATTGGTGCATATCTTGTCCAAAAGATGCTAATAATAAAATTTCGAAGAAATACTCATAGTTGAAAGTAAATAAAATATGCTATTATTGCTTTAATATATTGAATCTGTACAACGGAATGTCGTGTGCATAAAAGATTTGTGTCGTATAAGTAAATGTCATTAAGGTATACATGTTTGATGTGCAATTTTTGAGACTTCAAAAATTAAACCATGATCGAGCGTTTTCTGTCTTTATTGAGAAATTTACAAACAGAATAACTGATTTACATGTTAGTATCTTTTCAGTTTAAAACTTTAATAGCTCATGTAATTTATATTACAGCATTTACAAGTTTTAATTTGTAAATAACTAAATGAATAATGTTGAAATTGGAAGCCATTTATCTTAAAGTTTTTTAAGAAATTTTAAATTGCCGTAGCAATGCCCATTTGCTATTTGTTTATTCACTGTACAAAACAAAACTAAAAACAATGATGTGCTTTTATAACGAATTGTAGTTTTTCCATTATTGTATCAATGTTACAGAACGAATTTGTTCTTTACTTTAATTGCTTTAAGAAATTCATAGTAACATAATAACGAAACTATAACCTCTTCATTACATTCAATTTTTAAATAAACTCATCATAGATACCAGGATTAAATTTTGTGTTTACGTCAGACGCGCCTTTCGTCTACAAAAGACTGATCAGTGACGCTCGAATCCTGAAGGCCAGATAAAGTACGAAGTTGAAGAGCATTGAGTACTAGAATTCCTAAAAGTTTTGCCAATTACAGCTAAGGTTATCTATTCCATAGGTAGAAAAGCCTTAGCGTTTAAAAAATTCAAAAGTTTTGTAAACAGTAAATTTATAAATATGACCATATCAATGATAATACATGGCAGTACGTAGTAGTCAGCACATTTTCAAAAATAGATAACGGCAACAGCAGTGTATCGCTGTTCAAAAGTCATAAATTGATAGAGAAAAAACACACCCGGGTTCTGAACAAAATCAAAGGAAACACATCACCTATAATATGTATAAGAGAAACACTGAGGTGAAAGAAAAACAAAGACGAACTATTTGATAACAAATGCCATATTCCTACCTTGACACAGGAGATTTTATGAAAGAAATGGTAAGTTGAATCTGATCTTATGACTAGCCAAACCTCAGAATTATATGGCAATTTAAAAAAATGTATTAATAAAATGTGTGTATTTAATACCAAATGTAAACAATAAAAAAGAGCAGAAACGTTCCAGTAACTACACCTGAAAACGTTATATAATTTCTTGTATTTATTTATATTGGTTATTTGTGTCGTAATGTGCGTGTACGTAATCAGGCACTATTTTTGAAATTTAAAAATCTAAAATCTTATTAAAATATTTTTAAACACATTTACTAACTCATAAACACAACAAACTTACACGTGTCAGTTTCACATTCCACTAGACTCGATCGTGTCACTCCGAACGGGTTAGAAACAAGGATAGAAAAGTTATAATGTTTTCCCGGATACAATCCAGTTACTGTATATTCAATATGATGCATTGTGTCAATAATGTGTAATTTTATTGATGTCATATTTTGTCCTCCTACCGTATACTGTATGTACAAGTCATCGGCCCCCATTCCATTTTCAATAAGCTTTAATATTACTATTGCGGTCGTGCTTTTGCACATAACGTAAATATATGATGGTGGTATAGGCTTTCCTTAAAAAGAGTATGTGCAATAAATAGATAACTGTTTATACATGTTATACAATTTGTAACATAAAATTTTAAAATTGTTTTCACTTACATGACTGTGTCTTGATGTTCTTGTCCAGTTTAAAATTATTTGTAATACGTTATTGGCAATGATCATTATAATATAATGTAATCTCTACAGATTTCACCAATAAAAACTCACAATATTACAAAGTTAAACGTGATTTTGAAACTTGTCGATTAAGGGTTAACACGCACTTTACCTTTGATAACTAATTAATTTAAAACAGAAATTCAAATCTAGTATGCGACAAGAGAGAAAGTTAAAGTTTGTCCTAGCGGAAGCTTGCCAAAAAAATCGTTTATTTACATATTGTTTTTAATTACTTAAATGATTTGTTTGTCTTTTCCGCTTTCTAATTAAGATTTGCGTCAATACCCGTTATTTTTCACTATTCTTAACGTAACAATGTAGCAATGCCTTTTTAATATTCGAACTACAATATTAAGCAAAATAACATTAGGTGTTCCAGACATTTTAATCTAGTGAATCGCCGTTAATATCTAAAAGCTTTTTAATTGTCCAATTGACAACAGTAAAAAAAGGTATCAAACATTCCTTGATAATAAGCAATATGTTGTACAGTTACAACATTGTACCAGGTTAATGGTAGGGTTTGGAGTTTGTAATTCAGTGGCTGTTGTTTGTTATATATTTTTCCGTTCAATATTTTGTACTTTAATTAGGGAGATATTTTTCTCATTTGTCAGTTCGGGCTTTTAATAGCTGACTATGCGGTATTGACAGTAATCGACAGTGAAGGTTGTACGGTGACCTACATTATAGTTGTTAAATCGTATCCGTGAGGAAAAAAAAAAGTAATGAGGATTAAAGGAAACATTATAAAGTATTTAGATAGGATATTTTTATTTTGATCTTTGTTCAAAAGTTCAAAGTTTTTTTCAGGTGCAGATTTACATCGACTGTCGGCCATTTTGTTTTCATGAGAAAACGATGTAGACATTAGAAGATTTTGTAAACACAAATAAATAGCACGTTATATGTTATCGAAACTTAATCCATATCAATGAGGTTACGAGTAAACGTTGTTTTTACAATGATATAAAGATATATTTTGATAAACTATATATGAACACTTTGCTATATATGTATTAAAAAATAATATTTGTAGTTCTTCCAAATCATCAGCACTTACTGAATATATAGATAAATTGTGTTCTTGATTTAACTTTATATTTGCCTTCAACGGTTACAGCTTCACAGTAGATGGTTTTGTTGTGATCAGCATCTTTCCCTTGATGCACTAGTCTACTAGACGATACAAATTTGTCACCGTCAAGTTGTTGTGTTTGTTGTTGTGCATGAATGGTCACATTCAGTGTTCCAATATACCAATGTATCCTTGCAGCTGGACGACATGAGTTTGTGGTACAATTTAATGTTACTGTATCTCCTTTCATTATACTAATTATATTGTTGTCGGCTAGAGGTGTGATTGTCAGGGCGGTTGGTGGTACTGCAATATAAATATTAAGGCTGTCAGATTATCTGACAACTGCAATAGCAAAACAATGGTCTACTAGATCTAAAGCAAACTATCATGATATCTAATAAAATTAACGGTACCAATTTTCTTGCACCAGATGCGCATTTCGACAATACATGTCTAAATGTCATGTTATCACTGTTCACTTGGATTTTTAACATACACTTTTGTTTTAGACTTACCAAACTTGAGTATAATAGATTTAAAAAAAAAAATTCTTTTATTAAATTAACAGATACGTGTTCTTCAAGTCGACAAATCGAGTTACCCTTTTCTATTATTGTTATGCTAATTTGAGCATGTGAGAGTTGAGCCGTAAACATCAAAAAGGACGTTGATGAAATTTTAAGACAAATAGTATGTATACAAGATAAGTACAATTTAGAATTAGTTTATTTAGAAAAAAATATTTTAAATTAAATTCGTATTTGAAGATTTCATTGTTGTTTCGTTATTTTCACTTCTCATTTCGTCGATTTATATATGCAGCCACGTGGTATTGGAAATCATTTTTTAATGAATAAATTCTACAGTTTGATACATGAATTGTCTTAATATGTTTGAGTACACATTTCATTTTATTGTTGATATAGAATGTTAAATAAAATTGAGAATGGAAATGGGGAATGTGTCAAAGAGACAACAACCCTACCAAATAAAAAACAACAGCAGAGGGTCACCAACAGGTCTTCAATGTAGCGAGAAATTCCCGCACCCGGAGGCGTCAAAGTATATCAGTCCTGCTAATGCGTAAAGACAGGTAGATGTGACAGGTTCAAGTATTGATAAATTATTTCTACAATATTTTATGTGTCACAATTATGATATACGGGTGATAATTAATTTTTATAGAAGAGACAATTTTAGGAACTCGATCGTTAGTATCGAATTATTGATCTGATTTAAATTGATTTAATTTATTGATAGTAATAAAAAAAGAAAACTAAAGTCGTTGCATTGAAATGCCTAGGAATGAAAATTGGCATGAAAGAGCGTCCGTAGTTAAAAAGCAACCTCTTGAGAGACGACACGGAAAGAGATGTGATGTCGCTGCACTGGGAATTCAAGAATTTTAGGCAGTTGTTGGTGAGGCACAAGCACCTGTTCCTCTTCAAGTCCAGGCTCCTATGTCAATTCAAAGACAAACCTGTCATGCAAGGACCCGTAACATCAGCACTTAACGTGCAAGAGTCATTTGAGCAAGTGGAAAAACAAGCTCCGGTGCCAATGACTTACTTTCAAAATGGTGAGCTAAGTAATGATCATATGCTTATACTTCATCCGCTAGAATGTGATGTAATATCACAAAATTTGAAGGAAACACTATGGATTAGAGAATTTCTAGATGTGTTATTATTACTTCTTTATCAAAATTGTATTAGTCAAATTGACAGATATCAAAATATTATATGCTAATCACTTGTAATTTTTCATATTGCTTATGTGATTGTCCTGATTGTTTCTGAACTGTTTCAAGTGGTTGAAATTATATAATTTTTTATTGTGATTATGCTTATCTAAATGTTGGTATGCCAAATTTTAAAATTCTGTAGGTCTTCGGAACCGGTTTTCTTGATTTCTTCTGTAATAAAAAAAATTTTTCTTTAAACTTTTCCTTATTTCTTAAAAAATGTAGTTTACTCCATTGTAAAATTGAGAATCCAAATATAGATTTGTAGTCTATAATAATTCTACAAATCTGTGTTTAAATCTACATTGTAATGAATTAACAATAAACATTTACTTTTCAACAGATACTGTAAAATAGCAATACAGATCATAATCATAATCATAATGCTGACTACATGGAACACGAACTTCATCTTCAATAAGGTTATCGGATATATATTTTCCACAGGAACTTGGGGCAGGACATTTTTAAGCCCTCCACCTTTTATTAACAATCCGTTTTTTTTTCGTTCTTCATTTATTTCAATTATATCAACATTATACAATTACTGTCTTTTGATGAGGTAAATGTGTGGTTTTATTGACTTTTGAAAAACTGATATTCACTAAGGCCAACGGCCGAAGTGAATATCAGTTTTTCAAAAGTCAATTAAACCACATATTTACCGAAACAAAAGACAGTAAATGTTTTATTCCATATTCCGAGAGAAATGAATGTAATGTAATATATTTAGCAAAACCAATTGTACATCAAACGTTTTTTACCAAAATTATACACGTAAAAGCACGCGACGTTTTGCGCGGTGAATATCCTTTTCCGCAGGTGAATATGCTTATTTATTCAAAATCCCATTCATATAGAAAAACCTACAAACATTTTATCAATATGGAATAATAATATATATACACCAGTGACCGCTGTAGATAGTTAACTTGGAGTTGATAGTAAATAGCGAAATCATTTTTTTAGAATGTGTATGTTCATTTTATACAGTTACTTCTGATTTGAAAAAAAGTTATTTTCGTATTATCTGATTGATTACTTAACACTGATCCAATCCGGTTTTTATACACTCGAGACTATAATAAACTACTTCTGATGTATTGAAGGTCACTTCCGGTCTCAAATAATGCTGAAAAAGAAGCTACTCCCATTTCGTTGCCGTTAAATGCTTCAACACTTCGTCCAGCTTCATCCCGGCACATTGCAGATAGCACCTACATGATTTATAATTTTTAGTTTTCCAAAACTTTGAAATTGTATATGCGTTAATATCTCTGAATGTATGATAGTTTGGATTGTAGGTGATAAAAGCTTCTTTTTTATATATAAAATTTGTAATGATATTGTTACCGTGTGTATGCGTATATACTTCAAATTGTAATTTCAAGAGACAACTAGATCGCGTAAAAATTACGATAAACACGTAGCATTAAGAAAATGTTATACTGATCATTTGAACGTGCTGTCCTGTAAATAATGTCAATATAGTAGCATTATATATACCATATTTTATAACGTGACAAATATGACTCAACTCTATGTTAAATATCCATCAATCCATCGTAATATCTGCTCAAAATAGTATATAAAGATGTCAACTGCCAACTCCGTTCTAAAAATTGATATAAAACGTATTTTAAGGCGGTGGAGTGCAAAAAAAAACCCAACATAATAATATTGAGAAATGAAATGGGGAATGTGTCAAAGCGACAACAACTCGACCATAGAGCAGACAACAGCCGAAGGCCACCAATGGGTCTTCAATGTAGCGATAATAAAAACAACAATAATATACTTACATTCGAGATAAAGTGCTATTTCTATAGATTTGACTTTATCTCGTTTTTCAATATTAACAGCTTCGCAGTATATATTGTTGTTGTGATCCTCATCTTTCCCTGTATACACCATTGTACTAGAAGATATAAACTTGTCACCGTCTGGATTTGGTGTCTGTGGTTGTGCCTGGTTGGTCACATTATCTTCTCCAATATACCATTGTATCCGGGCAGCTGGACGACTTAAACCTGCAGAACAGCGGAAAGTTCGTGTGTCTCCAACTACAACGTCTGCTGAATTATTGATTCCAGCTGGTGTGATGGTTACTCTTGTCAGTGGTACTGTAAACGAGATAAACTAAGAATAAGGTCATAACAAATGACCTGTAATTATTTTTCAGAAGTGTATGATGCCATCATTTTGTGCTAAGAAGTTAAAACCAAATCTGTTTAAAAACTTTAGAATGAAGCATCATAATTCTAATCAAGTTTTTTTTTGTCAGTGGTGACAAAGAAATAGAGGGCAACACAAACAAAACTTTGTCCAAACGATCAAGGAAAGTCTTTATTTATTGTTGAATTATAATGCGGATACATTTTGTGGTTTTTAGTAAGATTGGGTGCTTAAAACTAAAATAAAATAAACTAGATCAAATTTTCCATCAAACATACAATATACTCAACTTATGTCTACCTTTTCACCAAAACGGTTTTCTAACTTTTATACGAACACACCTTAAAAAAAAACCCAACAAACATAACTCTGCAACGGTATAATCCTCTCTTTTTTATGTTCTTTTTTTAATTGAACTTTCTGGAAGTTGGAATTTTGTTATTTATCGTTAAGTTTCTACAGAATATCGCTAGTTATGTTAACCACAAATTATGCAAGATTCTCTGTATAAACGAATGTTTAAAGCATATTTCTAAAAATAAATAATTAGGGCGAATGCGTGTAGGCATGGTAGATGTGCAGGAGGCAGAATACAAAGTCGCGTTTTGACTTTTTCGTAGCTTTATATAAATAAACGGGGCCTTTTTTACATTGTATCCTTTGTCTGACTGTGTTATCAGCTCTTTTACATTCAAAATTGGGATATTGATAAATAATGGTTGTTCATAAAGACCACTGAACAGATAAATGTTTGTTCAAAACCATCTGTTAATGTTATCGGTTCCTTTATATTAGTATAAATATGATCGTCTTATTGAGGGACACAGAAAACTTAACTTACCAGCAAATATCAGCTAGGCACTACGGACAAATTATATTGTTTGTAACGTTTTACTTCATGGGATACATATTGTTACGGAATGGGGTTTTCATGATTTGAACGTATCTGAAGAAGTATGAATGATTGCTGATAAATGAATGTGTAACTTGTATGATAGACTAGCGAGAATTATGTAACTGAATGTAACTTATTTGTGTGAAAGTGAACCCCCATTTGTTTTGTTAAAACTACGTTGTCAAATTTACTTTGTTTGATATGATATGTCAGTCGAGAAAACATTTAACGTGATTCTCTGGTATCCTATTGTAGTTACTAAATATGACCAAATGTACAAACTTTACATTAGTAGCACGATTTTAGTCTGAAACGGTCATTTTGGTCTGATCATATCTTAATTGACAGATTTACTGCTAGAGGAAAACATCAAGACTTGTAAGATCGTTAAGTCTCCGTTCCGATCGATAGTCTCATTAGGTAAATCAGTCCGTTAAGGCATGTCAAGATAAATTAAACTGAATCTTCTAGCGAGCTGTTTAGATCCGTTACGACCGTGTCAGACGTTACCGTACCCTCTTTGTTGTCGCATGTCGGCAGTGTCAGCGCTTCAAATGGCAAACTTATTTTACACAAAATCGTTGACATGGTAGATGGACACTACAGTACAATATAAGCTGAGCTGGAAATTACAATTGGTGAGTAGAAATGAATAATCATGATCCGGCCAAGAGTTTGAAGTAAAAATGTTTACACAGAGACATATATATATATATATATATTATATAAATATATATATATATATATATATATATATATATACAACTCGTCTAAACATCAACCCAACAATGTTAGATCTGTAAATTTGCTTTCGCAAATTTTTGGTTCTTCCCTCGCCGGGATTCGAACCCATGCTACTGTGATATCGTGACACCAAATCGCCTGCACTGCAGCCGTCCCGCTAGACCACACGACCACCTGGGCTCTCAAAAAAAGAGCTTTCGGTGGGCATGTGTTACCTTTCCACGTCAGTTTTAATCTAGCGGCGTACTACAGTACATGATATATAAGGCATGAAGATGTTATTGTTACAGATCAGCTAAATTATCTATAGTAATGGATCCTACAAATTAATGTAAGATACAGTCACAGAAAATAATTATATTCATAAGTACGTCTGAGTCAGTGACAACCCTACAACAGATGTATCCATCGGATCGCCATCAATGATGGTGATACATGGCTGTGTACATAATGTATATATACAACTCGTCTAAACATCAACCCAACAATGTTAGATCTGTAAATTTGCTTTCGCAAATTTTTGGTTCTTCCCTCGCCGGGATTCGAACCCATGCTACTGTGATATCGTGACACCAAATCGCCTGCACTGCAGCCGTCCCGCTAGACCACACGACCACCTGGGCTCTCAAAAAAAGAGCTTTCGGTGGGCATGTGTTACCTTTCCACGTCAGTTTTAATCTAGCGGCGTACTACAGTACATGATATATAAGGCATGAAGATGTTATTGTTACAGATCAGCTAAATTATCTATAGTAATGGATCCTACAAATTAATGTAAGATACAGTCACAGAAAATAATTATATTCATAAGTACGTCTGAGTCAGTGACAACCCTACAACAGATGTATCCATCGGATCGCCATCAATGATGGTGATACATGGCTGTGTACATAATGTATATATACAACTCGTCTAAACATCAACCCAACAATGTTAGATCTGTAAATTTGCTTTCGCAAATTTTTGGTTCTTCCCTCGCCGGGATTCAAACCCATGCTACTGTGATATCGTGACACCAAATCGCCTGCACTGCAGCCGTCCCGCTAGACCACACGACCACCTGGGCTCTCAAAAAAAGATATATATATGTCTCTGGTTTACATTTGTAACATTTGTGCATACCTGTATGAATCGACGTTCTAATACACCACATTCTTGCACAGTAACTTGTTCAAAGGCAAAGTAAGAATTTGGGCTTGTTAAAAAATTGTTCCTGTGATTGGAACCCCCCCCCCCTTCCTTTTTGTGGAAGATCAATGCATGATTTTAAAAGGTACATATAAACTATGGTTTAAATCCTCCTTCTTAAAAAGGGC